>NW_027397074.1:2504654-2635144 GCF_003265705.2 Callorhinus ursinus | reverse complement strand
GGGGGGATGGGTTAGCCTGGTGATGGGTATTAAAAAGGGCACGTTCTGCATGGAGCACTGGGCGTTATACACAAATAATGAATCATGGAACACTATATCAAATACTAATGATGTAATGTATGGTGATTAACATAACAATGAAAATAAAAAAAATGCTAATATAACTTAAAAAATTAAAAAAATAAAAACTCACCTCAGATCACATGTCTAACTGAAATATTTACCTGAAATGGTTTTTCTTTCATAAATGTTAAATTACAGTAGACTAACATTGACACTTTGCTTATGTGGCAGGAAACACGTTTGATATTTTTACTTTGTGCCTGTTTTCTCTAAGGATTTCCCCTTCTCCTATTCAAGCAAACCTTTAGCAATGTTCAGAGAAAAGCTACAGAATCTCCTGACTCTTGGGTGTATAAAAACCTGAGTCCATAAAGGAGGCCCTTCTGGGGAAATTTGTCAACACTCAGCAGGAACCCCCCACCACACCCCAAGGTATCCAGGAGCAGAGGAAACTATTTAACAAGCAGAGCCCCTGGGAGGTGGCAATACCCCAAGAAAAAATGTGGAAATGGTATATCTGAGAAGATAAGCAGGCATAGATAGCTCTGCTGAGATTTGCATGCTCCAGAGAGGCAAAGAAATAGCAGAAAAATGCCTATGCCTCTGCTCATCTCAGGAAGTAAGGCAGAGGAAGGCTGGACATAAAGGGGCTGTGAGGACAGGAATGGGGATCTGTCCTGACCTGTGAAGGCCATACCCAAGACCACACCTGTAGATGTCTCAGTGGACACTGCGGAGACAGAGAACTGGACAAGATGCCCCCAGCTCTGCCACACCACCGAGGGCGCTGGCTTCTTAGATGCCAACTTAAGACAGACCTTGAGAAATGGGCACTCTAAATTGACCAAGTTTCCATCACCCTAGCAGAAAGAGGAATTAAGTAGAACAATAGAAAAATAAAGCTACATTTTATGCTTACTTGAGTTTCTGGACTGCAATTCATACATGGATACCTGTCATTGAATTACTTTCCTTTATATTTATGGCAAACAATGTATTTCCAAACACAGTTATATTCAGTTAAAATCTGTAATGATAATCTAATAAACCGCTGTTTGTTCTGTTCACAATAACTCTTGAGCACCTCTATTTTGCCAAGCATTGTGCTATGGACTTTAAATTCATTATTATATTCAATATTTGTAATAACTTTACAGGGTAGAAATTCTTAGAATTTTATAGATGGGAAAAGTTATTGAGAGAATAAAAAACTTGCTCACTTAGGCATAAAGAATTTCATCCTATTTATGGTCATGGCTTCTTTCAAGGGACGATTTAGAGGCAATATTTATGCTAGAATAAAAGTTCTCTAGGGATTCCAAAGCAACTACACAGTATAGGAAGCCAAGATCATCATTAAGTAGCTTTTATAAATTGTTCATTAGAATGGAAAGGCACTCATTGAGGGCCAATTTGAGCTAGAGACCATGCCAGAAACTAGGGTTAACGATGGCACCTTCTCCTTCAAACAAACCTGGCTAACATGATGTTATTAAAAGGCTTGCCAGGGGCACCCGGGTGGCTCAGTCGTTAAGTGACTGCCTTGGGCTCAGGTCATGACCCCAGGGTCCTGGGATCGAGCACCGCATCGGGCTCCCTGCTCCGCAGGAAGCCTGCTTCTCCCTCTCCCCCTCCCGCTGCTTGTGTTCCCTCTCTCGCTGTGTCTCTTTCTATCAAATAAATAAATAAAATCTTTAAAAAAAAAAAAAAAGGCTTGCCAGGAACGATCTAGATTTAATTTCTCAGGCAGCCTAGGTGTTAACTCAGGAAACCACACAGCTTTCAGAACTTAAAAGGATCACTAAAAATCAGCTCAGCAAGTCAGTATTTCAGATAGGCAGGGCACCACTCTCCTCCTTCTGTTGGTTCCACAACCAAGTCCCTGAGTGATCAAGGCATGTAACGGGCACTAATTGTCTTGTCTCTTAATATAGTACTCTTCCCACACTACCATCTTGTCCCTCAATTGCTCCAGAAGATAATTATTTCTTTTGTGAAAAACCCTTGAGAGGGTTCATATTACATGAGATGACAAAAAGCAGACAATGGAGATTTATATTATTCTATAGAGGTATCTTGTTCAATCACAACAAAATACCAACACATTCGTCAGGGTTGTCCAGAAATAGAACCAGTAAGAATCTCTCTCTCTCTGTCTCTCCTTCCCTTCCATCTATCTGAGATTGAATTATTTTAAGGAATATGTTCATGCCACTGTGGGAGCTGGCAAATCTGAAATCCACAGAGGATATTGGCAGTCTGGGAATTCAGGTAGGAGTGGATGCAATTTTGAATCCAAAATACACATGGCAGGCCATGAAGGCTGGGAACTCAAGCAGGGTTTCTATGTTGCACTCCTGAGGCCAAATCCCTTCTTCTGATAACCTCAGACTTTGCTCTTAAGACCTTCAACCGATAGGATGAGCCCCCCCCCCCACATTATGGGAGAATTAATCTGCTCAAAGTCTACTGGTTTAAATGTTGATCCCATCTAAAAATTACCTTCACAGCAACATCTAGACTGGTGTTTGATCAGGCCAACTACAATGGCTGACCTATGAAGCTGGAAAGATTCCTCTAGTTCAAGGTTCCACCTAAAAAAGACTGCATGGAGTTTTAGTAAGTATTCCATCCAAAAATCCATGGTTAACATTTTTTTTGGTTTAAATGATGTCAAACACATTTATTTATTATAGAAAGCCTTTATGATATTCAATATACTGGGAATCCCCTAAGTAGGGACAATAGTTTGGGGTGATCTCTGGATCACATAATCCTAATCTTTTCTTGTGTGAAAGTTATCTCTCTGAACCAGTGTTTCCTGATGCAGACACAATGATCAAAACCAATCTCTCCTTTTTTGCAGCTGAGGAAACTGAGGCACAGAGAGATGATGGTCCTTGGGTCACAGAGAGTTGGTGACAATTATAGACCCAAGTTTATTGACTTTAGTGTTCTTGCCAAATTCAAGCTGGTTGTAAGTGGTGCAGATTGGAGTTTTCCTAGGTAGGTGTTTGAGCTGGGGCAGGCAACTGTGATTGATTCTGTAACTGTTCAACATTTCCACAGAGCGGAAGTTAGGCCTGATTAGATGGTTACATGGCAGAAAAGACAGCCCAGCTGGCTTTGTTTGGATGAAGATTCTGTGTGTAGTTTACCAGCTGGTAGAATCCTCTTCTTTTTTTCCTGGGGTCTGTTTCTTTAGTGACAGCCCAGTGGCCAGTAGGGGGTGGTGGGAAGAGGGAAGAGGGTGAGTGGATCAATCTTGGGGACAATCTTGCCTAAAGGAAATTGCCTCCATTTGCTACTGTACTTTGAGCATGAAGATGATAGGCATTCCCATCTAGTTGAATACATGATAAGAAAGGTTATGAATTGATGATGGCATGTCACTAAGAGAAAGCTATCAGAATTAAAATTAGTAGAATATCTTCAGAAGTTCTTTACCAGGAAAGTAAAAAATGATTCTTTTATTGATTCTTTTTCCTTGGCCATTGGGCAGAGGATATAAAAGCTATGATTTCAGATTTGTGTGTATATATATATATATATATACACACACACACACACTATATTTACACGTATATGTATACATATATATGTATGTATTATATATACATTATATTATATATGTATATGTGTGTGTATATATATGTGTGTGTGTGTGTGTATATATATATATATATATATATATATATATATATAACCCCCAATGTGTGAATTTCTTGGATTCATTTTTTATGTTCAGTTAGCCACTGTGTATTACATAATTAGTTTTTGATGTAGTGTTCAATGATTCATTAGTTAAGTATAACACCCAGGGCTCATCACAACACATGCCCTCCTTAATCCCCATCACCCTGTTACCCCCTCCCCCCACCCTCCTCTCCTCTGAAACCCTCAGATTGTTTCCCGGGGTCCATAGTCTCTTATGGTTCATCTCCCTCTCTGATTTCTCCCTTTGGATTTCCCTCCTTTCCCCTATGGTCCTCTGTGTTATTGCTTATGTTCCACATATAATAAGTAAAACCATATGATAATTGTCTTTCTCTGCTTGACTTACTTCACTTAACATAATCCCTTCTAGTTCCATCCATGTCGATGCAAATGGTGGGTATTCATTGTTTCTGATGGCAGAATAATATTCCACTGTATATATGGACCACATCTTCTTTATCCATTCATCTATTGAAGGGCATCTTTGCTCCTTCCACAGTACGGCTATTGTGGACATTGCTGCTTTGAACATTGGGGTGCATGTGCCCCTTCTTTTCATTACATCTGTATCTTTGGGGTAAATACCTAGTAGTGCAATTGCTGGAATTGCATTGCTGCAATTCTTTCCTGCTTTGTTGAAGATTAGTTGACCATAGAGTTGAGGGTCCATTTCTGGAGTCTCTATTCTGTTCCATTGGTCTATGTGTCTGCTTTTGTGCCAATACCATGCTGTCTTGGTGATCACAGCTTTGTAATATAGTTGAATTCAGGCAACATAATGCCCTAGCTTTGTTTTTCTTTTTCATCATTCCCTTGGCAATTTGGGGTCTTTTCTGGTTCCATACAAATTTTGGGATTTTTTGTTCCAGCTCTTTGAAAAATGCCAATGGTATTTTAATAAGGCTGGCATTGAAAGTGTAAATTTCTCTGGGCAGGATAAACATTTTAACAATGTTTATTCTTCCAATCCATGAGCATGGAATGTTTTTCCATCTTCTTGTCTTCCTCAATTTCTTTCATAAGTGTTCTGTAGTTTCTAGATTCTTTTTCCTTGGCTATTGACTTGGGCAGAGGATATAAAAGCTGTGGTTTTAGATTTGTTTTATCTATATATGAACATACATACACTATATTTATATAAAATATATATGTATTTTATATATATACATATATACATATATACACTATATTTACGTGTGTGTATACATATGTATGTATTATATATACATTATATTATATACATGTACCTATATATGTTATATATGTATATATATACACATATGTATATATAGCCCCCCAATGTGTGAATTTCTTAGATTCATTTTTGTCTTTACATTAATGCTTCCTGGGAACTCTTTGGTGATACCATGTCAGATAACATCATATAACCCTGTACATATTTTCTTCTTTGATAGAAGTATCAAATATAGGTGCCATTATCTAATTTATTATGCCATGTGCCCATGTATACTAAGACCATAAAATTGTTCCATAGGGTCAAACTAGTGTTGCAAAGAGTCTGAAATGGCTTGTAGTAGTACTTCAGAAAATAATCTTGAAAATAAGGAGATAATCATCTATGCATCCCCCTTTCCTCTTTATAATTGGTATGGGCCCGTGATTTGTCCCCAGATCTTCATAATTCTCCTTAAGTTTTTCTCTTAGGGTTAAGAGAATTTACATATTTAATAACCATGCCATATTCTTATTGGCATTCTCACCCCTATACCCTATCTGAGGCAATCATGGTTTCTGAAAAATGCAGTGGAATGGATGCTATAGGCTTATGTGCTTCCTTAAGCCTGGTGTCTTATGTTGGGTATCCTTAAAGCAGAATCTGTGGCAGGGATTCTTGCACCAGTGATTTACTGTGGGAGCGATCTCTGGTGAACTCTGTAGGGGAGTAAGGGAAGATAGTACAGAGGATAAAGCTAAATAAGATGTGGTTTCAGCTGAAGTCCGGCCTGTCTGATCCCATGGGGAACTCTGGAGCAAGGATGGCACTAGAATTTACAAAAATTGAGGCTGTGATTTTTTGGGTTTTTTTGTTTGCTTTTTGTTTTGTTTTGTTTGTTTTTGTATCCCTACATCACTTAGTTAATGGCTGCAGGTCATCCTTGGGGAAAGTGTAAACACTCAGCCATTTCTGGGTGAGGGGCATCATAGCAGTTCCCTCGAGAAGGAGCAGCAGCTAGGGAAATGTGCATTGGTCCAGTAAAGGGGATCTGGGTAGGTCACCAAGAATGTCTCTTATACCTAGACAGACTTATTGTCCTGAATCCCTGCTTCCCTTCTTATTCTGCTGACCTTAGCTGAACTACCTGGAAAGAACCATAAAGGCATCATATACTGTACTCTCTTGAATTTAGAAAAAAGAGCCAGCTCTTGGCATTCAGCTCTCCCCTGTACCCTGACCCATCGACTAGAGGTCCTAACTTTTTTTTAAAGATTTATTTATTTTGAGAGAGTGAGAATGAGAGAGAGAGAGAGAGTACATGAGGGGGGTGGGGTCAGAGGGAGAAGCAGGCTCCTCGCTGAGCAGGGAGCCTGATGCGGGACTCGATCCCAGACTCCGGGATCATGACCTGAGCCGAAGGCAGTGTCTTAACCAACTGAGCCACCCAGGTGCCCTAGAGGTCCTAACTTTGAATCCCAAAGTCTACCCTCACATCCTCAAGCCTTGAAACCCATTCATCTTTTCTAAGTTTATCAGCTCTTTACTTCATTGATGAGAGTTTCTACTTACCAGTCTTGGTCCTGGTAGGGCAGTACATTGGTTATTGATTGCTAGGTAATAAATTAACCAAAAACTTAGTAGCTTAAAACAATAATAAATGTTCATTTTCTTATAGTTTTAGTGGCCAGCTGGGTTTTTTGGCTCAGGATTTTTTTCTTGTGAGGAATTTTATTCAGATGTTGGCTGGGGCTACAACCATTTGAATGCTTCATTGGTAATGAAGTATTGCTTCAAAGGTGGCCTGATCAGATGGCTGTCAAATTGGTGCTGGTTGCTAGTGGAAGGCTTTCATTACTCCCCATGTGGCCTGGACACAGGGTTGCTTGAGTGTCCTCATGGCATGGCAGCTAACTTCCCCAGAAAGAGTAATCCAACAGAACAAGGAAAAGCTCCAATGGCTTTTATGGCCTATCTTCAGAAGTCACACATTGTTGTTTTAACAATTGGTCACACAGTCCAGCTTTGATTCAGTGGGGAGGAGAGTGCACAGGGTGTGAATAGAAAAAAGGCAAGGATCAAGGGCCATCACAGAGGCTGGCTACAAGAGGGTAGTATATTCTTATATTCCTTCTCAATATTTTCCTGCCTTCCCCCTCTGCCTGTTTGGCGAGAATATGGTGGCTCTTTACCTCTCTACCCATAATTCTTCATTGTGTATCCTTGATATTTCTCAAGACTGCTACTTGTATTAAGTCATGTAGGATATGAAACCAAAAGTTTATTTAAAACGATGTCTAGTAATTTCTAAGCTTTCAGAGCTGTCTACTAACATTGGAGGAGTTGGTGCCAACCCTATATTCTCCTCATCTCTAAGCTTCATGATTATATAATCTTCAATTATGCCTACTTCTGGCCTTCATCATTTCCTGGAAAGTCCTCATTTATAAAGCATATCTGTCCTTCTGTAGCTATTCCTCTGTTCTCTCCCTGGGTCTTCAACCATCCACTTTAGTTCTTTGTCTACTTAACCACAAAGATTCCACAATGAAATCTCCTTCCTGCAAGGTGGCAATGCTGAGGTATGGCTGTGGTTGAGCCTGAATTGGAATAGCAAAAGTAGGCAGGTTAGCAGGGGAAAGCTAGAGTTGGACAGCAGAGAGGCCCAATCTCTGAAGAAAGCAAAGCTTTTGACCCAAAGCTAGCTTCTGTGATGTCAGATATCAAGGGAGAGTGATTTATTCTCTCATAGTAGGTGGATCTAATAGAGTTGTAAAATTCTGACCATACAGACAGAAGCACCACACAAAGTTTATATAAGGCTCTTTTCTTATCCATATGGGGTCTGAGGCATTAACGAGAATTTGGTGAAGCCTGACCACTCTACTATCTGTGGGCCTCATTCTCTTCCCACTTCTGTGATACTTTTCAATTATTCTGAGACAGAAAAACTGTTTTACTAAAACAGGCAATACTCCCAAAACTGGCAGCTGGCTCACCAAGTGTGTCATTGGTCACTAGAGGCAATGAAAGGAAGAGTATATATTCTTTCTTGGTTCAAAGCAAACCTCAACTAGAGATAGTAAATATTTTAGGGTTTGCAGGCCACATATGGTCTTTGTCACATATTCTTTCTCTGTGTTTGTTTACAACTCTTTAAAAACTTAAAGACCAATCTCAGCTCTGAGGGATGTATAAACACAGGCCTCTGGAGGGATTTGGCCCAGGGACCACAATTTGCTAACCCCTGCTATGTCAAACAACTTACAAATGTGGCAATGGCTCCTATGAAATTGGGAAAAAACCCACTTAAATACAAGTCAGAGCCATTTGAAAAGCAAAGGTGCTGATTACTTTAAACAGCTATCATAATCTCAAAATAAACAGGAAATGTCTTGCTAAAAACAGGGTCATTCAGTGAAAAGGACGAGGAAGTGAATTATTCAAGTAACAGATTTTATTGCCCCAAATAGGAAGTCACAGAGTTGGTCACATTATTAAGATGTGTCCACTTTATTAAGATCATATTGATGTGAGCATGGACAATGATTGTACATAAAATGCTAGGACAAGAAGCAGTACCAGAAATTGAAAAGGTTCCAAACTCTCAAGCAGTGTGACAAGTTGAAGTATTGATGACACATTACATGAACTCGAAGAGGTTTTGTGAAATAAATTGAAAGGCCACAGAGCTTCTTTATTTAGACTGATGAAGCAGCAGATTTCACCAATAAATGCCATGCATTGGTAAGATATGCAAGTAATTGTAAAATTCAAGAACAGAAAGTATTGCCCATCACAAGTGAAGGCCAAGATATAATTAACGTTTAGTCTTCATATCTACAAACAAAAGGTCTCTCTTGGGAAGACTGTGTTGATTTTTGTACTAATGATCCCTTGTTAATGGTTGATTCTATGAGAACTTTTACCTCTTGCTAAAAAAAATGTCCTCACATTGTCATAACACACTACCTTCTTCACAGAGAACTGCTATTGTCAAACACTCTTGGAGACAAAATAAAAGAAAGTTTAGGATGATGCTATGAAATGGCTAACTTTGATATACAAAACTATTCACCTGAGGATATAAAATGTGGGAAAACCTGGATGGCCTCATAAATATCATGCTATACACATGAATTTGGTGATTTACTAGAGGAAGTGTTTTCAACAGGGTTTTTGAGCTTAAAGATGAAATTTAGAAGAGCTTTCAAGATAATATTGGCCAGATTTTGCTAAGTGCTTTGAAGATGAACCATGGCTATACAAATATAGCCTTCTCAGCAGATACTTTTCATTGTGTGAACTAGTTGAACAAGTTTCTGCAAGACTCTGATGAAAATACTTGACCTCAAGTGACAAGATTCTTGAATTTAAAAGATAACTGAGAGGGATTTCTGATTAGGTGATGATGAAATAAGACTCTTCTGGAAAAATTTCCTACAATAAATAACTATAAAACCTGGGCACAAAGCAAAAAACCAATGAAGACACTGGAGAGAGAACAGAAGCAGACAGACACTGGTGAGGAATAAATACTTGGAGGAGGGGAGCTGTATGAAGTAACTTTCCAGTATCTGTTGCTTTTAGCCTGGGTACATGGCCAGTGCGTGGTGGTAAAGGTGTCACCAGGAAGTGGGGAAATCATAGATGATGAAGAGAGTTCAAATATCCCAGAAGAAGAGACAGAACGAACATTCACAGATTCTACCTACCAGTTTCTCTGACTTATTCCTCAACCACATATACATAAAATGGACTCAAGTCATCTGAGCTAAAGACAGACGATCTGAATTGAGACTGGAGTTGCCAGGCAAGAAACAGAGTTACATAAGCAAAAGGAAATCACTGGTTAGAGAAAACAACAAAATAAAGAATTTGTACAACTTACCATTCACAAACTCCAGGATAAATCCAAAATTTCCCAACAAGAAAAGAACCATGAAAATTAAACACATCCTCAAGAGAAAAGAAAACCAATTGAGTCAGTACTTTAGAGCAGCTAGATATTAGAGATAGCAGACAAGGACTTTTAAACAGCTATTATAATGGTTCCCAATGAAGTAAAACAAAATATGAGTCAATATATGAGAAAAATAGAAAATTTCAAAAGAGAAATAAAAATAAAACAAAATGAAAATTTTGGGACTGAAAAATACAGTATCTGAAATAAAAAATTCACTGGATGGACTTAGCTGGAGATGACAGAGTAAGTGAACTCAAAGATCAATAGTAATCCTCATTTTTTACTATTTTTTTTCTTTTTGCTGTTCAGCTTGGTTACTTTTCATTATCCTGTCTTTCAGGTTGCTGATCCATTCTTCTGCCTCCTCTAATCTGTTAGTGTATTTTTTTATCATGGTTATTGGGTTCTTCATCTCCGATTGTTTCTTTTTTATATGTTCTATCTCTTTGTTAAGTTCACACTGAGATCCTCCACTCTTTCTCAAGTCCAGGGAGTAACCTTATGACCATTACTTTGAATTCTGTATCAGGCATATTAATTATCTCCATTTCATTTAGCTCTTTTGCCTGTCAGAATGGCTAAAATAAAAAACACAAGAAATAACAAGTGTTGGCAAGGATGTGGAGAAAAAGGAACTCTCATACAATGTTGGTGGAAATGCAAACTGGCACACCACTGTGGAAAATAGTATGGACTTTCCTCATAATATTAAAAATAAGAATTACCATATGATCCAGTAATTTCAATACTTGGTACTTACCCAGTGAAAAGAAAAACATTAATTCAAAAAGATATATGCACCTCCATGTTTATTGTAGCACTATTTACAATAGCTAAAAGATGGAAGCAATAGAAGTGTCCATTGATAGATGAATAGATAAAGAAGATGTGATATATATATACACAATGGAATACTATTCACCCATAAGAAAGGATGAAGTCTTGCCATGTGCAACAACATGGACATACTGAGAGGGTATAATGCTAAGTGAAATATGTCAGTCAGAGAAAGAAAAATACCATATAATTTGACTCATATGTGGAATTTAAGAAACAAAACAAATGAACAGAGAAAAAAAAGAAACAAAAAACAGACTCTTAAATACATAGAACAGACTGGTGGTTGCCAGAGGGGAGGTGGGGGGGTAGATGAAACAGATAAAGGGGGTTAAGAGTACATTTATTTGATGAGCCCTAAGAAATGTATAGAATTTTTGAATTATTATATTGTACACCTGAAAGAAATATAACACTGTTAATTATACTTCAATAAAAAAACAAGTTGTTATGATCCAATGTGAACAAAAAGAAAAAATATTGGGGAAAAAAAGAACAGAAACTTTTACATAAATAATTACTTTATTATTTTTTACAGTGAAAACATTTATATTTAGATTTAGCCAGTTGGACTCGATTTAGATGATCCCAATTTTGTTGGCAACATCCAAAGCATCATATGCCTTCCAATGATGTAGCCAAGTAAACATATGCCTTCTTCTCTCCATCAGTCTTGATCAGAGTGTGACCTTGGCCACATCAATGCCATAGAGCTTCTTCACAGCCTGTTTGATTTGGTATTTGTTGGCCTTGACATCCACAATGAACAAAAGTGTATGTCTTCTATTTTCTTCATGGCTGACTTGGTAGTTAAGGGGAGACAGTCAATGGCATAGTGGTCAAGCTTGTTTCTCCTGGGGGGTGCTCTTTCCAGTATATTTGGGCTGCCTTCAGAGATGTAGTGTCTTGGGCCATTGGAAGGTAGGTGACTTGTGGATCTTCTTTTTTGTGTGACTGTGGATGCCTAAGGGCATCACTTTCTTGGGCTTCAAAACCTTTGCTTTGGCTTCAGATTTTGGAGGGGCAGGAGCTTCCTTTTTTGTCTTTGGTGCCATCTTTGTGAAAGGTCAGTAATTGCTTTAAATGTTAATGGAATAAATGCTCCATAAAAACATGGGGTGACTGAATGGATAAAAACAAAGACCCCACAATATGCTGTCTATAAGAGACTCACTTCAGACCTAAAGACACATACAGACTGAAAGTGAAGGGATAGAGTTAGATATTCCATGCAAATGGAAGCCAAAAACAAGACAAAACTGGGGCAAATGGCAATACTTATACAGACAAAACAGACTTTAAAACAAAGACCGTAACAAGAGACAAAAAAGGGCATTGCATAATGATAAGGAGATCATTCCATCAAGAGGATATAAAAATTGTTAAATATCTATGTACCCAATATAGGAGTGTCTAAAAAAAGGAAATATGAACCTACATGAAGGGAGAAATGGACAGTAATACAGTAATAATAGAGGACACCCAACTTACATCAATAGATAGATCATCCAGACAGAAAAACAGTAAAGAAACAGTGGCTGTGAACAACACAGTAGACCAGATGGAAATTAAAGATATATATACAGAACATTCCATCCAGAAACAGTAGAATATACATTCTTTTCAAAAGCACATAAAACATTCTCCAGGGTAGGTCACATATTAGGCCACAAAATAAGTCCCAATAAATTTAAGAAGACAAATCTCATCAAGCATCTTTTTTAAACACAACTATATGAAACTAAAAATCAATTACAAGAAAAAAATTGGAAAAAACCCATAAACATGTGCAGGCTAAACAACATGCTACTAAACAACTAATGGGTCAATGAAGAAATAAGATAAAATCAAAACATATCTTAAGACAAATGAGAATGGAAACACAGTGGTTCAAAATCTTTGGGATGTAGCAAAAGCTGTTTTTTTAAAAAGATGTTATTTATTTGAGAGAGAGAGCGTAAGTGGGGGAGCAACAGGCAGAGAGAGAGGTGGAGGGAGAAGCAGGCTCCCTACTGAGTGAGGAGCCTGATGTGGGGCTCGATCCCAGGACCCTGGGATCATGACCTGAGCTGAAGGCAGACGCTTAACCGGCTGAGCCACCCAGGTGTCTCCAAGCTGTTCTCATAGGGAAGTTTATGGTGATATAGGCCCACCTCAAGAAACAAAAAAATCTAAATAATCTAATCTTATACCTAAAGGAACTTAAAAAAGAAAAAGAACAAAGTGCAAAGTTGGTAGAAGTAAGGAAGTAATAAAGAACAGAATTGAATAAATAAGAGACTAAAACAAATAGAAGAGATCAATAAAACTAAGACCTTTCATTTGAAAAGATAAACAACATTTATAAACTATAACCAACCAGACTCATCAAAAGAGAGAGAGAGAGAGAGAGAGGGAAGAAGGGAGGGAGAGAAAGGAGGGAAAGGACTCAAGTAAGTAAAATCAAAAATTAAAGAAAAGAAGTGACAATGACACCACAGAAATTCAAAAGCTTGTAAAAGATGACAAAAAAATTATATGCCAACAAACTGGACAACCTAGAAGAAATTGATAAAATCCCAGAAACATACAATCTTCCAAGACTGAGTCATGAATAGAAAATCTAAACAGATAAATTATTAGTAAAAAAAATTGGACCAGTAATCAAAAAAAAAAAATTTAACAAACAAAAGTCGAGGACTAAATGGATTCACAGATGAATTCTAATATTTAAATAAGTTAATACCTATCTTCTCAAACTATTCTAAGAAATAGAAGAGGAAGAACCATTTCCAAAGTCATTTTACAAGACCAGCATTGCCTTGATAACCAAAATCAGCAAATACATTATTAAAAAAAGATTACAAACCAATATCGCTGATTTAAAAAGATGCAAAAATCCTTAAAAATGCTGGCAAACCAAATTCAACAATACATTAAAAGGATCATTCACTGCAATCCAGTGGGATTTATTCCAGAGATGCAAGGATAGTTTAATAGCTGCAAATTAATCATTTTATGCCACATTAATATAATGAAGGATAAAAACCATATGATCATCTCAATAGATGCAGAAAAAGCATTTTAAAAAATTCAACATCGATTCAAGATAAAAACACTCACCAAAGTGGGTTTAAAGGGAACATACCTCAACATGATAAAAGCCATATATGACAAACTGATAGTTAATATCATACTCAATGGTGAAAAGCTGAAAGCTTTTCCTCTAAGCTCAGGAGCAAGACAAGGATGTCCAGTCTTGCCACTTATATTCAAAATTGTATTAGAAGTCCTTGCCATAGCCACAAAAACAGACACATAGATCAATGGAACAGAAGAGAGAGCCCAGAAATGGACCCTCAACTCCATGGTCTTCAACAAGGCATGAAAGAATGTCCAATGGAAAAAAGACAGTCTCCCCAACAAATGGTTTTGGGAAAATTGGACAGCCACATGCAGAAGAATGAAACTGGGCCATTTCCTTACACCACACACAAAAATAGACTTAAAATGGTTGAAAGACCTCAGTGTGAGACAGGAGTCCATCAAAATCCTTGAGGAGAACACAGGCAGCAACTTCTTTGACCTCAGCTGTGCAACTTCTTCCTAGACACATCGCCAAAGGCAAGGGAAGCAAGGGCAAAAATGAACTATTGGGACTTCATCAAGATAAAACTTTTGCACAACAAAGGAAACAGTCAACAAAACCAAAAGACAACCGACAGAATGGGAGAAGATACTGCAAATGACATATCAGAGAAAGGGCTAGTATCCAAAGTCTATAAAGAACTTATCAAACTCAACACCAAAAGAAGAAATAATCCAATCAAGAAATGGGCAGAAGACACGAACAGACATTTCTGCAAAGAAGACATGCAAATGGACACCAGACACATGAAAAAATGGTCAACATCACTCGGCATCAGGGAAATCCAAACCAAAATCTCAATGAGATACCACCTCACACCAGTCAGAATGGCCAAAAATTAACAAGTCAGGAAATGACAGATGTTGGCAAGGATGCAGAGAAAGGGGAACCCTCCCCACTGTTAGTGGGAATGCAAGCTGGTGCAGCCACTCTGGAAAAGAGTTTGGAGGTTCCTCAAAAAGTTGAAAATAGAGCTGCCCTACAACCGAGCAATGGCACTACTGGGTATTTACCCCAAAGATACAAATGTAGTGATCCGAAGGGGCATGTGCACCCCAATGTTTATAACAACAATGTCCACAACAGCCAAACTGTGGAAAGAGCCTAGATGTCCATCAACAGATGAATGGATAAAGAAGATGTGGTATATATATATATATATATATATATATATATATATATATACATACACACAATGGAATATTATGCAGCCTTCAAGAAAAGTGAAATCTTGCCACTTGCAACAATGTGGATGGAACTAGAGGGTATTATGCTAAGCGAAATAAGTCAATCAGAGAAAGACAATTATATGATATCACTGATATGAGGAATTTGAGAAACAAGACAGAGAATCATAGGGGGAGGGAAAAATGAAACAAGATGAAACCAGAGAGGGAGACAAACCATAAGAGACTCTTAATCTCAGGAAACAAACTGAGGGTTGCTGGAGTGGAGGGGATTGGGAGGGTTGGGGTGGCTGGGTGATGGACACTGGAGAGGGTATGTGCTATGGTGAGCGCTGTGAATTGTGTAAGACTGATGAGTCACAGACCTATACCCCTGAAACAACTAATACATTATATGTTAATGAAAAAAATAATAAAAGTGAAAAAAATAATAAAAGTGAAAAAAATCCTTGCCATAGCAATCATACAAGAAAAAGAAATAAAAGGCACCAAATTGGTAAGGAAGAGGTAAAAGTGTCTCTAATTGCAGATAAGATAGTATTATGTAGAAAACTCTAAAGACTCCACCAAAAAACTATTAGAAATAATAAGTGAATTCAGTAGTTTCCGAATACAAAGTTAAGATACAGAATTGCTTGCATTTCTATACTCTAATAAGGAAGTAGCAGAAAGAGAAATAAAGAAAATAATCCCATTTACAATTGCATCACAAAGTATAAAATATCTAGGAATAAATTTAACCAAGGAGATGAAAGACTTGTACTCTGATAACTAAAAGATAGTGATGAAAGAAACTGAACACAACACAAATAAATGAAAAGATATATCATGCAATGGATTGGAAGAATTAATATTGTTAAAATGTTCATACTAAACAAAGCAATATATAGGTTCACAGCAACGTTTATAAAAATACCAATAGTATTTACAGAACTAGAACAACAACAACAAAAAATCCTAAAATTTGTATGGAATCATAAAAGATCTTAAAAAGCTAAAGAAACCTTCAGAAAGAACAAAGCTAGAGGTATCACCATCCCTGTTTTCAAGCTATACTACAAAGTTATAATAATCAAAACAGTACAGTATTGGCAAAAAAGTAGAGTCATAGGTCAATGAAATAAGACAGAGAGCCCAGAAATAAATTGACCTGTGTATGGTCAATTAATCTGTGATGAAGGAGCCAAGAATATACAATGGGGGAAAACAGTCTCTTCAATAAATGGTGCTGGAAAACCAGGCACCTACATGCAAAAGAATGAAACTTGACCACTTTCTTACCCTATGTACAAAAGTAAAATAAAAAAAATGGATTACATACCTAAGTGTAACACTTGAAACAACAAAACTCCTAAAAGAAACATGTATATAAATACACATATATTTGGATGTGTCTCCTCAGGCAAAGGCAACAAAAGCAAAAATAAACAATGGGATTACATCAAACTAAAAATCTTTTGCACAGAGAAAGAAATCATCAATAAAATGAAAAGTCAACCTACTGAATGAGAGAAGATATTTGCAAATGATTCATCTGATAAGGGGTTAATTTCCAAAATATATAAAGAACTCATCCAACTCAACACTGAAAGAATAACCTAATTTAAAAATGGACAAAGGACCTGATAGACATTTTTTCAAAGAAGATGTACAGATGGCTAAGAGACATATGAAAAATGTTCAACATTACTAATCAGGGAAACACAAATCAAACTCCAATGAGATATCACACCATTCAGAATAGCTATTATCGAAAAGACAAGAAACAAGTGTTGGCAGGGATGTGGAGAAAAAGGGATCCTTGTACACTGTTGATGGGAATGTAAATTGGTACAGCCACTGTAGAAAATAGTATGGAGTTTCCTCAAAAAATTAGAAGTAGAAATACCATATGATCTGGTAATTTCCAAAGAAAATGAAAACACTAATTTAAAAAGATTTATGGTGCGCTTGGATGGCTCAGTTGGTTGAACATCACAGTCTTGGTTTTGGCTCAGGTTATTGTTTCAGGGCCATGAAGCTGGGACCTCTGTTGGACCCTGCAATCAGCAGGGAGTCTGCTTGAGATTCTCTTCCACTCCCTCTGCCCCTCACCTTGTGCTCTCTCTCTCTTTCTCTAAAATAAATAGATAAAAAGATTTATATACTCCTATATTTATTGCAGCATTATTTACAATAGCCAAGATATGGAAGTCACCTACATGTCCATTGATAGATGAGGGGATAAAGAAGATGTGGCGTGCACACACACACACATACACACAGACACTGGAATATTACTCAGCCATATAAAGAAAGAAATCTTGCCATTTGCAACAATATGAATGGACCTAGAAGGTATTATTCTAAGTGAAATAAGTCAGAGAAAGACAAATATGATTTCACTTACATGTGGAATCTAAAAAACAAAACAAACCAACCACTAAAACAGAAAAACAGAAATAGACTTATAAATAATGGGGACAAACTGGTAGTACTATAAGTGAGGGATGTGGCAAGTTGGGCAAAAAAGGTGAAGGGGATTAAGAGGTACAAACTTCCAGATAGAAGTCAGTCACAGGAATGAAAAGTACAGCATAGAGAATATCGTTGATAATATTGTAATAACTTCATATGGTAACAGATTATAACTACAGTTATCATGATGAGCACTTCTTAATGTATGGTAATGTAAATCAGTATGTTATATACCTGAAATTAATATAACATTGTATGTCAATTATACTTCCACTAAAAATAAAAAAAATTAAAGAAAAGAAGAAATGGATCAAATCACTGACTTCAGCTTTCACCTTAAGAAATTAGAAGAGGAGCAAATTAAACCTCATCTAAGTAGAAGAAAGGAAATAAAAAAGATTAGAGTGTTAATCAGTGACTTAGGAAACAGAAAAAAATAGAGATATTAATGAAACCAAAAGCATGTTCTTAGAGAAGATCAATAAAACTGAGAAACTTCTAGGCTGATCAGAAAAAAAATGAGCAGACACAATTACCAATATTGGGAATGAAATAACTACAGATCCTACAGTTAATAAAAAGATAAAAAGGGATCATAGTTTATTATATTAATACATTTGAGAATTTAGATGAAATTGACATATTTTTTGATAGATACAAACTACCAAAGCTCACTCAAGAATAAATTAAAAATGTGAATATCCCTACATATTTTAAAGAAATTGAATTGTAGTTAAAATATTCCAAGAAAGAAAATTTCAGGGTCACATGGCTCTACTCGTGAATTTTACCAAACATTTAATGAAGAACTAATATCAACTGCATACAAGCTCTTCCAGAAAAGTGAAGAGAAGGGAATAATTTCCAACTCATTGTATAAGACCAGCATTACCCTCATAATAAAACCAGATAAAGACATTACAAGTAAAGATAACTACAGCCCAATATCTCCCATGAAAATAGATGCAACAATTTTAAACTAAAATTTATAAATCCAATAATATACTAAAGGGATAATATGTTATGAACAGCAAGGTTTATCTTAGAAATTCAAGATTGGTTTAATTTTAAAAAATTAGTGTAACTCACTATTTAACAGACTGAAAAGGAAAAACCATGATTATTAGAATTGATGGAGAGAAAACTGTTGGCAAAATTAAAAATCCATTCGTGATAAGACTCTCAACAAAAGAGATACTATAAGAGGACTCTCCCAACCCGCTAAAAAGTGTCCATGAAAAACACACAGATAACATATTTAATGGTGAAAGACTGAAAGCTTGCCCCCTAAAATCAGGACAAGGGAGTGATATCCATTTTTACCATTGCTATTCAACATTGTACTGGAAATTCTGGTAGCAACAGTGACCTGGAGAGAATAGAGCATCATGGTGTGAGTGGAGGCTACTACGACAGTTGGAGAGAAATTTGGGGATATGTGTGCTTTCCTTGAAGTTTCCCAGAGGAACAGGAATTTGGGAGGGGGACCTGCTAAACAATAGGACTTCACGTGGTCAAACGGGATGAGGATTCAAACTGTTGTTAAGAATATGAATCCTCGAGGGACTCAGGTTTCCAACTCTTGATTTTGGCTCAGGTCATAATCTCAGGGTCATGAGATCGAACCCTGCATCAGCAGGAAGTCTGCTTGAGATTCTCTCTCTCCCTCTCTCTCTGCCCCACCCCCCCAAATAAATAAATAAATAAATCTTTAAAAAAAGGAATATAAAACCTTAAAGAAGAACTTGAACACATCTAGGTAATGTTTGTATATATCAACTTACTGCTCTTAGTTGAGGATAAATACTTCATGATCAAGGAGCTTGTCTTTGTCTTTATTTCCTTCACCAAACTGTCTTGAATACAGCAGATGCTCATGGCTATTTGGTGAGTGAATGAACGAAGGAAGGAAGACAGGAATATATAAATAGCAACATGGACTCTTGACAGAAATATTAAAATTCCTTCAAATGCTCTTATTTTAGAACATTTATAATTGGGATGATTTCCATGTTCCTCTATTGAGTACACCAGAAAATATTTTCATTATGTCTGGCACCAAAAATTATTGACACAATATTTATGGCCAACAATATCTCTGATATCTGATTGGCTTCAGAAGGCTAATTTTGAAAGACCAGTTTCAAAATCCGCCCAGTGTACTCAAGAAGAGCAGAGCAAGAGAAATAATTTTCTTTAATAAGGGAAACTTTCACTAGAAAGAATGCTCTATGGAAGCCTGACATTCAGTCTTAAGCATATACTCCTGGTTCCTAGAATAGTACCTAGAATAAGTAAATACTCAGTAAATATTTTTAGATAAATGCACAAGTGTTTGTCCACTAAGTTAGTAAAATGAGGATTCGTTGACCTATAGCTATTCACCCAAAATTTGTCTTCTTGTTGCCCTACATGTTTCTCACAAGATAAATCCTCCTGTTGGAAGGCTTTTGAAAGCTAACCTCCCATCTGGAGGTAGGGCTGTTGGAAGTGAGGAACACACATTTTGTTGAAATATAATTGGGAGGTCTTAAGACTATTAAAATTATTCCAAAGACAATGCACATTTATTACAAGAATTTAGACATAATGAAATTACATAAAGTAAAAGGTGAAAGAAAGGTTGTGGAGTCTTAGATTTTTTGGGAATTACTGCAGAAGTAATACTTATTGTAAAAATTCAGATGCCACAGAATTACATAAAGTAAAAGGTGAAAGTTTCCCTTCTCCCTTTTTTAAGTGTGTTATCTTGAGAAATCACTGTTGCTGGTTTGGAGTATATCTTAGGTTTTCCTCCATGCCCAATCATGACTACAATAATAATTTTAAAAATGAGTCATGCAAATTTTAAATAATCTTAATATATCTTGGATATCCTTCCATGTCAGTGCATGTATATCAAAGGCATTATTTTAATGGCTGGTTACTAATTCATTGTATAAATAGTCTGTAATTTATTTAAATTATCCTTATTGATTGACATTTGGATAGTTTCTTATTTTTTGCTATTATTAACTGTGCTTTAATGAAACATACATTTTAAAAAAATAGCTTTTGTGTATTTCTGTAAGATAAATTTTAAAAGTGGACATGCCGATTCAATTAGAAACCAGGTAAGGGTTAGATCCTTAAGCAAAAGGCAGACAGTCCCCAGGTTCTGACTCTTTGCCAGAGAGGGTCTTGTTCTTCTAGCAGCCACAGAAAAGAAGGAAACAGAATTGCTCACAGGATTCATGGTCCTTAGGAGAGATGTTGAAAGGAAAAGCTACCTTTGGTAAGAATTAGTGGAATAAGCACTAAAGAAAGGCAGAGCTCAGTCAGTTCAGGTGAGAGTTGACCTGTGACAAAGAGAGCAGACCTTACCACTTTCCTTTCTTTCAGGAAAGTGTTGTAGTTTGCTGGAAAGAGCCTGGGCCAGGGGGCTGAACTGTGGGAGGTTCCCGCTAACCTCCAGCCTGACAGCATATATACTACTGGAAGCTTTAAAGTCACACAGCTTTCCTATATGTATCAGTCTGAGAGGCATGGATGTGGGAGAACAAAAAGGGAAATTAATCAAACCATCGAGTAGTAGCTGGTCTTGGAAGGTGTAGACCCAACTTACCAGTATCAAAAATAATAATAGTGAGGTCTGACCATGAGCTAGGCCCTATGCTACATATTTTTCATAAATGGTCATATTTAATGCTCACTCATTAAACCCATTTTATAGATGTTGAACCAGGGGAACAGAAAAGCTAAGTAATTTTCCTATGGTCACATAGTCAGGAATGGGCAATCTGAGATTCAAATCCAGGTTTAGCACAGAAGACACCTAGTAAGTGTGCTATGAATAAGATGGTAAGACTAGCAGATCAAGGTAGGACAGGGACTTTGACAATGTGAGGGTTTTGGAGCATACTACAGCAACCTGGGAGAGTCGGGAAGCTGTGATCCTTACCAGCATTCACAGAATAAGAGCAGGTGTTCATGCTGTGCCTGTCCAGATACTTAAATTCCCAAAAGGTTACCACATAAACTCTCATCACCTATTGGAAACCAGAAACAGGGTCTGGTGAAGAGATTGGGCTCCTTTTTCCATCAGCAAAAATAAAGAGAGGGTTTGCTCTTTAATTTGCCTTCCTTCTGCTACTCTGCCCATTTGGATCCCAGAGGACATGTACTCTAAAGGGTTCATGACTCCACTGCCTCCCTCTCTGGGGATTACTGAGCAATCCTCCATATGTCACCATAGGAAGACCTCACGTCTTTTGAAATACATCAACACCCACACTTCATTTCTTAAAAGTCTATACCAAATTATTCTAAGATAGTTTACTGAATGCTTATAATTCCCAAAGAGGAGACAGTTGCAGCAGGATGGAGTTCTGATTTCAGGGTACAGTAAAATGTATACCCTCCAATGTTCTTTCTGTCTTGGAGATAACTGTGATGGGATTAGAAGAGTTGCTAATTTTTAAGGCCACTGAGAGCAAAATATAAAGTGTGTGATCATAGCAGTCATTGCCCTATCACTGCTTTGCTAATTTAAAAGAAAGAAGAATGTTAACAGAGCTCTTTTACTTTTAATTTGATGATTTATTCATTCACAAAGGTTTATTGGGGGGGAGGGCCAGGCTCTTTGTTAAGTGTTGCAGATACAGAAATGAGACTCAATGCCCTAAATTCCACACAAAAGCTCTGGCAAAGCCATGTTATGAATTCAACTGGCAAGGTTATTTGGCAATCTGCATGATTAAGTTATACTTTTACTTTTCAGGTCCCTCTGTTCTATAGTTGAAAGGAATAAGAATTTCTTTTTGCATAGTCATAGAAAGTCCCCAGTTTCAGTCCTTAAAGAAAGAATTTCATCATCCTCAAATTTCTCATGTCCTTCAAACTATTTTAGTTGGATATTTGGTAGCTTCTACAGTTCCTGAGAATTCCAGAGAACTGGGTTTAGGAAATAAATAGGAATGGTGGCTGGGCAGCTTAGATAAGCAGAATCTGTTTATAATGCAAACACAGGCCCCACTACCATCCATTCTGGGTCCTGGCTGCCACTGCCATTGCAGTCCTAAACCTTCCCTGCTTCTCTCTATCTTTCAGACTCAATTTGAGGCAGGAGCAGCTAACTGGCCAAACCCAGGTCTAGTACCCAAGCCCTAGGTTCCACAGAGCCAAGAGGACAGGTTAATGGATCCTCACCAAGACTCACACAGTGGGAGTTTCTTCAAGACAGAAAGGCGTTCAGATATAGCTCCCAAATCACAGATTTCCTTTATAGATAGACAGATAGACAGGAAGTAACATGACCCATATGAATACCAGAAAGCAGCTTGGATGATGGATTATAATGATTTGAAACTTTATGGGGACTGATGGGAAGTGCCTTTTGAACCTGGCATTATGGAGCTTGATATTTTTACTGGATGTGAAGGGGGAGAGGGAAAGAGAGAGAAGGAAAGAGTGGAATCTAAGACCACTCTCAGGTTTCTGGCTAGGATGACTAGGTGATTGGCTATGCTGTTGATCTTACAAAAATACCAAGAAGTGGGGTTAGATTCTAGGTCCCTTACTCTAGGACAGGCAGTATGGTGTAGCAGTTGAGAGACTGAATACAGTCTTCTTCGGTTCAACTCCTACCTGACCATTTCCCAGCTATATGATTTTGGATGTATGACTTAACTGCTCTATGCTTCAGTTTCCTCCTCTTAAAATGAGGGTAGTAATAATATCTGTTAGGCTGAATGAGCATGTACATTAAAGAACTTAGAACAGTGCCTGACACTATTAAGTTCTCAATAAGTGTTGATTACTATTGTTAGCTATTGTTAGCTATTATCAATTCAGTACTGACTCCAATTAATCCAAAGAGTTTGGGGGAGTTCTTTAAATCCCTACGACAAGATTGATCTGAAAAACAACAACAACAACAACAGAGTGGTCTTGAGCAGTTAGGGTCTACTGGTCGCACTGTTCATGGAGAAATGTAGACCAGTCTGAGGACAGCCACCTACAGCCGCTCACACAGGCAAGACAGCAGCCACTTAAAGACAGTGCTCCACAGCATGTTGATCAGAAATTAAAAAAAAAAAAAAAACTTTTGCAGATCTAAGGCCACATCTTCTGCCTATTCTGATTTCACTTTGCAAAACTACTAACTCACAAGTTACTTATACAAGGGGAATGACACAGCATTATGGAACCTCTACTCTAACAATAGCAAGTCAAACAGGTTTCTTACATAAGAGTTCTGGCAGTTCACCGAGGATTGGCTCCTTGCCAGCTCTTCCATCCCCTGGAAAAAGTGCCAAGATAATTGCACAGCTGGGTTTGATCCAGGCTGAGGGCATAGGGCATAGGGCAATGAGTAGGTCAAGGCAGTGAGAGGCCAGTATTACTCTGGCTCAGAGCAACTCTGGAATATGTGAGGTTGAATGCAAGTGGGAGGCAAATGCTTAGAGACCCTTGGTGTTTCCAACTCCATTTGGACATGATTGGGGGAGTTCTGGGTCCAGACTGAGCTGAATCCAGTGGAACCTTCAAAACTCAATCTCCAGGAGTTATCTGAACGGTCTTCAGTTCTATATCAGATCATTAAAGTTGGAACTACCCCGATGCTTACAATCAGGAGAAGCTGCACGCAGCACTTCTACCTACATTGAACAGCTTGCATAACAGAGCAGGCCTAAATTTCCTAAAGAATGGGAGAACCCAGGGCCAAGAAAGATAAAGATCAGATTTCAAGCTGGAAAACAAATATCCTTCTCTGCCAGATCAATACAAAAACAAACTAAAAATTTACCAAAGATTTTAGCACAAACATTCCATTCACTTTTTATTCTGAACTGCTGGGATAATCATAGAATACTCATATGGTGACCATGAGATCTGGCTGGAAAGAGCTAGTCAGTTCTACAAAATATATGATCTCTCTATTTTTCTGAGTTCTCTTACTCAGACAAAACTGACTTTGAGATTGGGTGGATCCCTACTTCTGGTGTATGATCTAAAATTGGGGGTGTTTTTATGTTAGGGAAATTAATTTATCAGGATAATGCTAGTTTTGATATTACATTGAAAAAGGAGAGAAAATTTAAGCCCCATATCAAGAGGACAAATATTCCATTTTATAGGAGTTTGTTCCTGCAATTTTAGTGGAAGGAGTCTTATTGACCAGGTAGGATATTTCTACCTTAATAATGAGGATTGCTACTACTTATTATCAGGTATTGTCCTTGGCACTTTGTATGCATTATCTCTAATTCTAATAATAAACCTGGAAGGTACACATTATTGCTCCATTATAGGGATGAGGAATTGGGTTCAGAGAGGTTACGTTGGCTAGTAAGGGGCAGGCTTGCTACCACAAAGTACCAGCTTTATTTCACTGTACCAGGATGTCTTTTCCTAAAGAAAGGAAACTGCCCTAAAATGAGGATATCTTCTGGGTAAAGTAATTCAGAACAGACTCAAACTTGGTGCAACCATTTGCCAAATAGTATTTTGGGGGTGGAATCACACTTCCTATAAGGGTCAAAGATTTGAGGGTTTTTTCCTCCTTTTGCTCAAGTGCAATCAATCAGAGCGGATCAACATGGAAATACTTAAAATTTGTTAGCAGCTTTTGGGCAAATGCTGTTGAGAGCAATACCTAGTCCACCCAGACCTTGTCCTGAAGGCTGTGTTTGAAAGAAGTTCTGTGAAAGTCTATTCCCTTTTAGGGTAGTTCCTGGAAATGCACAATCTTTTTCATTTATGCAAAAAGAGCCAACTCATCCACCAACCAGCCCCAAACCCCTTCCAGCCCAAACCTATCAACAGTTACATTCTTGGGGGACAGAATCTATACAGGCATACCTTGAAAATATTGTAGATTTGGTTCCAGACCAACACAATAAAGTGAATCTTTGCAACAGTTCAGTCACATCTTCAGGCTCCACTTCTAATCCTAGTTCTCATGCTATTTCCACCCCTTCTGCAGTTACTTCTTCCACTGAAGTCTCAGACCTCTCAAAGTCACTCAGGAGGGTTGAGATCAACTTCTTCCAAATTCCTGTTAATGTTGATATTTTGACTTCTTCCTATGAATCATGAATGTTCCTTTTTAAAAAAAGTTCCAGTATAATTAATGTACAGTGTTATATTAGTTATATTAGTTTCAGGTGAGTGATGGAACAATTCTATACATTACTCTGTGCTTATCAAGTGAAGTGTACTCAATCTCTTTCACATATGTCACCCATCCCCCTACCCATCTCTCCTCTGATGATCACCAGGTTGTTCTCTATATTTAAGAATCTGTTTGTCTCTTTTTTATTTTGTTCGTTTGTTTTGTTTCTTAAATTCCACATATGAATGAAATCGTATGTTATTTGTCTTTCTCTGACTTATTTCACTTAGCATTATAGCCTTTAGGTCCATCCATGTTTTAGCAAATGGCAAGACTTCATTCTTTTTTATGGCTGAGTAATATTACCATATATCTATATCTATATCTACCACCTCTACTTTATCCATCTACAGTTGTGAATAATTTCCAGAAGGTTTTCAATTGACTTTGCCCAGATCCATCAGAGGAATCACTATCTATGGCAGCTATAGCCTGATGAAAATTATTTCTTAAACAAGAAGACTATAAAATCAAAATTACTGGGGCGCCTGGGTGGCTCAGTCAGTTAAGCGTCTGCCTTTGGCTCAGGTCATGATCCCAGGGTCCTGGGATCGAGCCCCTCATCGGGCTCCCCGCTCTGCAGGAAGCCTCTTCCTCCTTCTCCCACTCCCCCTGCTTGTGTTCCTGCTCTCGCTGTGTCTCTGTCTGTCAAATAAATAAATAAAATCTTTAAAAAAAATCAAAATTACTCCTTGGCCCATGAGCTGCAGAATGGATGTTGTTAGCAGTTATGATAACAACATTAATTTCATTGTACATCTCCATCAGAGTTCTTGGGTAACCAGGTATAGTGTCAATGAACAGTAATATTTTGAAGGCAATATTTGTTTCTGAGCAGTAGGTCTCAACAGTGGGCTTATAATATTCAGGAAACCATGTTGCAAACAGATGTGCTATCACCCAGGTTTTGTTGTTCCATTTATAGAGCATAGGCAGAATAGATTTAGCATAGTTCTTAAGGGCCCTCCTATTTTCAGAATGGTAAATGAACATTGGCTTCAAATTAAAATCTCCAGCTACATTACCCCTTACAAGAGAGTCAGCCTGTCCTTTGAGGCTTTGAAGCCATGTGTTGACTTATCATTGACAATCTGTTGTTTAGTGTAGCTACCCTCATTAATGATCTTAGCTAGATATTCTGGAATAACTTGCTGCAGCTCCTACAACAGCACTTACTGCTTTGCCTTACACTTTTATGTTATGGAGATGGTTTCTTTCCTTAAACCTCATGAATCGACCTCTGCTAGCTTCCAACTTTTTCCTCAGCCTTCATAGAATTGAAGAGGGTTAGGGCCTTGTTCTGAATTAGACTTTGGCTTAAGGGAACATTGTGGTTGTTTTGATCTTTTGTCCAGATCAGTAAAACTTTCTCTGTATCAGCAACAAGACCGTTCTCTTTCTTATCATTTGTGTGTTCAATGGAGTCACACTTTTAATTTTCCTTCAAGAACTTTTTCTTTGCATTCACAACTTGGCTAACCATTTGACACAAGAGGCCTAGCTTTCAGCTATCTTGGCTTTCAACATGCCTTCTTTACTAAGGTTAATAATTTCTAGCTTTTGGTTTAAAGTGAGAGATGTGCGACTTTTTCTTTCACTCAAACACTTAGAGGCCATTGTAGGGTTATTAACTGGCTTAATTTCAATATTGTTGTGTCTCAGGGAATAGGGAAGCCTGAGGAGAGAGAGACATGGGGGAATAGCTGGTCAGTGGACCAGGCAGAACACATATAACATTTATCAGTAAAGTTCACCATCTTATATGGGAGCAATTGTAGTTCCCCTAACCAATGACAATAGTGACATCAATGATCACTGATCACAGATCACCATAACAAATATAATAATGAAAAAGTTTGAAATATTGTAAGAATTACCAAAATGTGATACAGAGACACAGAGTGAGCAAATGCTGTTGGAAAAATGGCACAATAGACTTGCTTGATGCAGGTTGCCACAAACCCTCAATTTGTAAAAACCAAAACCAAAACCAAAACCAAACAACAATGTCTGTGAAGCACAATAAAGCACAGAAACAAAACGAGATATGTTTGTACCTGATTAATCTTTGTGTCTCTCATACAACACTTATCACAAGCCTCTTGGTAGCTGAGGGTCCATAGATGTCTGTTGACCCAACAGGTGGATGTGAAGCAAGATGCTATATGCTACAAATAACTCATACTTCTGTTCTCAAGAAAAGTGCTTCTCTAATGGGGTAATAAGAGACCATCAGAAAAAAAAAATCAGCTAGTATTTGAATGGGGAATCTAAGTTACTGTCATGGTAAAGACCACAAATGCAGGCGGGAGCACTGTGGGCTAGAGTCCTCAGGGATACTTCATGCAAGAGGAGAAAGCTGAAGAGTGGATAGGATTGGGGTAGGTGGAGTTGGTATGGTGGATGAGCGGAGCAAACATGAGGAGTGGGCAGTGGGGAAGAAGAAAGGCATATTAAGTGGAGGAAACAGCATCTCTCTCAGTATTCCTTCTGCTGTCTTCCTCCCAGCATTCCTTATTGCATCTATTCAAGTTGGTCCTCCCCACAAGTTCTTGTTGTGTCCCCATTTCTGCACAAGATGATGTGGTGAGGTGTGGGGGAGGGGAAGCATGCTACAGTTCTCTGAGTAGGGCTCAGTCTTTTCCTGAGCCTCTGTGCCTGGGCTATGGCCTTCTCGGGTGCTTCTCAATCCTCCCCCTTAGATGAGGCAGGACGGCTAGAATGGGCTGGAGCTCAGTATTTTCCCTCCCCCCTGGTCACTTAGGCTCCAGTAAAAGCCCAGTTGATTAGATTCTGGACAACAGTTTCACTTGAGGGCAGGCCTTATTAAGAAGAACAGAGTGCTCTGGCATATTTCAAAATGGCTTCTTTCCCCCTCCTCCTACTGGAAATTGGAAGCCAGAGGGGATTTTTCTTCCATCTTCTCTATGAGAACCTAGTAGTGCTCCTGGGGGTAAAACTAACAAAAGTGTGGGTGACTCTTCTAAAAACTATCTTTCCCTGGAGTTTTTGTCTTCAATTTGTTCATACTGAGCCTCCAACAATGCATCCATGAGAGTTCAGATTTTCTTAACTAGCCCTTCCCACAGAGTTTTCTGCTCTGGTACCTGTGATTCTCTGTATCTGCTTGTGTGCTTCTCTCCAATGCTGGGTCTAGCAGTTTTCCCTCTGATCTCAATTCTATGATGGATGGAAGAGGAGTTGTTGGTTTTTAATTTGTCCAGCATTTTTGTTGTGAGTACTGGAGTGACAGCCTCCAGATCCTTACGTGTAGGATAAAAGCACATATTTTTAAAGCAGCATTTTCTTGCAGTGTATTCTGCAAAACATGAATTTGATGGAGTTCTACAGAATGTTAGGAGTGTTTAGCAACAGAAGGGGCCCGTGTTCAAGTAGCTTTGTGCAATACTGGGTTTTTTTTACAGCAGGACTTTTCAGTGACTTTGTTATCCTAATATGCATCTGATTATATTTTATGGGACTAGAGATTATATTGTTTCCTAAATTGTTATGACCATGAAGTTCTTTTGGGAAAGAGTATTTCATAAGATTATGTTCCTCAGAACTTGGGAAATGCTGCCTTACAGTCTTTCTGAATACCTTCCCCTTGCCTGTAGTTGCCCCACCTTTGTAGGCACAGTTGACATAGTTAGTCCTTTTTATGTTCATCCATCTCACAGGCAGTATGACAGCTCTGGTGGGTGAATATTAAATATTTGGAACACAGTGCCTTTTAGAGCTTAGAGTTTGGTATGGAAGGTGAGAAAGAAATGCACGGGAATAACCTAATTCAAGAGACTTCAAAGAAAGAAATGCTTCCCCAACATTTCTGCTGTTTACAAAAGATAAAACAAATTAAATCTAGAGAGCTAAAACTGAAAAAAATTTTTATGAAAGCTGTTCACTTCCCACATTTAGCTGAGGTGCCAAATTGGCTTCAAGAATGAAAAAGGCTTATGGTTTAGGTTTCTGGGCAGGTCCTCAGAATATCGTTCTGCATAGAGTTGCCCATGATTTGCCATCTCATTCACTGATCTGTGCCCACTGCAACATCTCCTTATGATGTCTCTAGGGGGTCCCTGTGGGCAAAATCTAACAGGCAGGAAACGAAGGGCTGGTTGACTACTCCAGATGCTTATTCTCAGCAGGTGCTAGGGCTTTGCAGAGCAATGAAGGGTAGGATCTGTGGCACCATTCACCCATCAGCCTCTTGCCTGACTTTGGGACACGACTTTTTTACACTAAAGGACCATTCTCCAGAGCATCACTCTAGCTTTGACTTACTGACAACACAAGAAAACAAGAGAGCTGCTTTTGCACCAGGCACAAGCATCAAGAAGAAACAAAAATTGGTAATGATTAACCAGTATATCAATTATTACGAAGAGAAGTGATTGTGTATCTGGTAGGCAGTTTAGTGCAATCTAAGAGGACTGAGAAAATGCGGTCCCAGGTCTTTTTCCCTAACTGGCTCCCTCACCAGATGCAGCTGTGCGTGAAATCTATCCTTAGGCAGGCTTTCTTTGGCTAAAGCAGTTCTTCTCTGGCAATCATCTTTCTAAAAGGCACATACCTAAGGAGAGGAGGATATGACTTAATATTACAGCCTTTGCATGACTGTTATCAAACAACAGCTTCTTAGGATAAAAGGAATCAAGGGCAAATTACTTCATCTCTTACTCCTCAGTTTCCTTGTTTGTAAAATGACAAAAGTTGAATTAAGAAAGTTCTAAGTCATACTTCCATTTTATGACTAATTACCACTCTCAGAATTGAGATAGTATGAAGGTTCTGGTAACTCAGGGGGAAGGGAGGAGAAAGCCTCACAGCATGAAATCCAGTTAGTGGGTATTTATTTTTTATAATGGACGAGAATAGAGAATACTAGATTGTATGTAAAAAAAGTAAGTATTATTTTGTGAATATAAGATGTATATTGTATCCATTGGGATTCTCTCCAGACAGACAAAAGAGAAAGAGATTGACCATTTGGAGGCAGAATTCCCTCTTTCATGGGGTACCTCAGTCTGTTTTCTCTTAAGTCCGTCAACTGATTGGATGAGCCCCTCTACATTATGGAGGATAATCTGCTTTACTCAAAGTGTACTGGTTTAGGGGCGCCTGGGTGGCTCAGTCGTTAAGCATCTGCCTTCGACTCAGGTCATGATCCCAGAGTCCTGGGATCGAGCCCTGCACTGGGATCCCTGCTCCGCAGGAAGCCTGCTTCTCCCTCTCCCACTCCCCCTGCTGGTGTTCCCTCTCTGGCTGTGTCTCTATGTCAAATAAATAAATAAAATCTTTAAAAGAAAAAGTGTACTGATTTAAACGTTAATCTCATCTAAAAAATACCTTCATAGCAACACCCAATCTGATGTTTGACCAAGTATTTGGATATTGTTTCCTAACTAAGCTTTCACAAAAATTTAACTATCACATGTATATACACGTATGTGTGTGTGTGTGTGTGTGTGTGTGTGTGTGTGTGTGTGTGTGTACTGGGTAGTGGAATAACATATTTCTTATAGTGGATTGTGGCCAAGAAGGTTGAAAACTCCTGTGAGTCCACAAAACCATTCTTAACCCTGCTTCTAAGTACTATCCCAACCAACAAGAAAGGGCACTATATCCCCAAATGTAAAAGTGTGCTTCACAGCCTGCCTCTTGTGCCATTAAAGGAGACCTAGACACTATTTAAAGCCTGCTTCTTGAACATCATCTCAGACTTCCCCGCTGCTCATTTTGCTCTAAGTACAAGAGCTCCTGTTCCCCGCTGGTCATGTGTTCCCACCTCAGGGCCTTTGCATTTCCTCTTTCCTCTACCAGAAATGCTCTTCCCCAGGTTATCACAGTAGTTGACTGCTTCTCATCTCTCAGATTCCCACCCAACCTCTGCTACCCCATCAGAGGGGCCTTCCTTGGTCAGCCCATTAAAAGCAATCCTTGCCCAAACCCCCAAAACCCCATACATTCCCCAGCAACCCTCTATTCTATTATACAATCTTATTTTTCTCCACTGCTCTTATCATTATCTAAAATATCTGTTTTTGGGCATTCTCCAACACAAAGGTTAAATGCCAAGTCTTTCCTGCTCACCTTTTATTTTCAGTGCCTGGCTAGTGCTGCCACACATAAAACCCCATAAATGGTTACAGACTGATCGAATGGTTGTAGGATGGACATTTGCCCATGATTTGGCTATCCATCACCTGATCCTCCTTTCTATTTTAGGGAGTGTCCACTTTACGACTCTTGATGAGAGAAAGCAGCTGACAATGATACTCACTTTCCCAGTTCCCCTTTGCAGTGAGGCATGGACATGTGACCCAGGCTCAACCAATCAAACACACCCTCCCTGGAGGCCCTCTTGTCTTTCCCCTTCTCTCTTCTTCCTCATCTTCTGTCTTGTCAATCTTCTTGATCTTTTCACGTCCTTCCCTTTGATAAGATTTTATATGCATCAGGGACTCCGACAAGTCTTGGCAGTTACCTTTTGCTAAAAGCAACAAAGGCCTCTGTTTTGCAGTTTTGCTATATACTACCAACAAACGTGGGAAGGACTGAATACTGTGTGGATCAGAGTCAACCATTGACGTTTTCTTGACTCATCAATTAATGAGTTGAATTCTAAGCCTTGGATTTGGTTAGGACTTACTGAGGGATCACTATTTGTAGCACCTGACATAGTGTATTTAGGGCTCTACACTACATGCAACACATGTAGTTTAACCTTAAGGAATCTCTGTAAAATAAAAGAAGAGAAACGTCGCATAATTTTTTTTAAAAAAAGGAGGTGGCAGATTGTACTTCCTAAATATGGCCACAACAATATCTTCTATATGTTCTTCTATAGTGTTGTCTTCCCAAATCCAGTCAAGACTTGGACTCTCTGAATCTGGATGGGACCCGTGACTACTTCGACCAACAGAACACAGCCTAAGTGATATTGTGCCAGCCCTGGGCATAGTGCTTAACTGGCCCGACAGCTTCTGCTTCCTGCCTCGTGGGAGCCAACTACCATTTAAGAAATAGGACACACTGAGACCATGACACTGTAAGAAGCCTAAGCCATGTGGAGAGGCCCTAGAGGAAGACATACTGTTTGGGGAGGGAGAGAGCTAAGGAAGTGTGCCAAAGTACCAGACTCATGAGTGAAGAAGCCATATCAAAGCTGTATCCTTCAGCCCTACCTGCCTCAGCTGATGCTGTGTAGACCACAGCACCTTGCTGAGCCTTTTCTGAATTCCTGACCCATACAACTATCAGTGAGATAAAATGATGTTTTAAGCCACTGCATTTTGGGATAGTTTGTAATATAGTAATAGATACTAGGACAAAGGGCATATGTATTTAATGCTTCTAAGCATCTGGATGTGTCCATGTAGAGTGTTTTATGTAAGTGCAGAAAGTCTGGGATGCTAAGGACCCCAGAGCAGTTGCTTCAGTCTACTGGTTGTACTCAGCACCCTTGGAAAAGCCAGCCTTCAAATATGAGGAAACCTATACCTATTCAAGATTGAAAAGGATCTTGCAGTCAGATGCTAGTGATTTCTGGGCTCTTTATTCTGTTCCACTGACCTACATACCTGTTTTTATGCCAATACCATACTATTTTGACTACTATGGCTTTTTGGTGTAGCTTGAAATTGGAGTATGATACCTCTGACTTTGTTCTTTCTCAAGATTGCTTTGGCTATTCGGGGTCTTTTGTGGCTATGTGGGATCTATTTGTTCCATTTTTGTGAAAAATGCTATTGGAATTTTGATAGGGATTTCACTGAATCTGTAGATGCTTTAGAAGTATGGATATTTTAACATTATTAATTCTTCCAATCTATGACTGTGATACATTTTTCCATTTATTTTTTTTCATCTTCAGTTTCTTTCATTAATGTCTTAACAGTTTTCAGTGTACAGGTCTTTCACCTATAAATTTATTATTAAATTTTTTCCAAGGCATTTTATTCTTTTTGATGCAATCATAAATGGGATTTTTTTCTTTATTTCTCTAGTAGTTCATTATTAACAAATAGAGATGCAACTGATTTTGTATCCTGCAACTTTACTAAATTCATTTAATTCTAACAGTTTTTTGGGGAATCTTTAGGGTTTTCTAATATATTTCTAAATATAGTATCATGTCACCTGCAAATAGTGATAGTTTTACTTCTTCCTTTCCGGTGCAGATGCTTTTTACTTCTTTTTTCTTGTCTGATTGCTTTGGCTAAAACTTTTAATACTATGTTGAATAAAAGTGGCAACAGTAGACATCTTTGTCTTGTTACTGATCTTAGAAGGAAAGCTTCCAGCTTTTCACCATTGACTATGATGTTAGCTGTGGGTTTGCCGTATATGACCTTTTCTATTTTGAGGTATGTTTCCTCTATACCCACCTTGTTGGGGGTTTTTATCATGGATTGGTGTTGAAGTTTGTCAGTTGTCTTTGTGCATCTATTGAGGTGATCATATGATTTTTTTTCCACATTAACATTCTTAGTTTATTGATCCTCTCATGAAAAATCTGTATAACCACCACAGATAAAGCCACTGCAGCATCTTTACTCTTTTTTTTTTTCTTTCCAGAATTTTATTACTAACCACCATGGGAAGGGGTGGGAAGAGGGATGCAACAGAGCAAAAATTTCAACCACTTTACAAACAATGAGTGACATGCCCAAGATCACAGAGTTACTAAGCAAGAGAGCTGGAATTTGAACACAGATAGCCAGGCTCCAACACCCACCTGCCTAACCACTAGGCTAAACTGCCCCTCACTGCAAGTAATGAGACTGATCTTTGTGGCATATGGGCTCTATGGGAGTTCACTTGGGTTTTAATTTTTTATTGTTATGTTAATCACCATATATTACATCATTAGTTTTTGATGTAGGTTTCCATGATTCATTGTTTGTGCATAACACCCAGTGCTCCACGCAGAACGTGCCCTCTTGAATACCCATCACCAGGCTAACCCATCCCCCTACCCGCCTCCCCTCTAGAACTCTCAGTTTGTTTTTCAGAGTCCATCGTCTCTCATGGTTCGTCTCCTCCTCTGACTTACTCCCCTTCATTCTTCCCCTCCTGCTGTCTTCTTCATTTTCTTTTTTCTTAAAGTATGTTGCATTATTTGTTGCAAAAGTACAGATCTTTGATTCAACAGTCTTGCACAATTCACAGCGCTCATCATAGCACATACCCTCCCCAATGTCTATCACCCAGCCACCCCATCCGTCCCATCCCCCACCACTCCAGCAACCCGCAGTTTGTTTTCTGAGATGAAGAATTCCTCATATCAGTGAGGTCATATGATACATGTCTTTCTCTGATTGACTTATTTCGCTCAGCATAACACCCTCCAGTTCCATCCACATCGTTGCAAACGGCAAGATTTCGTTCCTTTTCGTGGCTGCATGATATTCCATTGTATATATATACCACCTTGTCTTTATCCATTCATCTGTCGATGGACATCTTGGCTCTTTCCACAGTTTGGCTATTGTGGACATTGCTGCTATAAACATTGGGGTGCACGTACCCCTTCGGATCCCTACATTTGTATCTTTGGGGTAAATACCCAGTAGTTCAATTACTGGATCGTATAGTAGCTCTATTTTCAACTCTTTGAGGAACCTCCATACTGTTTTCCATAGGGGTTGCACCAGCTTGCATTCCCACCAACAGTGTAGGAGGGTTCCCCTTTCTCCACATCCCCGCCAACATCTGTCGTTTCCTGACTTGTCAATTTTAGCCATTCTGACTGGTGTGAGGTGGTATCTCATTGATGTTTTGATCTGAATTTCCCTGATGCCGAGCGATGTTGAGCACTTTTTCATGTGTCTGTTGGCCATTTGGATGTCTTCTTTGGAAAAATGTCTGTTCATGTCTTCTGCCCATTTCTTGATTGGATTATTTGTTCTGTGGGTGTTGAGTTTGATAAGTTCTTTATAGATTTTGGATACTAGCCCTTTTTCTGATATGTCATTTGCAAATATTTTCTCCCATTCTGTCGGTTGTCTTTTGGTTTTGTGGACTGTTTCTTTTGCTGTGCAAAAGCTTTTTATCTTGATGAAATCCCAAGAGTTCATTTTTGCCCTTGCTTCCCTTGCCTTTGGCAATGTTTCTAGGAAGAAGTTGCTGCGGCTGAGGTCGAAGAGGTTGCTGCCTGTGTTCTCCTTTAGGATTTTGATGGACTCCTGTCTCACGTTTAGGTCTTTCAACCATTTGGAGTCTATTTTTGTGTGTGATGTAAGGAAATGGTCCAGTTCCATTCTTCTGCATGTGGCTGTCCAATTTTCCCAACACCATTTGTTGAAGAGACTGTCTTTTTGCCATTGGACATTCTTTCCTGCTTTGTCAAAGATGAGTTGACCATAGAGTTGAGGGTCTATTTCTGGGCTCTCTATTCTGTTCCATTGATCTATGTGTCTGTTTTTGTGCCAGTACCATACTGTCTTGATGATGACAGCTTTGTCATAGAGCTGGAAGTCCGGAATTGTGATGCCGCCAGCTTTGCTTTTCTTTTTCAAGATTCCTCTGGCTATTCGGGGTCTCTTCTGGTTCCATACAAATTTTAGGATTTTTGTTCCATTTCTTTGAAAAAAGTGGATGGTATTTTGATGGGGATTGCATTGAATGTGTCGATTGCTCTAGGTAGCATTGACATCTTCACAATGTTGGTTCTCCCAATCCATGAGCATGGAGTATTTTTCCATTTCTTTGTGTCTTCTTCAATTTCTTTCCTGAGTATTTTATAGTTTTCTGAGTACAGATCCTTTGACTCTTTGGTTAAATTTATTCCTAGGTATCTTATGGTTTTGGGTGGAATTGTAAATGGGATCGACTCCTTGATTTGTCTCTCTTCTGTCTTGTTGTTGGTGTATAGGAAGGCCACTGATTTTTGTGAGTTGATTGTATATCCTGCTACTTTACTGAATTCCTGTATGAGTTCTAGCAGTTTTGGGGTGGAGTCTTTTGGGTTTTCCACATACAGTATCATATCATCTGCAAAGAGTGAGAGTTTGACTTCCTCTTTGCCAATTTGGATGCCTTTGATTTCTTTTTCTTGTCTGATTGCTGTGGCTAGGACTTCTAATACTATGTTGAATAGCAGTGGTGATAGTGGACATCCCTACCGCGTTCCTGACCTTAGGGGAAAAGCTCTCAGCTTTTCCTCATTGAGAATGATATTCGCTGTAGGTTTTTCATAGATGGCTTTTATGATATTGAGATATGTACCCTCTATCCCTATACTCTGAAGAATTTTGATCAAGAAAGGATGCTGTACTTTGTCAAATGCTTTTTCTGCATCTATTGAGAGGATCATATGATTCTTGTCCTTTCTTTTGTTAATGTATTGCATCATGTTGATTGATTTGCGGATGTTGAACCATCCTTGCAGCCCAGGGATAAATCCCACTTGGTCATGGTGAATAATCCTTTTAATGTACTGTTGGAGCCCATTGGCTAGTATTTTGGTGAGAATTTTTGCATCCATGTTCATCAAGGATATTGGTCTGTAATTCTCCTTTTTGATGGGGTCTTTGTCTGGTTTTGGGATCAAGGTAATGGTGGCCTCATAAAATGAGTTTGGAAGTTTTCCTTACATTTCTATTTTTTGGAACAGGTTCAGGAGAATAGGTATTAATTCTTCTTTAAATATCTGATAGAATTCCCCTGGGAAGCCATCTGGCCCTGGGCTTTTGTTTCTTGGGAAATTTTTGATGACTGCTTCAATTTCCTTGGTGGTTATAGGTCTGTTCAGGTTTTCTATTTCTTCCTGGTTCAATTTTGGTAGTTGATACATCTCCAGGAATGCATCCATTTCTTCCAGGTTATCCAATTTGCTGGCATAGGGTTGCTCATAATATGTTCTTATAATTGTTTGTATTTCTGTGCTGTTGGTTGTGATCTCTCCTCTTTCATTCATGATTTTGTTGATTTGGGTCATTTCTCTTTTCTTTTTGATAAGTCTGGCCAGGGGTTTCTCAATCCTGTTAATTTTTTCAAAGAACCAGCTCCTAGTTTCATTGATCTGTTCTACTGTTCTTTTGGTTTCTATTTCATTGATTTCTGCTCTGATCTTTATTATTTCTCTTCTCCTGCTGGGTTTAGGCTTTATTTGCTGTTCTTTCTCCAGCTCCTTTAGGTGTAGGTTTAGGTTGTGTATTTGAGACCTTTCTTGTTTCTTGAGAAAGGCTTGTATTGCTATGTACTTGCCTCTCAGGACTGCCTTTGCTGTATCCCAAAGATTTTGAACAGTTGTGTTTTCATTTTCATTGGTTTCCATGAATTTTTTAAATTCTTCTTTAATTTCCTGTTTGACCCATTCATTTTTTAGTAGGATGCTCTTTAGCCTCCATGTATTTGAGTTCTTTCTGACTTTCCTCTTGTGATTGAGTTCTAGTTTCAAAGCATTGTGTTCTGAGAATATGCAGGGAATAATCCCAATCTTTTGGTACCGGTTGAGACCTGATTTGTGACCGAGGATGTGATCAATTCTGGAGAATGTTCCATGGGCACTAGAGAAGAATGTGTATTCCATTGCTTTGGGATGGAATGTTCTGAATATGTCTGTGAAGTCCATTTGGTCCAGTGTGTCATTTAAAGTCTTTATATCCTTGTTGATCTTTTGCTTAGATGATCTGTCCATTTCAGTCAGGGGGGTGTTAAAGTCCCCCACTATTATTGTATTGTTGTCAATGTGTTTCTTTGCTTTTGTTATTAATTGCCTTATATAATTGGCTGCTCCAATGTTCGGGGCATAGATATTTACAATTGTTAGATCTTCTTGTTGGAAAGACCCTTTAAGTAGGATATAGTGTCCTTCTTCATCTCTTATTACAGTCTTTGTTTAAAAATCTAATTTGTCTGATAGAAGGATTGCCACCCCAGCTTTCTTTTGGTGTCCATTAGCATGGTAAATGGTTTTCCACCCCCTCACTTTCAATCTGGGGGTATCTTTGGGTCTAAAATGAGTCTCTTGCAGAAAGCATATTGATGGGTCTTGTTTTTTAATCCAATCTGTTAGCCTGTGTGTTTTGATTGGGGCATTTAGCCCATTTATATTCAGGGTAACTATTGAAAGGTATGAATTTAGTGCCATTGTATTGCCTGTAAGGTGATTGTGACTGTATATTGTCTCTGTTCCTTTCTGATGTATGCTGCTTTTAGGCTCTCTCTTTGCTTAGAGGACCCCTTTCAGTATTTCTTGTAGGGCTGGTTTCGTGTTTGCAAATTCCTTTAGTTTTTGTTTGTCCTGGAAGCTTTTTATCTCTCCTTCTATTTTCAATGACAGCCTAGCTGGATATAGTATTCTTGGCTGCATATTTTTCTCATTTAGCGCTCTGAAGATATCATGCCAGTCCTTTCTGGCCTGCCAGGTCTCTGTGGATAGGTCTGTTGCCAATCTAATATTTCTACCATTGTACGTTACATATCTCTTCTCCCGAGCTGCTTTCAGGATTTTCTCTTTGTCTCTGAGACTCGTAAGTTTTACTATTAGATGTTGGGGTGTTGACCTATTAATATTGATTTTGAGAGGATTTCTCTGTGCCTCCTGGATTTTGATGCCTGTTTCCTTCCTCACATTAGGGAATTTCTCTGCTATTATTTGCTCCAATATACCTTCTTCCCCTCTCTCTCTTTCTTCTTCTTCTGGGATCCCAATTATTCTAATGTTGTTTCATCTTATCGTATCGCTTATCTCTCGAATTCTGCCCCCGTGATCCTGTAGTTGTTTATCTCTCTTTTTCTCAGCCTCTTTATTTTCCATCATGTGGTCTTCTATATCACTGAGTCTCTCTTCTGCCTCATTTATCCTAGCAGTTAGTGCCCCCATTTTAGATTGCACCTCATCAATAGCCTTTTTGATTTCGACTTGGTTAGATTTTAGTTTTTATTTCTCCAGAAAGGGTTTCTCTAATATCTTCCATGCTTTTTTCAAGCCCAGCTAGTATCTTTAAAGTCATGATTCTGAACTCTAGGTCTGACATCATACTAATGTCCGTATTGAGTAGGTCCCTGGCTGACAGTACTACCTCTTGTTCTTTTTGCTGAGGTGATTTTTTTTGTCTTGTCATTTTGTCTAGAGGAGAATAGATGAATGAGAGAACAAAATGCTAACATGTTAACAACGTCCCCAGCAAATATACTGTATACAAATCAGAAAAGACCTGAAACCAGGAGAAAAGGGAAAGAAAGAAAAAAGAAAGAGAAAAAAAAAGATAAAAACAAAAACAGAACAATACAAAAAAAGCAGAATATGATCAAATATGATCAGGCTAGTGCATAGATCAGTGCCACACACTAGATTTTGGGCGTATTTTGGTCTGTTAGAAAAAAGTGCCTCCTAAAAGTTTAAAGGAAGAAAGACATATATGTACAAAATAAGGGTTGATACAATGAAGGGATGGAAGATGACTGTAAAGATGAAAATTATAAAAGATTTTATAAAAGGAATTGATAAGTTGTTTGAAAAAAGAAAGAAGAAGATTAAAAAAAAAGGAAAAAAGGGAGAGTATGTAATCAGGCAGGAGACTAGAACAAAGCCATACACTAGTGATTTAGGGTATGTTTTGCTCTGTTAGAAGAAACTGTATCTCAAAATTTTAAAGAGAGAACAACTTATATATATATGCCAAAAATAAGGGTAACTACTATGAAGGGATAAAATATGACTCAAAAAATGAAAAATAAAAAATGTTTTTTTTCAAAAAGGGATTGATAAGATGTTGCTTGAAAAAGGGAAAAAAAATTAAAAAAAAAAAACCAGTTAAAAAAATTAACTTTGATGAACTAATGAATCATGGTAAAAAAAAGCATGAATTCTATGTGCAGTATTCCCCTAGCGCTGGAGTTCTCCCATTCTCCTTGATCGGTAGACTTCGTCTTGGGTTGCTGGCTGTTCGTGCTGATCTTCTGGGGGAGGGGTCTGTTGCCGTGGTTTCCGATTGTCTTTGCCGGAGGCGGAATTCCCCCGCCCTTATCGGTCCGGGCTAAGCAAGCTGCTCGGGTTTGCTCTCAGGAGCTTTTGTTCCCTGCAAGCTCTCGGTACAGCTTTGGAGGACCAGGGTGAAAATGGTGGCCTCCCAGTCTCCAGCCGGAGGAGCTGAGAACTCGGGGCCCCGCTCCTCAGTGCGCCCCCAGAGAAAAGCAGTTGCTCCCGTGTCCCTGGTCTCCAGCTGCACTCCGTGCTCACCCGGCCTGTGACCGAGTGTTTCTATCTCTGGCACCTGACCCTGTGTAGAGTCTCCAAACCCAGCAGATCCCTGCGGTGCGCTCCTGCGCTGCTCCTCCTGGGGGAGGAAGGGGAGTCTCCCCGGCTCTGCCACTTTTTGGGTCCCTGATGGAGGAGCAGTGGCCTGACTGGGTCGCGGATCACAGTTTATGGCAACCCCGAGCTGAGAGCCCGCGCCTTGGCTCGGTCTCTGCAGCCGGTTTCCCCGCTCCGATCCCTGGGAGCTCTGCCGCACTCAGGCACCCCCGGTCTCTCTGTGACCCCGAGGGTCCTGAGACCACACTGTTCCGGGAGGATTCCACCCCCCGCTTAGCCACTGCAGCGACGTCCCTCCGCGGAGCCGACTTCTAAAAGTTCCGATTTTGTGCTCCGCGGCTCTAGCACTTGCCAGAAGCGGCCGACGGAGGCCCCCTCCCCCGCCGTCTATCCTCCCGAGTATCGCCTCGGATTCACTTCTCCGCACGTCCTACCTTCCAGTAAGTGGTCGCTTCTCTGTTCGGAGAGTTGTTGCTACTCTCCTCTTCGATCTCCTGTTGAGTTCGTAGGTGTTCAGAATGGTTTGATCCCTATTCAGCTGAATTCCTGAGACCAGACGAAATCTAGGTCTACTGCTCCTCCGCCATCTTGCTCCTCCCAGCATCTTTACTCTTTCTGTTGTCCAATCTCCAGGTCACTTTTTGCCGGCACCAACATTGGCTTTTGCAGTCCCCCTGACTTTCTTCATTCTGTTCTTGTTTTCCTTTCGCTGTTTTCTTGATGTCTTTTTCTTCTCATACAGGCCATGTCTTGCAAGTCTGTGTTTGGGTTCATTTTTCTTTGCATCATCCAAGGAATCATAAATCATGCCAAAGCCGGTTGTCTTGCCACCCCCAAAATGGGTTCTGAATCCAAACACAAATATGACATCTGGTGTGGTCTTGTACATTTTGGCTAGTTTTTACCAAATTTCTGTCTTAGGTACTGTTGCCTTTCCGGGGTGAAGAACATCAATGACCATCTGTTTCCACTGAGGTAATCGGTTAGTCATGAACTTCCTGGTCTGGATAGTTACTGTGTTGTTCATGATGGCGGCCAAGCTTCTGATCATTCATTTTGTTAATATGATGTATCATGTTGGTTGATTTGCAGATATTGAAATATCCTTGAATCCCTGGAATGAATCTCACTTGATCATGGTATATGATCCCTACAATGTGTTGTTGAATTCAGTTTGCTAATATTTTGTTGATAATTTTCCCATCTAATTTTATCAGAAATACTGGCCTATGTTTTCTTTTCTCGTGTTATCTTTGTCTGGTTTTGGTATCAGGATAATGCTGGCCTTTTAAAATGACTTTCAAAGTGTTTCCTCCTCTTCAATTAAAAAAAAACAGTTCAAAAAGGATAGCTTTCAAATGTTGAATGTTTGGTAGAATTCATCAGTGAAGCCATCTGGTCCTAGACTTTTGTTTTTTGGGAGATTTTGATTATTGATTCAGTCTCCTTACTAGTCTACTCAGATTTTCTATTTCTTCAAAATTCAGTCTTGGAAGATTGTATGTTTCTAGTAATTTATCCATTTCCTCTGGGTTGTGCAATTTGCTCATAGTAGTCTCTTAAGATTTGTTGTATTTCTGTGGTATCAGTTGTAACTTCTCTTCTTTCATTTCTGATATTATTTGAGCCCTCTGTATTTTTTTATTGTTGAATGTATTTAAAGGTTTGTCCTTTTTATCTTTTAAAAGAAATAGCTCTTAGTTTCATTGATTGTTTCTATTATAATTTTAGTCTCAATTTTATTTATTTCCACTCTTATCTTTATTATTCTCTTCCTTCTACTAACTTTGGGTTTCATTTGTTCTTCTTTTTCTAGTTCCTTTAGGTATAAATTTAGCTTGTTTGAGATTTTTCTTGTTTCTTAAGGTAGGTCTGTATTGGTATGAACTTCCCTGTTAGAACCACCTTTGCTACATCCTATAGATTTTGGTATGCTGTATTTCTGTTCTCATTTGTCTCTAGTATTTTTTTCCTTCCTCTTCCTTCCTTCCTTCCTTTCTTTCTTTCTTCCTTCCTTCCTTCCTTTCTTTCTTTCTTTCTTTCTTTCTTTCTTTTCTTCTTTTTCTTCTTTCTTCTTTCTTTCTCTTTCTCTTTCTTCTTTCTTCTCTTTCTTTGATGACCCACTGGTTGTTCAGTATCATAGTGTTTAATTTCCACATTTTTGTGATTTTTCCAGTTTTCTTCTTGTAACTGATTTCTCGTTTCATACCATCATAGTCAGAAAAGATTATTGATATGATTTCAATCTTCTTGAATTTATTGAGACTTATTTTGTGGTTTAATATGTGAGCCATCCTGGAGAATGTTCCATGTGCACTTGAGAAGAATGTGTATTCTGCTTTTGCATGTGATGTTCTGTATATATCTACAAGTCCATATAGTCTAATATGTCATTTAAAGTTGATATTTCCTCAATGATTTCTGTCTAGACAATCTCTCCATTAATGTAAGTGGAGTGTTAAAGTCCTCTACTATTACTGCATTGCTACCAGTTTTTCAAATCTGTTAATATTTGCTTTACATATTTGGTGAAAGTTTGTGTTCATTCATTCTTCTCCCATTTTTGGTGAGCATCTTTATGACCATTACTTTGAACTCTTTATCAGGTAGATGACTCTTATGTTGAATGCATACGTTTATAAATGTTGTATCTTCTTGCTGGGTTGACACCATTATCATGTAATGCCCCCCCCTTTTTTGGTCTTTTATTACAGTATTTGTTTTAAAATCTACTTTATCTAACTTGAGTATTGCAACAACAGCTTTCTTTTCATTTCCATTCATATGCACTATCTTTTTCTATCCCTTCACTTTTATTCTGTGTCCTTACTTCTGAAGTGAGTCTCTGTAGGTAGCATATAGATGAGTCTTTTAAAAAAAATCCATTCGGCCACTCTGTCTTTTTACTGGAGTCCATTTAAATTTAAAGTAATTATTGATAGGTATGTACTTATTGCCATTTTGTAATTGTTTTCTGGCTGTTTTTGTAGTTGTCCTCTTTTTTTTTTTTCCTCCTTCTCTTTCTTCCTTTATGGTTTGATAACTTTCTGTGTAGTCCTATGTTTAGATTATTTTCTTATTTTCTTTTATGTATTTACTATAAGTTTTTCCTTTGTGGTTCCTATGAGGTTCCCATATAACATCCTATGTGTATAACAGCCTATTTTAAATAGAATGCATTCCAAAACTACATTTTTACTCCCCACCATGTTTACATTTTTTTATTTTTAAAAGATTTTATTTATTTGAGAGAGAGAGAAGCAGAGTCCCTGTTAAGCAGGAAGCCCGATGCAGGGCTTGATCCCAGGACTCGGAGATCATGACCTGAGCCAAAGGCAGATGCTTAGCTGACTGAGCCATCCAGGTGCCACCCCCCACCATGTTTATGTTTTTGATGTTACATTTTACATCTTTATTTTGTGTATCTCAACTTATTATTGTAATTTTAGTTAGTTTTACTTTTGTCTTTTTACCATCATACTAGCTTTATAACTAGTTAATCTACTATGTTTGCTATATATCTACCTTTCTCAGTGAGATTTTTACTTTCATATGTTTTCTTGTCATTAATTAGTTTTCAACTTAAAGAAGTCACTTAAACATTTCTTATAAGCCTGGCTTAGTGGTGATAAATTCCTTTAACTTTTGCCTATCTGGAAAACTCTATCTTTCCTTCTGTTCTGAATGACATTCTTGCTGGTTATTCTTGGAAAATTTTGCCTTTCAGTACTTGGAGTGTGTTATACCACTTTCTTCTGGCCTGCAAATTTTCTGCTGAAAATCTGCTGATAGCCTTATGAGTTTTCCCTTTTACATAAAAAATTGCTTTCTCTTGCTGCTTTTAAGATTCTCTCTTTAACTTTGGAGATATTCATTATGATGTGTCCTGTTGTGGATCTCTTTGGGTTCATCTTATTTGGAGCCTCATGAACTTCCTGGACTGGAATGTCTGTTTCTTTTCTTAAATTAGGGAAATTTTCAACCATTATCTTCAAATAATATTTTTGCCTCTTTCTCTCTCTTTTCTTTTCCTGGAACCCCTATAGTGCAAATGTTATTCTGCTTGATGTTACTGTTATGATATAATCACTAAGAAAAAAATTTTCTTTTTCTTTTTGCTGCTCTGTTATTGGTTTGTGCTCTAGCTCACTGACCCATTCTTCTGCTTTATCCAATCTGCTGTTGAATCCCTCTAGTGTATTTTTCTGTTTAGTTATTGTACTCTTCAACTCTGTGATTTCTGTTTGGTACTTTCTTATATTTTCTCTTTGTTAAAAGTTTGTGTTCATTCATTCTTCTCCCATTTTTGATGAGCATCTTTATGACCATTACTTTGAACTCTTTATCAGGTAGATGACCTACCTCCATTTTATTAAGGTATTTTTCTGAAGTTTTGTCTTTTTCTTTTCATTTGGCACATATTCTTTTGTTTCCTCATTTTGCCTGATTCTCTTTTTCTATGTATTAGGTGAAAGAGTTATCTTTCTTAGTCTTAAATGAGTGGTTTTGTGTAAGAGATGACCCATGGGGCCAGAAGCACAATCCCTCCTGGCCACCAGAGCCAAGCACTCAAGTGTGGGCTGCACATACCTGTCAGCTATGGTGGGGCTGGGGCTCCTGAACAGAAGGGGGTGGAGTGGCAAGCATGTTGTCGTGCAGCAGAAGCATGAAGCAACGTACTACCATCAGTGCTAGCAAGTTAGGGGGAGATTGCCAAAATAGTGCTTGACAGCATTGGCATTAGCAAGGTAGAATGAGATCACAGAAATGGTACCTACCAGTGCTTCTGTTCCCAGAGAATCCTAACAGGTTCTGGCCTCTTTGGCAGTTGCTTTAAGATTAATAAGTGGGTCTCTTTCACATATGGTCTAGATGCTTTTCAAACTGTTGCTTTTATGCTGAGTCACAGAGTGAGTGAGTCTTTGTGTGAAACATTAAAGAGCAGATTCTCAATTTTCTACAGGTCTATGGTTCTCCCAGATGTAATCATTGTTGGTTTCATGTGGTGTGGGCTTGCCTCTCCAAGGTAGGACCCAAGGACTGGGGTGCTTGATGTGGGGTACAAATACCTCATCCCTAAGGAAAAACTTTTGTATTTTTAAGATCCCTCCCAATTGTGGGTCACTGCACCTGTGGTAGGGTTTTGGTGAGAATGTTTCTCTGCCTCTCCTACCTGCCTTCATGCTGCCCTTTAATCCTTTGTTGTGGAGATGCTGTTCATTGAGTTTTTAGGACTTTTTAAGTGTAAATTATTCCATATGTCGCTCTAGATTTGTTGTGTCTGTGGCAGGAGGTGAGTTCAGTATTTTCCTACTTGCAATCTTGAACTTCTTGCCAGATACAAGTGATTTCTGGCATCACTGGGAGAGGGCTGGCATGGATAAAGAAGAGACAAGATCATCATCAGAACTAAGAAAAGCCCTTCACCATCTGAAGAGGCACAGTTATCAGCTCTCAGCTCTCTGCACCTAATAGTATAAATTCTTGGAACCCTACTTGGTTGTGGATGGACCAAGGAGATTTTTTTCCTGACTTCTTCATTCCCCTCCAAAATTTAAGCCTTGGGGAAAATCAGACTGCAATCAAACATTACTATAACAAGCACATATACTATGATGCATTTTATGGAATAAAATTAAAATGTTAAGGCATTGTATGTTAAATCCTCAAGGAAACATAATTCAAATAATCTCATGTGTTTAATGCCCTGCTTATATTTCTCCCAGAAACACTTTCTATAGCTTGCACTAGAAGAAAAAAAAAAAGATTGTTGTTTTGTCTCATCTATGGCCTCCTTATGTTGGGTTTGGTAGCAACTTCCAGGTGAAATCTGTGTGTTTCTGAGTTAACCTGGAAGCAGAGAACTCCACAAGGGGGCCCTACACCACATGGCTTTGTGACATGTGTGCAGGTACTATAGGACCTGTTTTCTTTTGTAAATCTCTAGGTAAGGTAGGTTCTGTCTATCTCCTACCCAGGAGCCATTCCTCGCCATACATCTTTGATTTTTTTTAAATGTAGCTAGTGACCGTCTCCTTCACTGGGAGTTTAGGCAGTTCCTTAGCCCAAGTAAGTGAATCTTGATTAAGTCAATGAATCAAATTCCATCCTATTTGTCAGTATCTGGTTTAGGAATAGGAATGTGACATGGTTCTGGCCCATGAGGGCTAGAAGTCTGCTGTGGGACTTTGGGGGAAAGTTCTCCTATCTTTATAACAGGCAACCAAAGGAGGGATATTCTCCATTTCTGTCTTCTGTCATTTAGTTACTATATGAATGTGTGATGCCTAGAGCCATCATCCTTTCCACCATGAGGGGAGCCAGTCCAAAAGAACAGTCAATGAACTGGCCAGAGTGGTGAGAGGAAAGAACCCATGTCCTTTATTGTATTATGAGCTGCTGAGTTAATCTACCTTGGAATTACCCTAACTCTGGGATCCTTATGTAAAATAATATATTTTTTAAATTTGTTTAAGCCACTCTTAGTTGAATTTTTTCTTTTGCAACTCATAGCATTCTGATATAGTAATTAAGAATAAGAACTAACAAATGATTACTTGTGTACTAAAGGTAAAAACATCTTTGGCACTGGGGAGGTAAAGATATTGCATGCTTTTGGATAGGTAAGGCTATAAGAACATGTGTTGGGTTGTCAGTTGCCTTTGGGGAAATCCATGTTAGTTAGAACAGCAAAGGAAGCCACCTTAGGAGCATGTGAATTAATCTCAGTTTTTAAGAGCTCAAAATAAGGGAATTAAGAGCAAAAAACCACTGTTATGCAGTGTTTCTGTAAGGCTTCATTAGTTCACAAGGAAAATGCAGAGTATGCAAAAGGTCTGAAAGCCTGGAATGAGGGTGTCACAGCATCTGTGAAGATACACGTGTGTGCCTAGGCAAGGATGGAATAAGATGGGGAAAGTAGGATTTTAATTACTCTAGCACCTAGTGATATGACCCAGAGTGAGTGCACATTTACTGTAGTTCATCTATGGGATAGTAAAGGAAACTTTGCAAAACAGTTCTGGATGGCAGAGAAAGCTGTCCAGCTCCAGCTGGCTGTCCCAAGCTATGGGCCTCTTGGGGGTGTGCCAATGACCTGGCTTGGACACACACTGCCGTCAGTTCCTTTGAGAACAACCAGAATGACTCTTGACACTTGGAACTGCTCATATTTTAATTCACTTGTCACAGGATAAATATGTTGCCTCTGTGCTCTGAACCAAATCCTGATGTATTTCTTGGAATGAAGGAAACATAAATTTTCTAATCTGACAGATAATAGCAACTCCTCAATAAGCAGCAAAGAAAGGCAAAATGGAAGACTGGCCACTTTCTCATAGCCCCTTCAAAGGCAATTTGAGTAAAATGGAGGCTTTTAAAAATTACTGATTTCTTTTAGAAGCTCTTGAAAAAGAGAAAAGCAGCCCCTGACATCCTGGAGCTGGCCTGGCACTCACAACTGGGCCTTGCTGTTCTCCTGTTGAGGACAAACAAATTTCACAGAACATCAACACTAGACAAGACCACCCTATGATCATGGTAGATCGAAACAGAAACAAGTCTACTTTGTAATCACATGTGAACACAGACACAACCTGAACACTGTTCAAGTGACAATACACCAAGCGTTCCATTCTCCTGGCTAATGGGAGTGACCACTCCTTCTTTACCAATTACAACTTTAGCCTTGCTCTATTCTACTCTCCCTCTAGACTAAAGATTAATTAGATATTTTATTAGTTTCCTAGGGCTGCCATAACAAATTACCACAAACTTGATGTCTCAAAATGGCAGACATTTATCTTCTCACAGCTCTGGAGACTGAAAGTATGAAATCAAGGTGCCAGCAGGACTGGTTCCCTCTGGAGGGTCTGAGGGAGAATCTGTTTCATGCCTACCTCCTTGTGTCTGGTGGCTGCTGGTAATTCTTGGTGTTCTTTAGCTTATAGATATATTCCAGTGTGTGCCTCTTTCTTCACATTACCTTCTCCCCCATGTCTCCCCTCTTTGTTTCTGTGACTTCTCTTCCTTTTTATTTTTTATTATGTTATGTTAATCACCATACATGACATCATTAGTTTTTGATGTAGTGTTCCATGATTCATTGTTTGCATATAACACCCAGTGCTCCGTGCAGAACGTGCCCTCTTTAATACCCATCACCAGGCTAACCCATCCCCCACCCCCCTCCCCTCTAGAACCCTCAGTTTGTTTCTCAGAGTATGACTTCTCTTCTTACAAGGGATTCTTGTCATTGGATTTAGGGCCCACTCATTTAATCTGGGATGACCTTGTTTCTAGAGCTTTTGTTTAATTACATTTGCAAGGACCCTTTTTCCAAATAAGGTCACATTCACAGGTACTGGGGATTAAGAAATGGGCATACCTTTAGGGGGACCATAATTCAACCCACTACAGATCCTAACTGTAGATTTACCCCAGCTTCCTGACAGCATCCAATCCAGAACAAAGCCTCACTTCCTTAAACCCTCTCCAAATACCTAACACAAATCTTAGAATAAGTCTTTTCTAACACTCTCTTACTGAGACAGCCTATAGTTCACTGTGGTGTGTTCCCCTTGCTTCAATGAATAATGAACACAGCTTTTTCAACTATAGGAATATTCCTGGTGGTCTCTGGAGGAAGGGCATTGATAACCCCTAATACTTAACATCTATTGAGCGCTCTAATGTGTTAGGCACCATGTCAATGCTCAAATGCAAGAATGCATTGAATCTTTAAAGCAACTCTGTGAGTAGGTACTATCAATCCTCATTTTATAGCTGAGAAAATTGAGGCTTAGAAAAATTAGTACCTTATTAGTTAAGATCCTCCAGAGAAATAAAACTAAAAGGAGTTAGAAAGGGAGGAAGAGAGGGAATCAAGATTTATTATTTATTATAAAGAATTTGCTATATGATCATAGAGGCTAAGAAGTCCCAAGACCTGTAACTGGCAAGCTAGAGACCCAGGACAGACAAAAGTTTTGTTCTAGTCTGAGTCCGAAGGTCTGAGGACCAAGAAAGCTGATGGTGTGGTTATAGTCCTAAAGCTGGCAGGCTTGACACCCGGTAAGAGCCAGTGTTTCACTTGAGTCCAAAAGCAGGAAAGGAGCTGATATTCCAGTTCTAAAGCAGTCAGGTAGTGAAGAGTGAAGAAGGCTCTCTTCAGAGGAGAGGCAACCATTCTGTTCTGTTCAAACCGTCCACTGATTGGGTGAGGCCCACCTACATTAGGGAGGACAATCTGCTTTACTCATTCTGGTTTAAATGTTAATCTTATCCAAAAACATTTTCACAGAAACACCCAGAATATTCTCTGACCAAATATTTGGGCACTCTGGGGTCCAGTCAAATTGACACATAAAATTAATCATCACAACATCTTTCTCAAGATCCCACAGCTGGTAACTGGTGGAGTTAGAATTCAGAGCCCAGGTAGTCTGCTTCTCCAGTTCATATTCTGCCATAATACTCCTCAATGATCTCCCTTTCTACTGGTGGGCTTCGTCCAGAGACAATCTTCAATGGATTCTGTGCTAATTCTCTCTGATCTCGGACTCTAAACCATGCAGCTTGGAACTGGATTACATATTGTTTCATGTCTTCACTGTTGTTTCATGTGTGATTTTCTCCCTTCTTGTATTAGATTAATCCCATTGGGAACAAGGACTGTGTCTTAGGCTTTAATAATAGCTAGCATTATTAAATACTTATTATGGACCAAGCACTTTACATGTATTTTTCCATTGAATATTCACAACAATACCACAAAGTAGCTACCTTTATTCTCCCCACTTTACAGATGAGATGACGAGACCCCAGATACTGACCTACCTATATAGGGCTACAGGATAACCCAGGCAATTTGGCCCCAGACCCGGTGTTCTAAAACGCTCTTTGCCATGCTTCCTGTATCTCTTTCCCCCATTTGGCCCCCACTCTCAGTATCCATCTCGGTGGGTGGCACACACTTAGGCACCTAGGGACTCTCTTTAGGGAGTTGGTTTCAGGGAACAAGAGCTCTTTGGGGGTGCTGAATGGCTTTGAAATTGGCTGACCAGGTGTGTGGGGTGGAATCCCCTCTGCTGGGTACATCAGGCTTAAGGTTGGGCTGGTGCTGCTCTCTGGGGGCTCCTCTGCTCCTTTGCTGGCCTCAGCTCAAGAATGTACTTCCTGGGAAGCCATGGTTGAGCGAGCCCTGTGACACATCCTCAAGAGAGGTACTCAGGCTATTCTTACCTGCCTGCATCCCAGTGCCAAGATTGGGCCTTGAAAATGCAATGTCATCCTGCTAAGCATCTGCTGGCTCCTGTTAGGAAACACTGTCCCACTCGGAGCTGTAGGAGCAGGTCCTTTGCAGAGGGGAGATCAACAGGTCATCCTGAGGCTGGCACAGTGCCTGGTTGTGGGTCACTGGGGGTGGGTACACTTAGTCCTCTCTGAGGCTGCTGGAACAAATGCTAACCCAGCCCTCCAAGAGGTCAGAGCAGAGGATCCATCCCCCAACTCCCAGCACATGCACATCCACATTACCTGAACAAGCAGGTGATTTTTAAACTCCCCTAAAGCTGAATTATTCCTTAAGTATTCCAGAAAGACTTAAATTACTTGGACATAGTAAAAATCAGAATGGGTATATAGTTTTCAAAGGAAGGTACCTCTCCTTGGTGCCCCTAAACTACTTGTCACAGCTGTTTCATTACTGAGTCATTACCTTCTTTCTCAAAGGCTAGACAATGAGCTTTTTAAGAGAATAACCATGTTTCATTGGTCTTTGTGTTCCCAGCACCAAAAACAGGGCCTGCAACATAGGGGTCACTTAGGAACATCTCTCTGAATGGTTATATTTGTAGGATTTGCCCTCTGATTTTTATTCATATTGCCATTATCAAAAAACCTTGTTTTTTTTATACATGGGTTATTTTATTTCATTTTCTACATAGTTTACATTCAAAACATGTGCTTATTAGCATATGCTTTAGGTTGACATGCTTATATTTATGCAATATTCTTAATGTTTATGGAATAGGATAATGCTATAAAGCTGAACATACAATGCAGTATAGACTTCATATGGTCCAAAGCAATAACTCAAAACAAGCTCAATCACAGAATTCCCTGGAGAAGATTTTAGACACAGAGTCCCATTCTTTTCCCCAGAGTTACAGAATCAGAATCTCAAGGAGGTCAGCCTTGGACTCTACATTAGGAAGAAGTTCTCCAGAGATGCTTAGGCATAGTCAGGTTTGGTGATCACTGTCAGGTTTAAGTATTCATGGAGAAGACCTAGAGGGTATAGATATGTCCCAGAGACCACAAATTGGGTGAGAGATGGGAGCTTTAAAAGTCGGTTAACTTTGTCTTTATTTTCCTTTCTCTAAAGCAAATGCATTTTACCTATTTAAAAAAAAAAAAAAACAACCTTGTTCTATGGGAAGAACACCTGACAAGAAGGCAGGAGGTTGTGGTTATGTCTCAACTCTGGGATAAAAAAGCTATGCAGCCTTAGCAACTTAAGTTTATTTTTGGATCTCAGTTTTTTTGTCTGAATGAAAAAAGTTGCATTTGAGAAATTCTAAGGTCCCTTCTAGTTTAATCCTAGGACAGCATGTGAAATGCTTGGCATTGAGAGGGTGTTATAGGAATGTGGTTCCTGCTGTACATGAGCTTGTAGCCCAAGAGTGATAACGTGGGCACAAACACACTGACATGCCCCTCTCCCTCCTGCTCTGAAGCTAGTATCTACAGGAAATGATGGGAAAACGGGTGGATTTGATTTGCAGGTGATAGCTTTCCAGAGCCCTTGAGGAGATTGCCATGGGGCCCCTGCTTCATGGTCATGGCACCTGCTGCCAGAATGTCTACATTAGAGACCTTGCCTAGAGCTCCCCATGCCTCTCCCATTGCTAATCTCTGTAACCCTGCTGTCAGAATATGACACAGGCTCTCCACCTTGGGCCATATGCTTGGTAAAAACATCCTTCTTGCAGAGGTTCCTGGGGGTAAAGGAAGGACATAGCTCTTTGATCTTGATCTCTAACAAAGAATTTGTTTTGGAATCTTTGAAATCTTGGGAGAAAAAAAAAGACCTGTACTTTCAAAGCTTTCCTTATTTGGTATATTATAAAACAGGAGGACAAACAGAACTCTAAGGCAAATATTCCTTTGTTCTGGGAGACATTACACTGGATATTTGGTCATTAAAGGGGAAATCAAGTACTCTAGAAGGCTGAAACTTAGACCCTGCCCTTCCAAGAGGTTCCTGTGTTATAACATAAGCTGTTTTCATCATGGGTAGAACTGCAGCTCTGCAAATTGTTTTCTATAAGGAAATGTTTCATTTTTAAAGAAGATTTAGTCTTCAGAGTCTCTGAAAGTTGTTCCCTGCTCTTGGAAAATATGTGGTTGTTCTTATGGGAATGAAGGTTGAAATCTGGGTGTGGGTGCAGGTGGGGGCAATGGAAACTCACCCTCACTTAGGTGGATGGAGGGTTTGGTGGGCAGCTCAAAGCCCATCTGGCTCATTTGTTTGAAGCCCAACACTTTGCAATATTCTAGACTAATTAACCCAGACTTTGGAAAATGACTGATGTTTAATTTATTGCCTTTCAGCTCATTTTCTGGTTAGGGGCCCAGAGGCAAGACCAACCCTTCTTGAGTGGTAAAGACATTTCAACTGTTAATCAGGTTGAGACATGCCAGAAGGGGACAGAAAATGGGAGAGTACTTGGGGAACACTGAGGCAGAGATTACCAGTCACGTGCCCCATGGAAAGAAGAACCATCTGTCTGATGGAAGCAAATGCCCAGAGTATAGGACTGGTAAAGCAGGCTAGGATGGGTGGTGGCCAGCAGAGCTTATACAGGGAGAGGTTTGACCTGTGATCTTTGATTCCTCATTTCTAGTACCAGTTTTAGCTCTCTCAGAGTTGTAATTCCTATTATTTCCAAATGCATGTTAATGTCTTTAATGTCATTGAAGCTTGAGGTTAGCTGTTGGGGCCTTGATGATCACAACACTTGACAGGTCTAAGAGGACAGGCAGCAAAGTGAATGAGGTCTGTGGAGGAACAGAAGCTAGAGACAGGGAGGGACTGAATGTTGGAGGCACAACTATAGTTTCAGATTAATGAGGCAGCTGCTGTGAGATATCCCCTTCCCCCAAATATACTGGAGGAAAAGTATCTTCAAAGAGGGAGACCAGGACCTACTATTTATGCTGGTAGGGAAACTGAGTCAACAAACTAGTGAGTTCTATTTAGTAAAGGTTCTCCTTTATCTAGAATAACAGAGGGCAAAGGCTTGCAGGGCCCCATCCTTGATGGGAAGAGGGTATTCTGAGGGCAGTGATCATCACACGGAGGGCAAGATGGAAGAGCAATAATGACGAGAATGAGTGTGTGGAGAGAGGTTTTGTTTTGGAAGCAGCAAAGTGCAGCAGAGAGAGCATCAGAGACCGGTGTCTTGTCCTAACTTTGCCACAAATGAGGTGCAGTCACTTATCTTCCTCTATACTCCAATTTCCCCACAGAAAGTGATATGTTTACTTAGGATGCTTCTGGTGTCTCCCTCTGTGTTCCTCCCTAAGCAAATCTGCCACCAATTGGACATCTCCTCTCTAGGCTTACTTCCTTTTTAGAGATTTCCAGGGACTCTGGAGAAACTCTAATCATAGGACCTAATGGTCGAAGTAGGAAGTACGTCTATGGAGCTCTGCTCCTGAGTCCAGTTACCCAAATCCAGATTTGATGGTTTAGGGGAAAAGATGCTCAAAGGGCTTCACCAGAATGATATGTTCCAACAGTTACAGCAGTCAGAAGGGTGGACTTTGCCATTTCAGATGCCTGTTTCAATTTTGGAAGAAAGTCATTTGTGTCTTAGAACCTGAGGTAGATGTGACAGACATATCTGTAACTACTCAACTGTGAGCTCTGGTCTCTGTTCTTCTTGTATCTTCAGTGACAACATTATCCTGGCACATGTGGGCACTTAACATATGTGTATTGGATAAATAAGTTAATGGAATCTACAAAGAGTTATGAGAATCATATTTTCTAAGCCAACCATCAGGCTATATTGTCTGCAAAGAGTTTTATACTGCTTCCAGATGTGTGAAGGAGTTTGAAAGATGTCATGAAATGCTGAAATTGGAATTTGGAGACCATTTTGGAGGTTTCTGGGGACTGGCAAATCGGTAGCATCCTTAAAAAAATAGGTGTATAATTACCACATAGTACTTCAATGTTCTCCTTGCCCATAAACAGCTTATACCCTCCTCAAAGCAGGGTCCTCAAACAAGGTGGGGGGTTATCCTCACTCAGCCTTTTCAGTTCTCTTCCTGAATTCTCCTTCCCCAGAGGCTGGTGACTTACTCCCTTCCAGGCCACCCAGGACCCCTCTGCAGGTCACTCTACTTTCCTGACATTGGCATAGGCCCAGGACCTTCCTGGCGCCCTTCCTTGCTTTTTCCCCTCAACTGATCTGAAGAGCATTCACCATGTTCTTATTCTGCTTGTGGTTCCCTTTAAGTTTCTGTGGTCTTTGGATGAGAAGGAGGAGAGAGAAGTCCTCATGCCTCATCAAACAGTTTGGAGCCCTACAGATATCCTCTGGAGACCTTAGGATAGCTACATGCTTCATTCCACCCAGGAACCGAACCATGTGCTCTGACCTAGCATTAATCCAAAGCTTACTTTGTCACTTCTTTCTTCTTTATTTTGTGGGATATATACATTTTTTTTCCAGAGAATCTGTTGAAGACAAATATTTGTTTCCTGAATCTAGTAATAAGGGGAACCTGTTCCTTAACCTCCTTAAACTTGCTTTTCTCATCTGTAAAATACCTACCTCATATAGCTATAGTTACTATAACAAAAAATACTTCAAATAGTTTCCAGGTATGATATATAAGTGCCTGCTATTACCATTCTAGGTAATCCTTGGTCCTGTGCTTTTCCAGAATATTTACATTATCCTAGGACACAACATCCTCCCCCACCCCTCCGACCCTGTAGCTTCCAATCAATGCCCTAAGGCTTATGCGGGAGAAAAGGAAATCGACTGCTATTCCTTGGGCATCTAAGAAGTAGGCCTTGTTTTCAAAATCATCTGTGCCTCATCAAGAAGTTCAGTCAGATAAGCATCTACCAGCATCCAAAGTGATGCTGTGTGGGGCCTGGGAGACTGGTACACAGTGGGCTTTGGTGTCAGCCCCAACCAGACCCTGTCCATTTCCCCTGAGAGTCCTATGTCTGAGTGGTTACTGTTGTGCTTGGAGTCAGGGCCTTTTCCACGTTCAAGGCTACACTTCTTCTTGCCCTTAAATGAGAATGAAAAGCCTAGAGACCTTTACACGGTGAGTGCCCTGATCTTAAACAGGTGAGTCTGTGCACGCAGCTTGATGGATGCTTCTCCTAATTTTGGAGGGTGAGCTGAACAAAGTCACTAAGAACTCCTAATTGTTTTGATATCATGTGTCCTTCAAAAGCTCCTGAAATTTGTAGAGAGAGAATAGCACTTCTCTTGTAAACTGGACATCAGACAGAGACGAGCCATTAAAAACTTGAGCTGAAATCCTCTCGAGTCTTCACATTTAAAGACTGAAAAGCAATTTCCTTCAAATAATGATTATATCACCCACTTATGGGTTCTATTTCAACATCTTCTTTTAGGAGCCTTATTCCATTATCTCGGTGAGGAAAAAAGCAATAGGAACTACTGAAAGTAAAATGGAAAATTTCCTATTAAGCTCATCCCTAATGTAAAAGGTGGTGTTTTATCAAAAGAACTGTCTAATAATAGTTATTAAGAATGTCTTCAGTTAAACAAACAAAGCTGTACACATCAAAATGTTTGACATCATGTTAAAAGGGAAAAGTAAGTGCTAGAAAAATCAGGTAGCACGGCCCGGGCATGTCTATTAAGGAGCAGCTCAGGGCAACCGTGTCCCCTGCTCCCCACACAGGCAGCCCAACCACCATTGTGGCCAAAAGGGCAGAGGGAAAGGCCTTTAGTCCCGAAAGAGCCTGAGGCAGGGGGAACTAGAAGAGGTTAGACTGACATAGAAATTCTGATTTTCCAAAGAACACTTGAGAAAGACAAAGGCATATCTCATTCCTCTGATCTGCTCATTCTGCAACCTTCTGCCTCCCACACCTCAGATTATACAAACAAGAATTGGATCCTATGACTTTTAAAAATGCAATATTCCTAAACGGGCAGGTAACCTTCAGCAGACCTAACATAGTTTTCAGCTATTTCATCCTCCTATCAATGCTATGGAGTGACGCCGTGAGCAAGACCATGTCATTTATAAGTTGGCATAGGCTTGCTTTGTCCTACCCTTGGTGTTCACTGATGGGGAAAATCACTCTGTTTCCTTTAACAAATTTTCATTGTTCACCTGTTATCTGTTAGGCATGGGGCAAGGCATGACTAAGTCAGATCTGATCTCCGCCTCACTGTACAGTCTCATGACATAGGAAGAGAAGAAGTAAAAACACATTGTAATGAGTCCTGTGATACTCCATGATCTTTGAGACACACAAGAGTGTGGGATGTCAGGATGGGCAGGTGAAGGATGAGGAGGAAGAACTGGTAGGTGAGAACTCTAGGCAGAGGAAGTAGCACCTGCTCAGGGGTTGGAAATGAGAGAATGGCCCTTTGGGGGAGACAGGTGACCAGGTAAATGTCATACAGTTGGTGGATAACTGCAGAGCTGAGTCTTGTCAAGGACTGAGGCTCTGATTGTATTTAGACTAAACTTGTAAAAAAGCAGTTTTATTTGACTCAGGCTTGCTGAAAACAATGATGGCAGGGAGATGCAATCTCCCTGTATAAGTACCCAAAGTGGCAGGAATTGTTTTTTATATTGTATAAAACAAAGGAATGAGTGAAGAAAAGAACTGCCCGATTCTCTAATAATATAAATTATAAAAATTAAAAATTGATAAACCTCTGTGATTTCACTGAAAATTCCTTTATTTTTGAAGTGATTAACAACATATTATATTTCATGATCTCCTTCACTTGACTTTTTTACTTTTCACAATTATCTAAAATACGTTTTTCAAAATCTTTCAGTCCAGATATGTGTATGTTTTAGGTAGATTAAAATAGTCTCTGTAATAAAACTTTGTAACAATTTCCTTCTGTTTATATTAAATGTCAAGTATTCAACAAGTATTTTTTGAGTACGTATCGTATAGCAGTGTTTGAGGTCCTGGGGACACAGAAATGACCAAAACATATGCAGTAGCTGCTCTCAGGGAGCCTGTATTCTAGTTGGGGAACATGTTACACACCAACCAGTCAATAATATGTCAGGTGGGACTGATGTTATGAAGCAAAAGGAAGGAAGGTGGGGGGTATAGGGAGAAAGAGAGGTGCTATTTGTAAGAAGGTCAGATTCTGAAGATGGTTCAGATTTGAGTGGTGGTAGTAGAATATCGTGAGAGGTGGGGGATTCTTGATAGATTTCAAATGTAGAACCTGTAGATTTGTAGAGAATGGGAAGAGGGCTGCAACAGAGATGACTCTTAGATCAGGGCAGTAAGGGGAAGATTTGGACGATTTTGCTAATGACAGACCTAGACCAGAAGGCAAATGTCTGGGGGTTGGGGTTGGGTGTGACATTGGGTCAGATTAGGAACATATGGGGCCATATGATAATGACAGCCAGGATGATGGTAACAGCCCAGACTCATGGGCTGCTTGAAGTGAATGAGGTAATCAGGCACGTAGGACATGACAGGGTTGCTCCTGGTGGTCTCCAGAGCAGGTTGTGATGATCAGATTGTGAAGTGATGGAAGAGGATAAGGCGAAACTCCCAGGAGCACACAGACTCAGCGAGACCTTACCTCATGGCACCAAGGTGGTGTCAACTTTGGTTGGAGGGATGGTGGCTGGAGCAAGTGAAGCTCTATAGTTACTTTCTGGCACAGGTCTGCTGCCCATAGGATATGTGGGGCCCTAGGCAAACATGTTTTGTTGGGCCCCTATCTATATAAACAACTTATTTATTAAAAAATGTTTCACAAAATTCATGGGTCCATGGGATATATAGGATTATAGTATAGATATTGGTATAGGATTTATTCACAAAAATTTAGAATAATAAGCAGGGAAGTGGTACTTAAGTATTTTTAAATTTTCCAATCAGAGCTTGTGATGATTCTTCATAATGTCTCTATGACAGTAGGTTCATAGGAACCATCTCTCCCTATTCAGATCCAGAAACCATATTCTTCATCTCTTTTTTTGTCAAATGTGTTCTTCTTGACTAATTTCATATCTCTCACCACAAGGAAATAGTGGTAATACATTAATTATTAATAATGCATGGGCCTTCAGATCCTTGAAACAATGTGATTTTTTGGCTCTGCAGTTCCTTTATACCATCTATTTAATGCTGGTTATGTGTTAACTCATGGTGTGGCGTCATTTGTCATGCCACTCACAAATGCTGGCTTCCAATGACTCACTGTGTTTCATTGATGGTGATCACAAACGCAAGCCTTAACTGACGTATGCAGAAAAATGAATGATAATCTGCTCTTTGGTCACGTTGAACTTATTTTTTGGAATTTTTTGATAATGCAATTTTCCAAAAAATTCCAAATTTTTTGGAATTTGATAATGCAAACAGAAAGCGACATCTTATACAAATTCTCTTGAACTATATCTGTAGGCCACGATTACTGCATTCCTAGGATATGATCCTTTCCAATGTTGGCTGCACTCTAACCTTCACATGGGGATAGGCCAGTGGCTCATGGGCAGAGCCACTAGAGTAGTTCCATTAGCCAATGTGTGGAATCTCTGATCCTTTCCTTTAGGAGGTTAGGATAGGCACGGGAGATCTCGAGGTCATGATATCAGTCAGAGGCCAAAAAGGACTTCAATTAGGCCTATCGGCATTGCTGAGCAATGATTTCAAAAGCCCTTGGGGAGATAGGTGTGGTCAGCCACAGAGTTTGCAGCCAGACATGGAGGGTAGAGCCTGTGAGACTGTGGGGTGATCCTAGGCGGTAGCTACAGAGGCAGCACAGGGTAAACAATGCCTACTGCCACCCTTGCTGCCTTCAGATACTGCAGAATGGATGCAGCATCATGGCCAAAACACAAATAAGTAAGATTTGACCGGTGGGCTCACACGGGTAGCTCAGGCCCATGGGTTGGCAGTAGATAGTTGGTAGCCCAGAGTCCTGAACTTGTCCTTTATCTAACATGAATGAAAACCACCCCAAGTCTGATGGTCCAACCTCAAAATAAATCCTCTCTAGCCAACAGGATTGATCAGCTCACCTGGCTCCTTACTTGGGACAGACCGAGGTAATGGGACTTCAGATAACCCTATGGGCCCTAGTCCTGGAGCAACTCCAGGCATCTCATCAACCCCAAACAGGAGGCATTTTAGAAGGTTGGAGAGCAAATGAAGAGAAACAAAAACCAGGCCCATACCACATGGTTCCCAGGTGGGGCTCGGGGACCTATCTGGTTGGCAGCCATGGGTGGGAGACTTTTACTCTCAAGTGTGTTCTCCCATCCCCACCCCTTCCTCCTCTGTGCTTGCCCAGGTCTAGTGGTGACTGTCTGGTGCCACAGCTCAAAATCAAATGTAATTTTACTTCAGACTTTTGCCTCAAACTTCTTAGCAAATCAGACCTTTGATTAGTCCCTGGGTTATAAATATTCTGTATCTTTCCATAGTTTTATCAGCACAGAAAAGGTATTTACATCATTTACCTGGCTAAACAAAGTGCTTTTTAAATCCAAGTGATTTACTTCTTAGTTTCCTTTTTATTAAAGCTGATTCCCTTTTTAAAGAGAGACTTGTATTTCTGAGATCATATTTTCTTTCTGAAAGTGAGGGCTTACTTACATTATTCTTGTCCACCGGCTAGAATGCAGAACTCCTGGTACTAAGGCCAGGGTCACCTAGGACACACAGACACATTTGTGTGTTCTTGTAAGTATTGGAGGCCATGGGCAACACAGTGGGAGTGAACTCAAGCCCCCCTTCACCTCTGCCACAGCCAATTCTGAAACATCAGAGGGCTTTCCTGGCTATCCTCTCTGCCAGTGAGCACCTTTGCTGGGAGCCCTGCCTGAGTTTATAAGTTTTGGTCTATTTCACAGACTTATATTTTGCTCCTCTTCCACATTTGCTTATTCCAGTTGTTCTTATTATTTGGGCAGAGTCCAAATCTATACCTTTAGGGAAATTCACAAAGTTTTGTGAAAAATTAATTTTCTAAATTTAAGGATTTCCCCATAAAGTAATGCTACAATTTTTCTTTCTTTTTTTTAAAGATTTTATTTATTTATTTGACAGAGAGACACAGTGAGAGAGGGAACACAAGCAGGGGGAGTGGGAGAGGGGGAGGGAGAAGCAGGCTTCCCGCTGAGCAGGGAGCCCGATGCGGGGCTCAATCCCAGGACCCTGGGAACATGACCTGAGCTGAAGGCAGACGCTTAATGACTGAGACACCCAGGCGCCCCATCGCTACAATTTCTTAATGTTTTACCTTTCATTTAAGATATCATCAGTGGCTATTCTTCAAAGAGATTTAGGCAGTCCTTGACCTTGACACAAATGTTACAAGGTCTCCCCACTATCATAAGTTGGATCTCCAGAACTCTGCTGAACATGCTCCAGCTGACAAACAGATGTTAAACCATTTTATGGTGGTTCTGTCTGCCTCCTCACATTCTACATTGGCAATCATTATCTGTGGGTACCTATCCAATTACCTGAATATCAATAGTATTTTGTTTTTATTTTCTTGTAAAAATGAACAGGAGGTGGTAAAATGAAAGTACCAATACCAGTGATAATGCAGTTAGGTATGCTGAAGGTAAGTAATCTTGACCTTCAGTAGACATTCCATGGACCTCAAATGGTTGACTGTGAGTTTAGTTGTAGAGAAAAATAACCAACTAAGGACTACAGATGGTGTATCAATGGAGAAATTGAATTATTTGCATAAGTATGATTGCGAATGAGCAGTGACCCAAATGCAGGGAGAAGTGTCGACCTCTTCTCAGAGAAGATGATGACAGGCATTGCACTTTCTCTTAAAAATCATTTCAAGAAAACCTATCTGACACCATTAAATAGAATCCATACCAGCTAGTCCTTATTCAAGCTTTAAATAAGTTTTCTCTCTAGGCTGAGATAACTGGCAGCTGAGGTAAGAAATAATTTCAAAATCTGTAATTTATTATCTATATACAATGTTTACTGTTTTTAATGTATTAATCTATACACTGCATATTCATGCAAAAAATGATGTCTTTAATCACAAGCATACATTTTATAATGTGAGCTCTCTAGATGTACAACCCTCCTTATGCCTACTGTTTGACCTTCAGATCCTTAACTTCCAAATATGCTTTTAGTTCATTATATACCAATGTAAAGGACTTTAATTATATATGATTTATTGGGGGATGATCTATCTCTCTTGTTAAGAATGTTGTGATGTCCTTTTGAAAAAGGATGTTCACTCTTAATGCAAATGTTGAATCTGTTTTCTGTATGTTTCCATAAATAAATGAAGCAGAAGTGCCCTTCAGGGTCGTCAGTCACTTGCTCACTGGCTTTCGGGACATCGACTACTGCCTGGAGCTATTTTTTAAGATTTTATTTATTTATTTGAGAGAGAGAATGAGAGACACCGCGCGTACATGAGAGGGGGGAGGGTCCGAGGGAGAAGCAGACTCCCCGCCGAGGGACTCGACGCGGGACTCGATCCTGGGACTCGACGCGGGACTCGACGCGGGACTCCAGGATCATGACCCGAACCGAAGGCAGTCGCTCAACCAACTGAACCACCCAGGCGCCCCTGCCTGGAGATATTTTTAAAATGCAACAAACAACTAACACTCTGGAGCCACTTACAGTTATGGGTCCGACCATATGCTAGGGACGCTGTCACCGTGATTCAAGTAGAAATGACCGTTTTATGTTAAGAAACTAAGACTCAAGAGGACGCTGTTTGATCTTTATAGGAAACATGGAGGCAGACCCTACACCGATCCCCATGGTTTGCCTTTCCCTGGAATCTCAGGTTTGAACAAAATCAAAACTTAAAAAAAAAATGCTCAATGACCTTCAAAGTAGATCAAGTACAGATTCCTTTGCCAATAGAGCTGTTTTTACTTCTCTCAAATATGTTACAGTGGTCTCTCACAGCTCAAAATAGTCCGAAGCTTCTGGTGACCTATTTTTTAAACAGTTCTAAAAATATAGATTTCTAAATACATGTTGTCTTATGTAGTTTATATTTTGAAGTTTTAATCCCTAGCCTATGACTAAATATTTAGAGATATCAAAGTAAAGGTTTTTGGTATAAAGATATATCTTATCTGGATTTTGAAGAAACTTAAAGCATAAATTTAAAATCTAAATATTTAATAATTGCACCCATAATTTGAAAATCTAAATGTTTAATAATTGATTTTTTAGGTTAGTCTGTGTTTGAAAGACTGGACCAGATTCTCAGTAGAAGCTGAAGGTATTCTCCTAGGAGACAATGTAATTGAAACATTACCTAAAATGATGATAGATGAAACTTAGGTAAAGGGTCAGAAATTTGAGAAAGTGCAACTGAGTCCATAATATATGAAACTAATTTTGAAAATGTATATGCACAGGAAAGAAAAGTCTGGAAGGATAAACACTAAATTGTTAACAGTGGTTATACCTGGTTTATGGGATTATGTGTTTTATTTCACTTTCTGTTCTCAAAATTTTTATTTTTTAAAAAGATTTTATTTATTTATTTGTCAGAGAGAGAGAACGCAAGCACAAGAAGGTGGAGTGGCAGGCAGAGGGAGAAGCAGGCTTGCTGCTGAGCAAAGAGCCCGATGCAGGACTTGATCCCAGGACCCCGAGATCATAACCTGAACCAAAGGCAGATGCTTAACCAACTGAGCCACCCAGGCATCTCTCAGAATTTTTATAATAAAAATATGTTTGTAAGTAAAAATAAACGATACTTTTTAAACATGGAAAGGAAAAATTTTGGAGTAAGGAATTAGTGTTGTTACAGCCCAGCTATTCCTCCGGCTCTCAGTGGTTTCTCAGTTGAAATAGATGTGAGAGAGGTTTAAGGAGCAAAGGATTTTAAACTTTGCATTATTCCATCAACAATGTAATAATCCCACTTTGCATTTCATTTGGGAAGTTTTAATGCTTTCTTTACACCTAATAATAGAGCTTAAAGTCACCAAATAGCTTAAGTCCTAAACCTTGAAGAACACCTTTCTAAACCTGAAGGTTTTAAAATTTAAAAAAACCTCAGAGCCAACACTAAGGTGAAGGTGCTTATGTTCGGGCATAATTAGATATTTGTAGGTTATTTATTAAAGACAAAATATATACAAAATAGATCCAATCTTAAAAGGTTAATGAATTAATTGATTCATTAATTGTGAGAACAAGATTGTACCTAAAAATTTTTTAAAGCACTTGTTTTGTGACTAGAAAGATGTGAGTTGGTGTTAACATTGTTTCTTACTCTCTGTAAATGCAGACAAGGAAGTTTTTAACTTAGGTTATTTCAGTTTGCTTTTCTGTAGAGCGAAGTGGCTTTTCTGGGGCGGGGGTGGGGCACAGTCAGTGCAAACTCCCCTTGTGTCTGGGGCTACTGGGATTCTTTTAAACTGTTATGCTAGCCTACACTAGGCCTTTAAGAATATAGTAAATTTTTTGATAATTGCTTCTTACTTGTTTTTATGCTGGCCACCTCATCCTACCTTCCTCTGCCAAAGGTAGAGCAGTTCATGTGTCCAGCTGTCACTCTCTGGAATGCAGTTTACCTGGTTGTCTTGTGATCTCGGTTTTTGATGGAATCAAGAAAATCTTGATTTTGTAAACTACCCACCACCTCTGTCTCATCAGTGTGGGAGCAAAGTTCCCAGGAAGATTTCTATATCCTAAATGGAAGCAAAACTGAAATCATCTCCATCCTCTCACAGTTGGGGTCTAGAAAAAATTGGTTTTTCCAGTTCTACAAAACTCTGAATTTCTGAACACACACCATTTACTTTTGTTTTTGTCTGCCATTTCTTCCTGGAGCTCCTTTCTTTTGTGTAATACCTAGCCAAAGACAACCAACATACACTATTTCCTTTCTGTTTTCTAACATGCTCCAGAAATTTTGGCACACTACGTTTATGCTCTACTTCCCTAAGTCATTGCAGGTGGAAGCTGTAGAAAATGTCTTGCTAATGCAGAACTTGGATCAGCAGCATTTTTGTCTCTAACATCTGTGTCTTCACTGCTTTCCAGTAAAGAAAGTGCAAGAAAAAGCCTCAGGTGTTTGTTATGCAGTGTCCACTGGGGACCAACTTCTAGTCAGGATAAGTTGTGCTATGCTGTGTAAATCTCTGGTTTAACATAGAGGGTTTGTCTCTCACACAAGTGTGATGCACACTGGGGATCCCTTCACTATCTGATAGCATTTGGGACGCATGGCCTCAAAAGTTGCTATGTCAGTAGAAGGATGGAAGAAGCCATTGGCTTTTGACGACCTTGACCTAAAAATGACTCCTATCACTTCTCCCATTCACTGGTCAGAATTACTCATGGCCCCAACCTAAATGCAACAATACTAAGACACAGGAGACGAAATGGATATTACCTTTGCTACCTTGTACTCTGTTATTCCAACACATGATCAACAAAGGAACAAGACTGCCCTTTTTCTTATTATATTTGAAATGGAGTTAGTAAATATATGTCAGATGTAGCACTGTCTAGTGTCAGATGTAGCACTGTCTAGTAATGCACAAGGCAGGGCTCAGGCCACCTGAAATTGGTCATTAGCTTCTGCTCTCCCCCACCTCACAGTTTCTCATGAGGCTCAAATGAAACTAACACTGGAGGACATTTGAGCTCATACAGCTCCTCCATGCCCATACATCACTACAAATCATTTTCAGGCCTCAAAAGCACTGATAATCGGAGGTGACATTAGACTGGCACACACCAGTGTGGTATACTGCCCTTTGTACTCGACAGCCCTTCTGACTGATTGCATATCCATCCTGATGGGTCAGTGCCCATGCCTTATGATTTTTCATTATACTGACAATTACTCCTGCTTACTATTCAAATATACCAATTACTTCTAGATCCTATGAGATCCTGCCGGTGCTTAGTGTTTTGTTTTTGTTTTTAGAAAACACCAGTCCAAACCAAACAATGTGAAAAATAACGTTAAGTTTCCTTAAAAAGGCAGCTCAGAAGGCTTGCTTAGAGCATATCACCTGAACCTTTCTATACATCCTCTTTAAACATCTTTTCCTCATTTAGAATTTTTCACTCACGGCAACAGACAAAATTTCCTTTTCTCTCTCTCTGTGCACACAGTACTATTTCTATGAAGTGGTTTTTTGAGTTCATATTCTTTTCCTGTCTTGCCTCCTTTGCCTCTGTAAACCTTACACCTGGCCCTCCCTGCTGCACAAAGTCATTTAGTAAGGTAGCCTGATTCCATTTGGGCCACTTTACCAATACTTGGAAATCTGGTGAATATATTCATTAGTCACAATTTTACCTCACAGCATACCAATTATTTCATCAATGACACTCAGATTTTTGTCACAAGAAAAAAATAAGAAGACACCACTCTCAAGATTCTTTTTTTTTTTTTTGCCACAGGCAGAAGCTGAGTAGCTGGCTCACCATATTGCATCAAGCAGGTTTTCAGAAGAAGAGTGTTTCTATCTCAGTCAATGCTGATGAAACCTTCCATAAGAGTAGACTCTGCCAACTTCATCACAAATGTATGTGAATGACAGATTTTCCCTGCCTCAGACATTAACAAACTGCAGATGGTAAATAGTTCTTTGCTTTAAAAGCTAGATTTATTTCTCAGTCTGTTAAAATGCAAATACCCAAAAAAGAACACAGCTCCTTTCCACCACAGGTTTACCAAAGTCTTTGTTCTCAAATATCTTAAATGTAACTGGCCTTTGAGAAGTTATACTCTTGGAATAAGCAACATTTAATGCTTGGGTAATCAAACTGATTTTGTCCATGATAGTGTTATTATAATTTTTGAGAGAAAGATAGCACCAATCCTTGTAGAAACTGCCTTTCTCTAATAGGTAGTTTGAAGTTGCAATTCTTTTGTTCTTCCCACCCCAAAAAGAAAGGAAGGAAGGAAGGAAGGAAGGAAGGAAGGAGAAAGAAGAAAGAAGAAAGAAGAAAGAAGAAAGAAGAAAGAAAGAAAGAAAGAAAGAAAGAAAGAAAGAAAGAAAAAGAAAAAGAAAAAAGATGACAGACAATTATTTAATAGATAAAGGGGATAAATGAATAAACGAAATGGAGCAGAAACTGACATCTCATAGAACAACAGTGCCCAGGTAACTGGGGGCTGATGCATCTGTATGACAGTAAAGAATTAACAAGGGTTCTTTTGGTCCAAATGGTGATGTAAGAAGACCCTGAACTCACCTCCTCAATGGACACACTAAATCTATACTTATTTATAAAGCAATTCCTCCTAAAGAAGAACTGAGGGCTGATTGAACAGCTTCTGCACAACAGAAGATAAAGAGACCACATAGAGAACAGCAAGAGAGATGGAAATATGGTAATGAAGAGAACCTGACCCTCCAATGCTGCAAGCTGCAGTGGGTAGAGATAGTATTGTGAGACTGTGAATAGATTTGTCTGTCCTGGGGCACAGAAAAAAAAAACTGTGGCTTAAAAGAGCAACTTGAATATATGGGAACCAACCCTAGAACCCAGCCAAATGGTGGAGTGGCGGGGAGGGGGTTGTTGGACCTGTCTCCAAGTCAGAGAGGCTGGTGAGTGCTATGGTTTACATTCTCCCTCCACCTTCCTAGAACAGACTCAAACAGGGTCCAGGAGCCATAGTTGGCTTGCTTCAGGGAGCCCCAGGCCCTTAGCCCACACCAGTCCAAGCTGTCCCACCAAGGCAGCCCCAATGCAGCATACATCATGACCCCCCTGGTCAGTTCTCATTATAGCTCCAACCATCTTGTCGAGGTGACACAGGCACAAGTTACCCTGAAACACTCCAAACCAACCACACTTTAGCTCCAAATGATGTGGTGGGGTACCCTTGATGCAGAGCACTCTGGGACCTTCTGACTAGTGCCTGTTTTGGCTCCAGCTGCCTTTGGCTCTGGCTACCCTTCTAGGGTGCCCTGTATGAGGAGTGCCCTGGAAATTCTTGGGTCCAACTGCCCTGCCTGAGCAACCCCTGTGCTGAGCACCCCAGGACACCTCTGCTTGAACCTATTTCAGTTTTAGCTGTTCTGCCAGAATGCCCTTTGTGTAGAGAGCCCTGGAACCCCATGACTAGCACCCACTTTAGTTTCACCGGTCCTACGAGGGCACCCTCTGCATAAAGAGCCCCAGAACCAGGCCCACTTCAGCTCTGGCCATACCACCGGGGCAGCTCCAGCACAGAGTGTTCTGGGACCCCCAGCCCACAAAAGCCATAGCTCCAGCCAGCCAGCCAGCCAGCCAGCCAAAGTCATCAGGCACACAAAGTCTATACAGGGGACTACCATACACATATCATTACTTCAAGTTTAGGAGGAGTAGTTGTTCCACTTAATTCACAGAAACAAACACAGAAAGTCAAGAAAATGAGGAGACAGAGGAATATGCTCCAAATGAAAGAAGACAAAACCTCAGAAAAAGAACCAAATGAAATGGACATAATCCACCTGATAAAGAGTTCAAAGTAATGGTCATAAGGATGGCCACCAGACTGGAGGAAGGAGTGGATAAACTCAGTGAGAACTTCAGCAAAGAGACAGAAAATATAAAAAAGAACCAGTCAGAGTTGAAGCATACAATAACTGAAATGAAAAATACACTAGAGGGAATTAACCATAGATTAAAAATGCAAAAGAATGAATCAATGATCTGGAAGACAGGGTAATGGAAAGCACACAAGTTAAATAGCAAAAAGAAAAAAGAATTTAAAAAAGGATAGGGGATCTCTTGAACAACACCAAGTGAACAAACATTTGCATTATAGGGGTCCCAGAAGGAGAGGAGAGAAAAAAGGGGGCAAAAAACTTACTTGAGGATATAATAACTGAAAACTTCCATAAAGTAGGGAAGGAAACAGATAGGCAGGTTTAGAAACACAGAGTGTTCCAAAGAAGATGAACCCAAGGAGGTCCACACCGTGACACATAGCAATTAAAACATAAAAAATTAAAATAGAAAATTTCAAAAGAACAAGAGAGAGGCTACTAGTAATGTACAAGGGAAACCCCGTAAGGCTATCAGCCAATTTTTCAGAAGAATGTTGCAAGCCAGAAGTAAATGGCATGATATATTCAAAGTGCTGAAAGGAAAAAAAAAAAAAACCCAAAAACCTATAATGAAGAGTACTCTACCTGGCAAGATTATCATTAAGAATTAGAAGTAATAAATGAATTAAGTTGTAGGATACAAAATTAAAATACAAAAATCTATTACACTTCTATACACTAATAATGAAGTAGCAGAAAGAGAAATTAAGACAACAGTTCCATTTACAATTTCACCAAAAAGAATAAAATACCAAAAGTTTATTCTTTTTTCACCAAAAAGAATAAATCTAACCAAGGAGATGAAAGACCTGTACTCTTAAAAATATAAAACACTCATGAAAGAAATTAAAGACAACAGAAACAAATGGAAAGACATACCATGCTAAAGGATTGGAAGAATTTGTATTGCTAGAATGTCCATACTACCCAAAGCAATCTATGATTTCAATGCAATCCCTATCAAAATACCAACAGTATTTTTCACAGAACTAGAACAAATAATCCTAAAATTTTTATGGAAACAAAAAAGACCCTGAATAGCCAAAACTGTCTGGAGAAAGAGGAACAAAGCTGGAGGTATCACGATCCCAGATTTCAAGATATACCACAAGCTATAGTAATCAAAACAGTATGGTACTGGTACAAAAATAGACACATAGATCAATAGAACAGAATTGAGAGCCCAGAAGTAAAGAGCCCAGAAGTAAAGCCACATTCATATGGTCAACTAATTTATGACAAAAGGGGCAAGAATATACAACAGGCAAAAAACACTCTTCAATAAATGGTGTTATGAAAAATGAACAGCTATATGGAAAAGAATGAAGATGGACTACTATTTTATACCATAAACAAAAATAAACTCAAAATGGATGAAAGATCTAAATGTAAGACGTGAAACCATAAAACCCCTATAAGAAATGATAAGCAGTAATCTCTTTGACATTGGCCATAGCAATATTTTTCTAGATATGTCTTCTTAGGCAAGGGAAACAGAAGCAAAAATAAACTATTGGGACTACATCAAAATAAAAAGTTTTTTTTTTACAGAAAAGGTAACCATTCACAAAATAAAAAGGCAACCTACTGAATGAGAAGATATTTGCAAATATCTTGATATATACAATAAGGTGTTAATATCCAAAATATATAAAGAACTTATACTACTCTAAAAAAAGAAAAAAACAAAAATCCAAATAAAAAATGGGCAAAGGACCTGAATAGACATTTTTCCAAGAAGATATACAATGGCCAATAGACATGTGAAGACATGTTTAACATCACTAATTATCACAGAAATGCAAGTCAAAACTACAATGAGATATCACTTTATACCTGGCAGAATGGTTAAAGTCAAAGTGACAAGAAATAACAAATGTTGGAGAGAATGTGGAGAAAAAGGAACTGTTGTGCACTATTGGTGGGAATGTAAATTAGTGTGGCCACTATGGAAAACAGTATGTAGTTTCCTCAAAAATTTAGAAATAGAAATACCATATGATCTAATAATTCCACTACTGAGAATTTACCCAAAGAAAAAGAAAATACTAATTCAAAAAGTCATATGCACTCCTATATTTATTGCAGGATTATTTACAACAGATATGGAAGCAACCTAAGTGTCCATCAGTAACTGAATGGATAAAGAAGTTGTGGTATTTATACACAATGGACTATTACTCAGCCATTAAAAAGACGGGATACTAAGGTGCCTGGGTGGCTCAGTCAGTTAAGCATCTGACTCTTGGCTTTGGCTCAGGTTGTGATTCCAGGGTCCTGGGATCAAATTGTGTGTTGGGCTCTGTGCTCAGCATGGAGTCTGCTTGGGATTCTCTCCCTCTGCTCCTTCTCTCTCCCTTTCTCTCAAATAAATAGATAGATCTAAAAAAAAAAAAGAATGGGATCTTGCCACTTGTGACAAAATGGGTAGACCTAGAGGGTATTATGTTAAGTGAAAAAAGTCAGAGAAAGAGAAATACCATATGATTTCACTGATATGTGGTCTCTAAAAAACAAATGAACAAAGGAACAAAAAGCAGAAACAGACCCATAAATTCAGAGAACTGATGGTTGCCAGAGGGAAGGGGCTGGGTAGATGGGTAAAATGGGTAAAGGGTAGTGAGAGATAGAGGCTTCCGGTTATGGAATTGATAAGTCACAGGGATGAAATGTACAGCTTAGGGAACACAGTCAATGGTATTGAAATAGCATTGCATGGTGACAGATGGTAGCTACGCTTGTGGTGAGCATAGCATATCTTATAGAGTTGTTGAATCGCCATATTGTACACTTGAAACTAATATAACATTGTGTGTCAATTAAAAAAAAAGCAAAACAAAAACTTGAACAGGCACTTCACAAAAGATGTTAGACATATGGCAAAGAAACAAATGAAAAGGTTCTCAAATCATTAGTTATCAGGGAGATGCAAATTAGAATAACAATGATATACCACAAGAATAAAATTAGAAATACTCTTAATACCAAGTGTTGGCAAGGGTGTGGAGTAACTGAAACTGTCAAACACTGCTGACAGAAGTATAAATTGGTATAACCAATTTGAAAAACAATTTATCATATGAAAGAATGGCATATGAAGGAATAAACACTATCGATTCCACTTACAAAAAGTTCAAATTTTATCTATGATATTAGAATTCATGATAGTGGTCACTATTAGGAAGGAAGATGGAGATAATAACCAGGAAGGGGCATAGGGGTCTTTTGGGTGCTAATGTTGTTTTTCTCCACCTGGAGGACTGTTTACACAGTTTTGCTCACTTTATGATAATCATACAGCACATGTTTTTTCTATTTTTACATCTTTTAATTGTTATACTTGAAAAGATTGTATCATATTTTATTTTAAAGATTTATTTATTTGAGAGAGAGAGAGTGTGAGCAGGGGTAGGGGCAAAGGGGGAGAGAGAGAAATCCTCAAGCAGACTCCCCACTGAGTGCTGAGCCCAACATGCAGAGAAGGCAGGGGGGAGGCTCAGCTTGATCTTATGATCCTGAGATCACTAACCTGAGCTGAAATCAAGAGTCAGAGGCTTAATCAGCTGAGCTACCCAGGCACCCTGAATACAGTTTATTTTAAAAAAAGAATTAACTAGAAAAGAAACAGTAGTTAAATTGCTCCCATAGAAGAGCTGAGAACAGCTTGGGGAAGATAGATTGCCTGTGCATTCCAGTAAAAAGAAGACTTGAACTGAAGTCAGGATTGAGAAATAAACTAGCCTGTAAGATCTGAGAATTTCAAAAGAAAACAATTAAGCCTGATCCCAGGGATTGAGCCTGGACAGAATTCTGTTTTGTTGAGCTCTATTATTGTGAGAGACTGCTTGCCTATAATCACATGGCTGGAAATTGGTAGAGCCAGGAATTGAACTTGGGTCCTTCAGATCCCAGAGTTGCTGCCTTTCATCATACCAAATAGCCACATATTAAATCAGGAGATAAGGAGTATAAGAAGAATGAGGAGGAGGAAAAGGAGGGAGAAAAAGGAGAGAAAGAAAGAGATAGAAGGAGGGAGGGAGGGAGGAAGAAAGGAAAAAAGGAAATGAAAATGAATAAAGAGTGATGGTGGTAGGCATCCCAAAATGTAATACAAACAAACAAATCACCAGCATGAAGTCATGACTTTTATTACAGATTTAAGATAAATATAGAAATAGATACAAATAAGTGTTTATAAATACATATATTTAGAATCACATACCCTAATACTGATGAGAGCATCTTGTACCCAAATCTTTATTTCTAAATACCATTTTCCCATAAAGGAACTAGCAATTTTTGGGGAAAGGGTTGATTCTGGGCTAGGGAAAGGAAAATACATGAGCCTAGAACACCTTCTGGTTCTAAATAGTAAGAAAATGCTCAAAAAATGAGGACATATCAGGTAATGTAGAAGCCAGCTCAAACAGGCTTCCACTACCTAAACTGAGGACAAATTGAGCAAAAATAATTTAATAATAAAAAATGGTAGCAATGGATTATAACCCATGGCATAGAATAATCCACAAATTTATACCTCTATAAATAATTTTAAAAATAAATAAATGGCAGAATAGAAAAGCTCTTCCTTACAGCAGAGTTCCAACAGATGTAGAAAGAATGATGGAAACTGGAAATCACTATTTGACTAAATTCCACAATAATAATTGTTTTAGGTAAGAATCACTAATGGGTGCTAATATTAGTGGGTGAAAATGTGATAAGATACATGAAATTTGCAGTCCCAAAGTGTCTCTTAACAACATACCTATTTAATACAAAAGGGAAAATAATATTGGAAGATATTCCACTTTAACCAAGAGACATAGTTAACATCATTGGTAGTGAGATCAATTCAAATTTTGTACCTCTTGATATAATGCACTGAGGAGAACACAATATCACTTCTGTGATAGTTTTGCCTCCAATTAATCATATAAATTTAATACTTAGAAACATCAGACAAATCCAAACTGAGGAACATTCTACAAAATAACTAGCCAATACTCTACAGATGTTTCAAGATCAAAATCATTCCCAACCTTGACTGCCCATTGGGCTATCTGGGGAGTTAAAAAATTTCCTGAAGCCTAGAAGCCTAGAGACACTGATTCAACTGAAGAAATGGAAACTCAAGAGGCTACAAGGTGAGGGTGAAGAATGAAATACAAGGAAAGTGTTTTAAAGGTATCATTTGGAGATATCAAATGAAGGGATGAACTTCCCTTCATTTGCCAACTCTCTTTGAGCACCTATTATGACTAGGTGCTCTTCAAAATCTTTGAGGACAAAGCAGTGAGCAAAACAAACTTCTTGCTTTCATGGGCTCACCTTCTAGATGGGGAGATGGAAGATTAATACATAAATATTTACCATATACATAATTTGAAACTATGCTAAGCACCATAAAGAAAAATAAAACCAGATAATGGAATAGACAATGATGGAAGTAAGGGTGGGGAAGGCCTCTTGGAGATGGTCACATCTGAATGAAGGGAAGGTAAGAAAAATGTTCCATTCCAAGGGCATAGCAAGTGAGACAGGAACATGTTTGGGCAGCGGGAAGGATGGCAAGGCCAGTGTGCCTAAGGTGGAGCAGAGAGTGGTGGAAAATTTCTGAGATATCATTGCAGGGCCTTGTGGGCTGAGATAAAGAATTTGAATTTTATTTCAAGTACAATTGGAAACTTTCAGAAGGTTTGAATGGGGGGATAAAATTATTCCATATACATTTTAAAAACTTCTCTGGAACCTGGGTGAAAAGCTGACTGGAGATACCAGAGCAGGGATTGGGAAGCCAAGTAGAGGCTGTGGTTTAGGTTAAGAGATGAAGGTGGAGGCAGAAGAAGTAATTAGATTTGGGGCATATTTTGAAGGCAGAGTGCATAGAAATCATTGCTACATTAGATTCAGGATATGAGGGAAAGGAAAGTCACATATGACCCCCAGGTTGTAGCCTCAGCAACAGGGTGAATGGTGTTATCAGTGATGAAGATGGGACTACCCAATATTAATTTGACTGGAGGGGCTCACTTATCTGTGGCAAGAGAACAAACAAAACAAACACAGGGATGCTCTTGAGCCACTCCCAGCTGAATCTTTATTATTTCCTTCTAATGAATTTCTCCCATTCTCTTGCTCTGATGAGATGCTAGTCCCTTACCCGGTCTTCAGTAAGAGCCTGGACTGAGCTGGCCAGACCTGAATGGAGAGAAGGCATCTCTGAGTAGGAAAGCTAAGGGGCTATGGGACCAGTTCCAGTTCCTTTTCCCATAGGACTCAGTGCAGTGAGTGACCGGCTTTTCCTTTTTTCCAAGACATCATGACCAACAAATGGTGAAGAATAAGCACATGGGAACTAAAATTAATCCTCTGATCAAATAACACTTCCAAATAAAAACTCAGACATATTTTGTGCTATGCATAATTACTGTGCAACATGGTAGATTGGCATACATGTAAATTTCTGTAGTTAGAATTGCTTTCATATGGTCAGGCTGACCAATATAGAATAAGTTCTGGTCTGAGATGCCCAGGAAAACCTCTGAATTCTAGGAGAAGCTCCCTCTTTAGGGAAGCAGACAAGAAGAGCTCTAGATTGCATAGTATTTCTTCTCCCTTGTCTTTCTTCTGGGGGTAGGCAGTACTTAAAAGAGGGGCAATTTCAGAGAATTGGTGTGATCTAGAGAGAGAACAGGGAAGCATAATAGACTAACAATAAATGTATTACTCTTTTTTAAGCATCCCCTAAGCACCAGGCACTAGACTAGATGCTTTGCATATATGTTGTCTAGCAATGATAATGACTTTTCAAGGAGGATACTACCATCCTATATTATGTATAAGGAAGCTGAGGCTGAGATAAAGCCATCATTATTTCCTAAAGGCACTTGAACTGTAGATAAAGTACTCATGACCTCATACCAGGCAACTCTGAGCCATTCAGAATGGGACAAAGAATCCAGTGGCATTAGAATGATCCTGCAGAGGAAGCAGGACAGATGGCTCTCTCTCTCAAAGATGATGTACATACACAACTTGTCACACAGGACTTGTATGCTGGAGATCCTGTGCACGCAGAATCTGCTAATCTCTCTAAACTCTCCTACTTCTGGAGAGATCAATACTAGTTCTTTCCCCTCTTCAATGGGGTCTATGATTTGCTGAGTCTGCGAGTCCACAACCTGTTTACCCCTTATGTCCTTCATTCAAAGTTCTGGAAAGACCATCTATACAAAGAAAATACTGATTTTTGAGATAAAGAGAGTATTTAGGAGTAAGTAAGGATAGCCATTCCTTCAGAGCATGTGAAGAATTCCTACAATGCCAAGCACTGGTTGGCCTCTGTGGATGGGAGGCCATGGCTGAGCCCCAGCAAAAGGTGCTGGGAAATCTCTCTGATCAGTCTTCAATGTTGATATATCAAGAGCAGAGCTAGGAGGTTTAAGCACTGAGTTTTACAGTGATGTAAAGAAAACCTAATGGAGGAGCACTTTCTACCAGACATGAAGGAGACTAGAATTTTTCCATCATGGACCAGAGGATTCAAGGAATTAAAGAATGATATTCTGTGGGATGAAACTAAAGTAGAAGGGATTTTGCACCCTCATCCCCTGGAGTTGGGTAGTGCTAGATAATAGAAACCCAAATACAAACCTCAGGCTGGTTGAAGGGAAGTCCAAGAACATCTGGACTTGTGCTCCAATTTGGTCCTCCTTACTGTGTCTTGAATTCTGTCCTCCAAAAGACAAGGTGATGTCCTAAGTCCCAGTTTCTGTGAATGTGATCTTATTTGGAAATAGGGTCTGTGTATATGCAATCAAGGTAAACTGAGGTCATACTGCATTAGGGTTGGATCTAATCCAATGACTGATTCTTCTAAGAAAAGGGACATTTGGGCTTAGGGACACCAAAGGAGAACACCATATGATGACAGAGGCAGGTACAGCTGCAAGCCAAAGAATGGTAAGTGTTTGCCTGCAACCACCAGAGGCTAAAGAGAGACATGGAACAGATTCTTTCTTCAGAAAGAACAAACCTTGATGATATTTTGATTTGACTTCCAGCTTCCAGAACTGTGAAAGAATAATTTCAATTGTTTTAAGCCACATAGAACGTGGACATTTGTTAGGAAAGCACTGGGAAACTAATTCACTCCTGCTATAACCAACAAGTAGTGGATGTGGTAGGAGACCCCTGGTGGGGGAAGTGTCTGCACTGGATTAATGAGGCATGGGTAGGATGGAAGAGAGAACAAAGAGGTTCCTATGTGATGCCATAAGGAACATAACAAGTGATGAGGGGACCTCATAGGTGGAGACCCTCAGAAGTTAGTAGAGTGTGTGAGAGCAAAGATGTTTGCAAATATTGTTTTCCATTCTGTAGGTTGCCTTTTCACTTTCCTTTTTAGTCTGATGTAGTCCAACTTACCTATTTTTGCTTTTGTTGCCTGTGCGTTTGGTGTCATCCAAGAAATTATTGCCAAGACCAATGACAAGGAGCTTTTCCTTTATGTTTTCTCCCAGGAGTTTTACAGTTTCAGGTTTTACATTTAAGTCTTTAATACATTTTGGGTTGATATTTGTGTATGGTGTGAGATAAGGGTCCAATTTTATTCTTTTGCATGTGCATATCAGTTTCCCCAACACCATTCTGTGTATCTATCCAAAAGAATTGAAATCAGGATCTCAAAGAGATATTTGCACTCCCTTATTCTTGCAGCATTATTCTCCATAGTCAAAATGTAGAAACAACCTAAATGTCCATTAATGAATAAATGGATAAAAAATGTGGCATATACATAAAATGGAATATTATTCAGCATTAACAAGGAAGGAAATCCTGCCATAGGCAACAACATTATAAGCCTTGAGGACATTATATTAGGTAAAATAAGCCAATCACAGAAGAACAAATACTGCATGATACCACATATATGAGGTATATAAAATAGTCAAAGAGAAGCAGAGAGTAGAATTATGGTTGCCAATGTTTGGGGGGAGTGGAAAATGGGGAGTTTCTACTCAACAGGCATAAAGTTTCAGTTATGCAAGATGATTAAGTTCTGGAGATATTCATACAACATTATGCCTATAGTTAACATTACTGCATTGTATACTTGAAATTTTTGTTAAGGGGGTAGACTTCATGTTGTTTTCTTACTGCAATAAAAAGGGAACAATTTTTTTTTTTAAGAGCTGATGTGGGGCATCCAGTCAGCAGTGGGAGAGAGTTGTGCTCCCCAAGAGCAATCATTATTTATTGCTAAAATCAAAACAATAAACCAAAAATTGGACCAGCTATTGAAATTTCAGCAAAGGGTACAGGGAGGACCAAACACTAGGAAATATGAACTACATCTCAGTGTGATCTCAGTGGTCCAGAGAAGGATCAAGAGAGAACAAGAAGCACTGTCACCTTGAACACCCACAAGTTCCTTCTGTGCCCATGTGCCATCTGGGGAGGAGACAGAAGCCCTGAAGAACTGAGCAATTATCCAAATGGGATTAAATTTACCTGAAATAGACTCTAAAGCTAGAAAAGATTGAGTTACCACAAATGGACAAGCTTTAGTCATCCCACCATCACTGCTTGCCAGCACTGGGACAAGGATCCAGAGCAAGAGGAAATACCTTCATTCTTTTAACTCACATGTATTGATTGGCTACTAGGAGTCTTCAGAGTTCTAGGTAAGTTACAGAAAATACAGTTACATTACTTTTCATATGTGAATTGTAGTACATACATACAAACCCTGCTGCACCTAGTAAGCCAATCCAGACTTACCTCCCTCCCATCCCTGAGGGCAGGATTGGCCTAGGCTGGTGGTCAGAGGACACCAAGTGAGGGAGTATTCTTTTGGGATATATCTCTTGAACACTTGCCCTGTGTAAGACACCATGGTAAGGAGAGAGAAGAGGAAGACAACACAATATGGGAAAAAGTGAGGCAGGACTGTGTTAGCAGAAGTATCTTCCTTCCCCCATCCCCTACCTTTGCAAAGGCCTTCATGAATATCTCTTATCAATCTCAACCTAGTGCAAGGAGAAGGGAAGAGCTAGACTAGAAGCCTTGGGCCAAAATTTTGATGGTTGTAAAGAAAAGATCCAAACTAAATCAGGCTAAAGTTTCCCTCCATGCCTCTCCCTAGAGTCCCCTGGATCCGTAGGGGATTTTAGGATGGGCTGCAAAGAAGAAAGGAAAGGACAAAGTTAATTCTAAGACACACACAAAAAGAAGGAAACATTCTTTGCCCAACCCTTCCCTGGAAGCATGTTGACAAGCCTGAAACCATCCTCAAGTTGGCAATAATGCCAGACAGGCTGGCTGAGGCCAAGTAGGCTATCAGAACCATTTGTATAGCTAAGAAAAATAAAACACAAGGCAAAGGTCAGCTCAAAATGAGTAAAGATTGACCTAATTCATAATCAAGAAAACATGGCATAGGACAAGAACCAAAGAAAAATCTTAAATGAGTTTTTAGCACCCTAAAGTAAACCTGATGACATTCTTTTATAACAAATTATTTTATTCAAATTCTTAATTGAAGATTTTTTAAAAAATATTTTATTTATTTATTTGACAGAGAGAGAGACAGCGAGAGGAAACACAAGCAGGGGGAAGTGGGAGAGGGAGAAGTAGACTTCCCGCTGAGCAGGGAGCCCGACGCGGGGCTCGATCCCAGGACCCTGGGATCATGACCTGAGCCGAAGGCAGATGCTTAATGACTGAGCCACCCAGGCACCCCTCTTAATTTAAGATTTTGCTTCTTAAAGGGAAATGACCATTTCATTACAAGGATAGGATTGATAGTTTGGCTTACTTAGAAAGACCTGCTCTTCATTTTATATGATAAATACAGATTGTGCCAAATGCTAAAATAAGCATTCCATATATATCAAGCAAAAGCATGAGATATGTCATTTTTTTTACTATACTGATACCTATATGAACTAATATTTCAAAACTTTCTTTCATCAACCACAAACCTGATGGGGATTAAAGTAAGTGAAATAAGAATAAGCAATGATAACATTGAATACTCTGGGAAGGACGGGCTAGGTTATGACTGGCCATTTCCTGGATTCCTGCTTTGGCAAACATATAGTATAACCCAGGGATGACCTTGATTTTCATTTATACAAAAACTACAACAAAAGAAAAGGAGATTAACTCCAAGAATCTTACTTCAAACAGAGAAATTTATAGTAAGCAATGACAACCACATTGTTAAGAAGATTGTTAATGATGAAAGAAAGCTGACACCTTTAAATTCTGATGGACAGTGTTCAGGTAAAAATAAGATGTTTTGGACCTGGTCAAATTCTAGACAGGTATAGGCTTTCTCAGATTAACTGGATTTTTTTTTTACTTTTTTAAAAATTGGCTCTGATCGTGAATAAGAGGGATTAAATTTATTTGATGTTGACCTAGAGGTCAGAATAGGATCCGAAGTTTCAATAATGAAGGAACTGAGCCAATTAGGCTGCCGCACAATGCAGTAGGTAGCTCTCTAATTCAGTCACCTCCTGGTTCCTTAAAATACTCAGATACTCTGTATAAAATCATGTAAGATTTTGAAATCATAAAGATGGTCATACAAATCTGTGGCAAAGCTTTGATCATTTCTCAAAAATAGCATCTTCCCTCCAGAAGACTGTGTGATCATTAGTATGAAGTAGGTTGTCAAAGTGACATGGACATTACTGTCATGTAACTGCACAGAACCTGATCATTTAGATGTGTCAGATTTTGCCTTTTCTCCTTGGACAATACGTTAAGATTTTGATCCCACCCTTTCTGTTCATGGTGAAAAACAGCTCTGCATGATACATTTTCCTGGTTTTGAACTCTCTAGCTAATGACCACAGTAGAGGCCAGTTGTCTTGTTAGTGTCTGTGTCAAGTTTTATTCCATGATAAAAGGATTCTGTAAGGTCACTGCTTTGTAGGAAAAAAACTGCAGGATGAGCCATCAAAGAGAACATAAGATATTTGTTGCCAAGCTAACTCCCTCCTTCACTGAACATAGCCCCTCTCTTCCCTATCTCTGCTCCAAGGGCTCTCTCCAAGAAGAAACAAGAACTTTGTGGGTGGACCAGTGGGAGGCTTGTCCTGGGATCTGGAGGAAATAAAGGCATCTCCTGGCTTTTGGAAAAAACAGGTACAATAGCGAAGAGGCTTCTACCATCAGAGGCAGGGGTTCTTTAAAGATTTGACTCAAAGCAAGCTGGAAAAATGATTCTTGCAGTATATCTTTTAGTAAAAAAAAAATAATTATGCTACATATTTTCTGTAGATTCATATATTTTTAGTAAACACAAAGAAACATTTTGGAAGGGTTTATGCTGTGTTGATGCTAGATTACTCACAGTGGTTACATTTGGGAAGAGACTGGGATTGGAGAGATTGTCAAAGAGGACCTAAACTATTCTGTATTGTTTTAATTTGTATAAGGAAATAATGTTCATGCATTACTTATATAATTAAAAATCAATTTAAAGAATGTAAACACACACATGTGTATACATCATATATTTGTACATACATAGAACATCTCTGAAAAAAATTTAAGAAGTTGATAAGGGACAGCTGGGTGGCTCAGTTGGTTAAGGGTCTGCCTTTGGCTCAGGTCATGATCCTGGGGTCCTGGAATCAAGTCCTGCATTGGGCTCCTTGCTCCAAAGGGAGTCTGCTTCTCCCTTTGCCTGCTGTTCCCCCTGCTTATACTCTCTCTCTATTTCTCTCTCTGATGAATTTTGTTTATTTAAATAAAATCTTCCAAAAAAAGAAGTTGATAAGAGTTTTTGACTCTGGGAAAGAAAACCAATTGGCTGGGAGGTAGGGCTTGGGAGGGAGACATACTTTTGACTACAAGGCCTTTTGTACATTATGAATTTTGCACCATATCCATGTATTAGATTCCCTTCAACAGATGAATGGATAAAGAAGATGTGGTCCATATATACAATGGAATATTACTCAGCCATCAGAAAGGATGAATACCCAACTTTCACATCAACATGGATGGGACTGGAGGAGATTATGCTAAGTGAAATAAGTCAAGCAGAGAAAGTCAATTATCATATGGTTTCACTTATTTGTGGAACATATGGAATAGCATGGAGGACATTAGGAGAAGGAAGGGAAAAATAAAGAGGGGGAAATCAGAGGGGAAGATGAACCATGAGAGACTATGGACTCCGAGAAACAAACTGAAGGTTTTAGAGGGGAGGGGGTGGGGGATGGGTTAGCCTGGTGACGGGTATTAAGGAGGGCATGTACTGCATGGAGCACTGGGTGTTATACGAAAACAATGGATCGTGGATCACCACATAAAATACTAATGATGTATTGTATGGTGACTAACATAACATAATAAAATAAAATAAATAAATAAATAAAGCAAATAATTTCAGTCAAAAAACAAATCAATAAATAATTCAATGTAATTTGAAAAGATAATTTTAAACATTAACAATAGGGAAATCTGAAATGAACTAAAATTCTGTTTTAAAGACTTGACCACATTTTAGAACAACAATGAAGGACTGAGCTTTGCAGAAGAGTAGAACTTGGTTAGGGAAGGAGGGAGATCCCCCGTCAGGCTGTTGGGGCTAGGATAGGTCAGAGGCTAATGGCAACCGAAGGTCCAAATCCAGGGCAGAATCCTTGAAGCCAGGTGCAAAAATACTTAGTATGTATACTGACCCCGAATTGCCTCAGGTTAAGAATCAGAATAGTGTAGTTAAAGATAAAGCCAGATAGAATTGAATCAAAAAAAGAAAAAGAAAGAAAGAGAGAGAGAGAGAAAGAAAAGAAAAGAAAAGGAGAAACAAAAAGAGGCAGAGAGACAGACAGAGACACTGAGAGGGAGGGAGGGAAACTTTGTTTTTTGTTTTTTTCAGAATAAAAAATCCCTGATGCTCTGTTTCTTTGCTTCTATATTTTCTAATTTTAATTTTAAAAAATTGCCTGTTAATCATTAAGGGATCCAGTAGCACCTAAGTCATAATAGCCGGAGACTTATACACCAAGAGACTCCTGGTCTGACAACTCCAAGTGTATGTGCAGGAAAAGCTGGTGGACCTGAGACAGGTAGAAAGTGAAATTAATAAAAAACAAATAAATGCCAACAATGGAAGTGGGATGGTAATTAAAGGTGGTTACCATTGGAATTCAGCAAGAGATTTGAATTCCCAAATCCTAATCAACCTCTATTAACTATTAACCCAGGGCTGGATAGAAGCAAACAAAGGATGAATGCAAAGGCATTTGGTTTTTCTAAGTAGTGGTTTAATTGCCATTCCCTTAAACAACATCCTTCCAAACCTGACAACAAAAGTAAAAGGGTAGGGTACTTGTGGTGAACCACAGATTTCATTCTCCAGGAGCCCACTTAGTTTCAGGGAAAGAAGCGGACCTCACTGCCTACATATGGCAGGAATTTTCAGTAGAGGTCAGGGTTCTTAGAAATATGGATACTCCTCATAGATCTTCAAGCTGAAAGTTATCTACTAGGCTGTACCATCTTGGAATGGCTTGCTAGACACCTTTGTCAGTTGAGTAAAATTGTGGCATGATAACTATGTGACAGCTATAAACTTGCACTGACATCCTCAGCTAGGCTGAAAGATATGGTGGGAAGAGGGTTTCTGCCAATCCCATATGCCTAATGGCACACCATCATCTTTATACTCTCCTGATTTGATGGAGAGTCTTCATTAGTATCACAGAGAATCTTCTTGGTATTTTCTTAGCCCCCAACTTTGTATTTCATATTTAATCCTATCTCCTTTTCTGCCATCAACTTAGATGATTTCCAGAATTTATGAGTTACTTACATGTAGAACAATGTAAATTTCTACTTTTTCAATAATTTCACACAATATTCATGCTCCAGTTTGTTGTCATTGGAACCAAGAAAAATGCTGTGGATTGTCAAGGATGAAGAGTTAGATGAGAGAGGATGTTCTCCCAAACCTCTCTACCTTTCATAAATATCTGGAATTGTCCATTACAAATGAGTTTCTTATGTTTTGTCAATAAGCTGAGAAACATTTTCCAATTTTGCAACCTGTTCTAATTTTTCCTATGATTTACAATCTTCTGAGAGGAGGGATAGGATGTGTTCAAGAAAAGAACCAGTTACTTAACATAGGGAAGCTCTGAACTGACCACAGGTTTAGGAAACAGCAAATAAGCAGGCATGAAGCTCTGAGGTCTTCCTTTTACCAGAGACACAGTGGTAATCCCAGTCTATGCCTGGAATTCAGAAAAATGCCCAAATCATTCAGCTACATGGCATGTTATCATGTAGCTTGAAGACAGATGGATTTTGCCACCTTTTAGCCTGTAGAAGCAGGTGTGCTTAGGACTATGAATTTGGCTTAAGTTCCTTTATCTAAAGTTTTCGATTCATTTATTAAATCTGAAGTTTTTAAATAAGAGGCACAGCAAGGATTTGAACTCATGTTCACTTGGCTCCAAACCCTGTAGTCTGACCTGTATCATAGGATTTCTCAAACTGCATTACACTCAGGAGGAACTTTGTAATATGCCTTTTTAGACACTTAAAAGTATAAAGCACCTTTAGCATGCTGGAACAAGACACATTCCCTACAAAAGTCCATTAGAGAAGACAAAGGTAGTTGAACCCTAAACACTGTATATGTTTTTCAGGATATAGGGAGGGACAAGTTTAAAAGGGCAGAACCACAGTCTGTTCTGTTTCCTTTTTATTTTTTATTTTGTTTTGTTTTTTCAGAAGTTAATCTCCTTATTTACATACACCACTTAGACCGGTAGTTTTGCTACTTCTTTCCCTTTTCATCTGGGCATAGAGACGAAAGTGCTTCCGGAAAAATTGCTTAGCCCCTTGAAGTTTTATTCTTGATATAATTACAGGCTTAATTCCAACTCTAGATCTGCCATGGACAACACCAGCTTTCCAATACACCTGGGAATAAAAGACCGCTTTCAAAGCAAAACACTTTTCTCTCATCTCAGTTCCAAAAAAGTCATTCAGGGAACATATATCCTGAGGCTAGAAAATGATGCTCTTTTTTTCTTTTCATAGGGGAGATGATTAATTCAAGGTCAAATTGGAGACATTTGGGTTTAATAATTTTTTAAAATAACCCTTTATTTACCAGGGCTATAAGACATGAAAGAAAAAAAGACTAAATATTCTCCTCACATCTCTGCCAATTCTTTGGCAAAACAAATTTGGTGAAATCAATTTATTTTCCTGCAAAAGGAGAGTAAAACGATTAGTTTTTGTGCAAGATACCAGGTTGCTGAGAGTATCTCAAGGCAGATATTCATTATGGTCTTCAACATTATGGAGACCAGATGCAAGTATAACATCTTTAAAGCATTTTTTAAAAGATTTTATTTATTAGAGAGAGAGAGAGAGAGAGAGAGAGAGAGCTCGAGTGGGGGAGGGGCAGAGGGAGAAGAAGACTCCTCGCTCTCAGGACCCCAGAATCATGATTTGAGCCAAAGGCAGACCCTTAACTGACTGAGCCACACAGGTGCTCCCAAAGGGTAACATCTTTAAAGGCCAGAAAGAAACACACATACAAGACTTGAAAAAACTCAGAATTCTACAGTCAGTGAAAATAGCCTCCAAGATTGGTGATAAATTAAAGAAATTTTCAAATAAAACAAAAATAAGGGAATTTGTTTCAAGCAGAACTGCATTACAAGATATACTAAAGAAAGTACTTCAGGCTGGAAGAACATGATGTCAGATAAAATCTCAGATCCCAAGAAAAGAATGAAGAACATCAAAAATAGTAACTATCTAGATAAATGATTTTACCTTCTCCCTCTTAATATCTTTATTATACTTATATCTATTTAAAACAAAAAAATTGTGGAATTAAAATATGTAGAAGTAGTACATATAATAGCTATGGCATAAAGATCTGGGATGGAAATAGATGGACCAATATGATTGCAAGATTTCCATATATATTACATGAAGTAGTATTATATTAGCTATTGACTATAAAAAGTTAAAGATATATATTACAATTTCTAGAGCAATCATTAAAAATATATAATGCAGAGAAGTATAGAAAAAAGCCAGTAGGAAAATTCAAATGAAGTTCAGAAATTCTAATAATCCAAAAAACAAAGGAAAGGGAGAATAGAAGAACAGAAAACAGAAGAGATGGACAGAAAACAAGTAATAAGATGATAGACTCAAACCCAACCATATTAATAATTGTGTTAAATGATAATGGTCTAAACTCTCCAACTATAAGGTAGAAATTGTCAGAATGGGTAAAAATGCATGATCAACTATATGCTGTCAATAAGAGATGACTTTTAAATATAAAGACCCAGATAGCCTGAGACTAAATGAATGGGAAAAGACAAACCATGTAAACACTAAGCATAAAAATGCTTCATTGGTTATACTTATACCAGAAAATGTAGATTCCTATACTGTAAAAATTACCAGATACAAAGAGGGACGTTTTATAATGAAAAAATGTCAGTTTGTTAGGAAGAAAAAACAATCATAAATGTGTGTGTGGCTAATGTAAGAGCTTCAAAATACATGAAATGAAAATTGACAAAATTAAAGAGAGAAATAGACATATTTCACAATCATAGATGGAGATTTTAATACTCCTCAACAAAGAGCTGAACATTACTGATTACCTTGACTTACTCAGGTATTTATTGAACAATACACAAAACAATGGAAAAATACATCTCTCAGGTTCACCTGCTACATTTGCCAAAATAGACCATATACTGGGCAATAAAAGTCTTAATACACCCATTTATGAAAAAAAGCTCTATGTGAGTTTAGAAAAAAACTTTTTTTTTTTTTTTAGAAAAAAATGTTCTTAACATGATTAGGTAGATTAGGTATGCCTACTAAAAAAAAAAAATCCATACCTAAATTCATATGCAGCATTGAATGTCTATTTTCTACTTAAAGTCAGCAGCAAGGCAAAGAAGTTCACTCTCACCACTTCTATTCAACATTGTTTTGGAGATCCTAGTCAGTGCAGTAAGATAAGAAAAAGGAATAAAATACATAAGGATTAGAAAGAAAGAAGTAAAAAGCCTCTAGTCTCTATTTGCAGATGATATGACAAGTTATGTTGAAAATTCTAAGGAATCTACTAACAAGCTCCAATAACTAATAAATTATTTAGTAAAGTCAGAGAATACAAGGTAAATATATAGGAACCAATGGTATTTCTATACATTAGCAATGAATAATTAGAAAATAAAATGTGTAAATTTCATTTACATAGCATTAAAACAATAAAATACTTAGGTATAAATTTATCAAAAGATGTCTGAGATATGCACATTGGCAACTATAAAACATTGCAAAGGGTAATCAAGGAAGATCTAAATAAATGAGGAGGTATATCATGTTCATGGATTGGAATTCTTGATACTGTTAATTTTCCCCAAATTGTTCTACAGATTGAATGCAATATGGATAAAAATATTAACAAATTAAAAAAATATATCAATGACAAGCAGATGCTAAAAATTAAATGTGAAAGCAAAGGACCTGGATTAGATAAAAATTTTTGAAAAAGAAGGTAGAAGAATTTATATTACTATGTTTCAAGACTTATTATAAAGCAATAATGATCTGGACAGTATGGTATTGGTGTAAAGATAAGCATATAGGTCAATGAAACATGATAGAAAGGCTAGAAACTGACCTACACTTATATGGTCATTTGATTTCCAACAAAGGTACCAACATAACTCAATGGCACCTGGATACCTATATAGGAGTAAAAACAAATCTGTCCCTTAACTTTTGTTATGCGTAAAAATTAATTCAAAGTAGATCATATACCTAAACTTAAGAGCTAAAACAAGCTTGGAGAAGCTTAGAGAAGAAAACATTAGTGAAAATCTTTGTGACACTGGTAGGCATAAGTTTTTAAACAAAACAAAAAGCACAAACCATAAAAGAAAATTAATAGATTTTGTTAAAATGAAAAATGTCTACTCTTCAAAAGACAAAGTTAAGAAAATGTAAAACAAGAAAATGTAAAAACAGGGAAAAATATTTTACAACCTGTATATGACAGGGCTTATATTCAGAATATATTAAAAACTCTTAAAATTCAATAATAAGAATATAAATAACCTGATTTTTAAAAATGGGTACAAGATTTAGACAGACACTCACAAAAATATATGCAAGTGGCCAATAATTACATTAAAAGATTCTCATCATCCCTAGTCACCAGGAAATTATAAATTAAAACCATAATGAGATATTATGAGATCATCTCTAGAATGGCTAAATTTTCAAAAGATGAAAGATCAAGTATTGTTGAGATTGTGGAGTCACTGAAATTTTCATATATTGCTTATAGAACTGTAAAACGATAGTCACTTTGAAAAAGAGTATGACATATCTTAGAAAGTTAATATAGTTATGATCTAATCCAGCATTATCACTCATAGCTACTTATCCAAGTGGAGCAGAAATATATATATATATCTCCACATAAAAACTTGTATGCAAATGTTCACAGCAGCATTGATTTATGATAGCCATAAACTGGAAACAATTGGTGAATTGATAAATTGTGGCACAATGAAACACTACTCACAACAACAATGAACGCATACTAATACATAAAACAACATGGGGCATCTTGGTGGCTCAGTTGGTTAGGCAGCCGACTCTTGGTTTAGGCTCAGGTCACGATCTCAGAGTCCTGGGATCAAGCCCCTTATTGGGCTCTGCACTCAGTGGGGAGTCTGCTTGTGGATTCTCTCTCCCTTTCTCTCTGTTCCTCCCCCTGCTTATTTGCTCTCTCTCCCTCTCTCAAATAAATAAATAGATAAATAAATAAATAAATAAATCCTTAAAAAATACATGCAACAACATGATGACTCTGAAATACATCATACTAAGTGAAAGAAGTCACACACAAAGCTACATATTGTAGGATTCCATTTATGTAAAATTCTAGAATGGACAGAATTATAATGACAGAAAGCAGAGTTGAGACTCCTTGGAGCTATGGGTTGGAAAAGAGAATCTGTAAGAGAACTTCCTAAGTTGGTAGAAATGTTCTGTATGTTGATAAGAGTGGTGGTGGTTATGTGGCTGTATATATTTGTCAGAAATCAGCAAACATACACTTAAAAAGGGTAAATTTTATTGTATGTATATTATACATCAAAAAGAATGAAAAAATCATCCTTGGCTTTAGATAGACAAAGTTTTTTTTTAAAAGAAAGAAAGAATAACAGCCACATGCAAACAAATGAAACTGAACTTCTAGCTTACACAAAAATCAACTCCACATAGATTAGAGACTTGATTGTAAGGCCTAAAAGTCCTAGAAGAAAATATACAGGGTTAGCTCCTTGACATTGTTCTTGGCAATTTTTTTATTTGACATCAAAAGCAAAGGCAACAAAAGCCAAAATAAGTGGGATTACATCAAAGTAAAAAGCTTCTGTACAGCAAAAGGAACCATTAACAAAATGAAAAGGTAACCTATGGAATGGGAGAAAATATTTGCAAATCATACATCTGATAAGGGGTGAAATCTAAAATATTTAAAGAACACATACAACTCAATTAAAAAAAAACCAATCTGGGTAAAAATTGGACAGAGGAACTGAATAGATATCTTTCCAAAGAAGACATGACATTCAATCTGGCCAGGAGTTATACAAAAAAGTGCTCAATATCACCAATCAACGGGGAAATGCAAATCAAATCCACAATGAGAAATTAACTCACATCTGTTAGAATAGTTATCATCAAAAAGACAAATGTAAATCAAAACTACAATGAGATTTCCTCCTCACACCTGTCAGAATGGCTAAAATCAACAACACAAGAAACAACAGGTGTTGGCGAGGATGGGGAGAAGAAGGAACACTCATATATTGTTTGTGGAAATGCAAACTTGTACAGCCACTGTGGAAAACAGTATGGAGTTTCCTGAAAAATTTAAAAATAGAATTACCTTATGATTCAGCAATCCCACTACTGGATATTTACACAAAGAATACATAAACACTAATTCAAAGGGATGTACACACCTATGTTTATAGCAGCATTATTTACAATAGCCAAGAATGCAGCCCAAGTGTCCCTCAATTGAAGGGTGGATAAAGAAGATGTGAGATATCTATATATCTATATATCTATATATATAGATATATATAATGGATTATTATTCAGCCATAAAAAAGGATGAAATCCTGACATTTGTAATGACATAGAAGGAGCTAGGGAGTATAATGCTAAGTGAAATAAATCAGTCAGAGAAAGACAAATACCACATGATTTCACTCATATGTGGAATTTAAGAAACAAAACAAGCAAAGAAAAAAAATAAGAGAGAGAGAGAGAGAAATTAAGAAACAGACTCTTAATTATGGAGAATAAACATGGTTACCAGAGGGGAAGTGGGTGAGGGGATGGGTTAAATAGGCGGTGGGGATTAAGGAGTGTCCTGATGAGCACTGGGTGATGTGTGGAATTGTTGAATCACTGTATTGTACACCTGAAATTAATATAACACTGTAAGTTAACTAACTGGAATTAAAATAAAAACTTAAAAGAAAAAGAAAAAAGTTAAGCAATAAGTTGATTGATTAGTACAAAAGGTTGATGCAAACTTTTGTACTATTGGTGGGAGTGTAAATTGGTGCAGCCTCTATGGAAAACAGCATGGAGTTTCCTCAAAAAATCAAAATGAACTATCATATGATCCAGCAATTTAACTTTTGGATATTTATCTGAAGGAAACAAAATCATTATCTTGGTTGCAGTCACAAACTTAGTATCTTTTAAATGATTGATTTTTTTTGTTAGATTAATAACCCTAGTTGTCAAGATTGGTCCTACACTGGACAACGCCAGCAAATGAACATCCTTCTTAATATAAAAGATAAACTAAAGAGTGGATCATTTATTTGTTTTGTAAAACAAAAAGAAATCAGCCTAAAAGAGAGACAGGAATTAAGCTGGAGATTGAGAGAATTGCTCTCAAGTAAAACAGTAAATAGCCTGAAGAGCCCAGACTCATATGCTTCCTGCAGTACAGATTTTGAAGTCCTTTGTTCAATTAGGTAAGTAATAAGAAAGCTTATTCTTCTCATCCCATACTTAGGGACTGCGCTTGAAGTTCATCTAAGGGTCTATTACTGTTCCTTATCTATCAGCTGTTAATGGTTTGAAGAAATAGCTTGTAGTAAAATCCTGGTTTCTGGAATTCTCTACATATGCATGTCATTTTTTCATAACTCTTCCTATCCCTGATTCTACTTTTTTCACATACCACAACCTGTCCAACAGCAAATATTGTTAGATTCTACTTATAGATTTCTGTGGTGATTTATTCCCATCCATAATACTTTTCACTGTTGGTTCCTTGGTGTATTTTAGAATCCCTTCCTGGGAGATGGGGTGGGGACATAAACTGATTGTGGGATGAGACAGAGACAGGTAACTTAAATACCATGTAGTAGGTTGTATTTGTTTCTATTTGCTAGATACTTACAGTTTGCCCTGCTGTGTTCACTTCTTACAGCCAGCTCTCTGCTCAGCTGAGGTGGATCACAGTAACGGGCCCCATTGTCCTTGCTGTCCAGGTTAGTTCTACCAGTGGGAGCCCCAGAAGGAGGGAGAAGAGCTAGGTTGGGGTGCTAATTCTCTTGGCTCCTTCCCTGTGGATTTGCCTCAGACTGTCTGTTTCCCACAACAAATCCACTTGTAGGACTCTCTCTCCTTCCAAGTTCCCTTCTCTTCTCTATCCCATCAGGTCTAGAGATGTAAGAACTGTGCTAGGGCTAGTCCTGTGTTCCTGGAATATTCTTCTGGTCTCCTCTATTTAGCCCATATTTTTAATTAGATATAAGTAAACCCTTCTCGAATTATTCTATTTTGAATGTGTCATCTATTTTCTGAGATGCTGATCTACACCATCTTGATGAAATATGTCTCACCATTGCCCTGTTGCATGATAGTCATAAATTTCATTTTTCATTTTCATTCTATTGAACTCATGTTTTAAGGAACTTTTTATTTTTTATTTAATTTGATTTTTTTGTTTTTTTTATTTAAATTCAATTAACCAACATGTAGTACATCATTAGTTTCAGATGTAGTGTTCAATAATTCATCAGTTACGTATACCACCCAGTGCTCATCACATCACATGCCCTTCTCAGTATCCGTCACCCAGTTACCCCATTCCCTCACCCACCTCCCCTTCAGCAATCCTCAGTTTGTTTCCCATAGTTAAGAGTCTCTCATGGTTTGTCTTCCTCTGATTTCTTCCATCCAGCTTTCCCTACTTTCCCTTATGGTCCTCTGCACTGTTTCTTATATTCCACATATAAGTGAAACTATATGATAATTGTCTTTCTCTGATTGACTTATTTCACTTAGCATAATCCCCTCCAGTTCCATCCATGTCGATGTAAATGGTGGGTATTCATCCTTTCTGATGGCTGAGTAATATTCCATTGTATATATGAACCACATCTTCTTTATCCATTCATCTGTTGAAGGACATCTTGGTTCCTTCCACAGTATGTCTATTATGGACATTGCTGCTATGAACTTTGGATCACTACATTTGTATCTTTGGGGTAAATACCTAGTAGTGCAATTACTGGGTCATAGGGTAGCTCTGTTTTTAACTTCTTGAGGAAACTCCATACTGTTTTCCAGAGTGGCTGTACCAGCTTGCATTCCCACCAACAGTGTAGGAGGGTTCCCTTTCTCCACATCCTTGTCAATATTTGTTGTTTCCTGTCTTGTTAATTTTAGGCATTCTAACTGGTGTAAGGTGGTATCTCATTGTGGTTTTGATTTGCATTTCCCTGATGACAAGTGATATGGAGCATTTTTTCATGTGTCTGTTGGCCATTTGTATGTCTTCTTTGGAGAAGTGGCTGTTCATGACTTCTGCCCATTTCTTGACTGGATTATTTGTTTTTTGGGGGTGTTGAGTTTGATAAGTTCTTTATAGATCTTGAATCCTAGCCCTTTATCTGATATATCATTCGCAAATATCTTTTCCCATTCCGTAGGCTGCCTTTTAGTTTGTTGACTGTTTCCTTTACTGTGAAGAAACTTTTTATCTTGATGAAGTCCCAACAGTTCATTTTTGCTTTTGTTTCCTTTGCCTTTGGAGATGTGTCTAGCAAGAAGTTGCTGTGGCTGGGGTCACAGTGGTTGCTGCCTGTATTCTCCTTTAAGATTTTGATGGATTCCTGTCTCATAATTAGGTCTTTCATCCATTTTGAGTTTATCTTTGTGTATGGTGTAAGAAAATGGTCCATTTTAATTCTTCTGCATGTGTCTGTCCAATTTTCCCAGCACCATTTATTGAAAAGACTGTTTTTTTCCATTGGATATTCTTTCTTGCTTCATCAAAGATTAGTTGACCATAGAGTTGAGGGTCTACTTCTGGGCTCTCTATTCTGTTCCACTGATATAGGTATCTTTTTTTGTGCCAGTACCATGCTGTCTTGATGATCACAGCTTTGTAATATAGTTTGAAGTCAGGCATTGTGATGTCACCAGAATTGGCTTTCTTTTTCAACATTCCTCTGGCTATTCGGGGTCTTTTCTGGTTCCATACAAATTTTAGGATTATTTGTTCCATTTCTTTGAAAAAAGTGGATGGTATTTTGTTGGGGATTGCATTGAATGTGTAGATTGCTCTGGGTAGCATAGACATTTTAACAATGTTTTTCCTCCAATCCATGAGCATGGAGTGTATTTCCATCTCTTTGTGTCTTCCTCAATTTCTTTCATAAGCTTTCTGTAGTTTTCTGAGTACAGATCCTTTACCTCTTTGGTTAGGTTTATTCCTAGGTATCTGTTAAGGTGTTTGGTGCAATTGTAAATGAGATCAATGCCTTAATTTCTCTTTCTTCTGTCTCATGGTTGGTGTTTAGAAATGCAACTGATTTCTGTGCATTGATTTTGTATCCTGCCACATTGCTGAATTCCTATATGAGTTCTAGCACTTTGGAGGTAGAATCTTTTGGGTTTTCCACATAAAATATCACATCTGAGAAGAGTGAGTTTGACTTCTTCTTCACCAATTTGAATGCCTTTTATTTCTTTTTGTTGTCTGATTGCTGAGGCTAGGACCTCTAATACTATGTTGAACAACAGTGGTGAGAGTGGGCATCCCTGTAACGTCCCTGACCTTAGGGGAAAAGTTCTCAGTTTTTCCCCATTGAGAATGATATTCACTGTGGGCTTTTCATAGATGGCTTTTATAATTTTTTTTAAAGATTTTATTTATTTATTTGACAGAGATAGAGAGAGCACACAAGCAGGGTAACAGCAGAGGGAAAAGGAGAAGCAGGCTTACCGCTTAGCAGGGAGTCCAATGAGAGTCATGATCCCTGGGATCATGACCTGAGCCAAAGGCAGACGCTTAACTGACTGAGCCACTTACGTGCCCCTGGCTTTTATGATGTTGAGGTATGCTCCCTTTATCCCTACACTGTGAAGAGTTTTGATCAAGGAAGGATGCTGTATTTTGTCAAATGCTTTTTCTGCATCGAGAAGATCACATGATTCTTGTCCTTTCTTTTATTTGTGTGATGTATCACATTGATTGATTTGCAAATGTTGACTCACCCTTGCATCCCAGGAATAAATCCCACTTTGTCATGGTAATTAATCTTTTTAATGTACTGTTGGATCCGATTGGCTAGTATTTTGGTGAGTATTTTGGCATCTATGTTCATCAGGGATATTGGTCCGTAAGTCTCCATTTTGATGGGGTCTTTGTCTGGTTTGAGGGTCAGGGTAATGCTAGGCCTCATAGAAAGAGTTTAGAAGTTTTCCTTCCATTTCTATTTTTTGAAACAGCTTCAGAGGAATAGGTGTTATTTCTTCTTTAAATGTTTGGTAGAAATCTCCTGGGAAGATATCTGGCCCTGGACTCTTGTTTTTGGGGAGGTTTTTGATTACCGCTTCATTTTCTTTGCTGGTTATGGGTCTGTTCAGATCTTCTATTTCTTCCTGTTTCAGTTCTGGTAGTTTATAAGTTTCCAGGAATGCATCTATTTCTTCCAAATTGCCTAATTTGTTGGCATATAGTTGCTCTAATATGTTCTTACAATTGTTTGTGTTTCCTTGGTGTTGGTTGTGATTCCTCCTCTTTCATTCATGATTTTATTAATTTGGGACCTTTCTCTTTTCTTTTGGATAAGTCTGGCTAGGGGATTTATTGATCTTATTAATTCTTTCAAAGAACTGACTTCTAGTTTCGTTGATCTGTTCTACTATTCTGCTGGTTTCTATTTCATTGATTTCTGCTCTAATCATTATTATTTCTTTTCTCCTGCTGGGTTTAGGCTTCATTTTCTGTTCTTTCTCCAGCTCCTTTAGGTGTAAGGTTAGCATGTGCGTTTGAGATTTCCCTAATTTTTTGAGAGAAGCTTGTATTGCAATGTACTTCCCTCTTAGGATCATCTTTGCTGTATCCCAAAGTTTTTGAACAATTGTGTTTTCATTTTCATTTGTTTCCATGAATTTTTAAAATTCTTCTTTAATTTCCTGGTTGACCCATTCATTCTTTAGTAGGATGCTCTTTGATCTCTAAGTGTTTGAGTTCTTTCCAAATTTCCTTTTGTGATTGAGTTCAAGTTTCAAAGCCTTGTGGTCTTAAAATATGCAGGGAATAATCCCAATCTTTTGGTATTTGTTGAGACCTGATTTATGAACCAGTATGTCATCTATTCTGGAGAAAGTTCCATGTGCACTTGAGAAGAATGTGTATTCTGTTGCTTTAGGTTGGAATGCTCTGTATGTATCTGTGAAGTCCATCTGGTCCAGGGTGTCATTCAAAGCCCTTGTTTCCTTGTTGATCTGCTTAGATGATCTGTCAGTTGCTGTGAATGGGTGTTGAAGTCGCCCACTATTATTATATTATTATCTGTTTCTTTAATTTGGTTATTAACTGGTTTATATAATTGGCTGCTCCCAAATTAGGGGCATAAATATTTATAATTCTTAGATCTCCTTGTTGGATAGACCCTTTAAGAATGATATAGTGTTCCTCTTCATCTCTTACAACAGTCTTGGTTTAAAATATAATTTGTCTGATATGAGGATTACTACCCCACTATCTTTTGAGGTCCATTAGCATGATAAATGGTTCTTCACCTCCTCCCTTTCAGTCTGCACGTGTCTTTACATCTAAAGAGAGTCTCTTGTAGACAGCATATGGATGGGTCTTGCTTTTTTCCCACTCTAATCTGATACCTTGTATCTTTTGATTGGAGCATTTACCCCATTTACATTCGGAGGAACTATTGAAAGATATGAATTTAGTGCCATTGTATTATGTGTAAAGTTCCTGTTCCTGCAGACTGTCTTTGTTACTTTCTGGTTTATGTTACTCTTGGGGTCTCTTTGCTTACAGGATCCCCCTTAATATTTTTTTTTAATTTTTTTAAATTTTTTTCTTGTTATGTTAATCACCATACATTACATCATTAGTTTTTGATGTAGGGTTCCATGATTCATTCTTTGTGCATAACACCCAGTGCTCCACGTAGAATGTGCCCTCTTTAATACCCATCACCAGGCTAACCCATGCCCCCACCCTCCTCCCCTCTAGAACCCTCAGTTTGTTTTTCAGAGTCCATCGTCTCTCATGGTTCACCTCCCCCTCTGACGTACTCCCCTCCATTCTTCCCCTCCTGCTGTCTTCTTCTTTTTCTTTTTTCATAACGTATGTTGCATTATTTGTTTCAGAAGTACAGATCTGTGATTCAACAGTCTTGCACAATTCACAGCACTCACAATAGCACATACCCTCCGCAATGTCTATCACCCAGCCACCCCATCCCTCCCACCCCCTGCCGCTCCAGCAAAACTCAGTTTGTTTCCTGAGATGAAGAATTCCTCATATCAGTGAGGTCATATGATACATGTCTTTCTCTGATTGACTTATTTCACTCAGCATAACACCCTCCAGTTCTATCCACGTCATTGCAAATGGCAAGATCTCATTCCTTTTGATGGCTGCATAATATTCCATTGTGTATATATACCACCTCTTCTTTATCCATTCATCTGTCGATGGACATCTTGGCTCTTTCCACAGTTTGGCTATTGTGGACATTGCTGCTATAAACATTGGGGTGCATGTACCCCTTCGGATCCCAACATTTGCATCTTTGGGGTAAATACCCAGTAGTGCAATTGCTGGATCGTATGGTAGCTCTATTGTCAACTGTTTGAGGAAACACCATACTGTTTTCCAGAGTGGTTGCACCAGCTTGCATTCCCACCAACAGTGTAGGAGGGTTCCCCTTTCTCCACATCCCCGCCAACATCTGTCGTTTCCTGACTTGTTAATTTTAGCCATTCTGACTGGTGTGAGGTGGTATCTCACTGAGGTTTTGATTTGGATTTCCCTGATGCCAAGCGATGTTGAGCACTTTTTCATGTGTCTGTTGGCCATTTGGATGTCTTCTTTGGAGAAATGTCTGTTCATGTCTTCTGCCCATTTCTTGATTGGATTATTTGTTCTTTGGGTGTTGAGTTTGATAAGTTCTTTATAGATTTTGGATACTAGCCCTTTATCTGATATGTCATTTGCAAATATTTTCTCCCATTCTGTCGGTTGTCTTTTGGTTTTGTGGACTGTTTCTTTTGCTGTGCAAAAGCTTTTTATCTTGATGAAATCCCAATAGTTCATCTTTGCCCTTGCTTCCCTTGCCTTTGGCAATGTTTCTAGGAAGAAGTTGCTGTGGCTGAGGTCGAAGAGGTTGCTGTCTGTGTTCTCCTTTAGGATTTTGATGGACTCCTGTCTCACGTTTAGGTCTTTCAACCATTTTAAGTCTATTTTTGTGTGTGCTGTAAGGAAATGGTCCAGTTCCATTCTTCTGCATGTGGCTGTCCAATTTTCCCAACACCATTTGTTGCAGAGACTGTCTTTTTGCCATTGGACATTCTTTCCTGCTTTGTCAAAGATGAGTTGACCATAGAGTTGAGGGTCCATTTCTGGGCTCTCTATTCTGTTCCATTGATCTATGTGTCTGTTTTTGTGCCAGTACCATACTGTCTTGATGATGACAGCTTTGTCATAGAGCTGGAAGTCCGGAATTGTGATGCCGCCAGCTTTGCTTTTCTTTTTCAAGATTCCTCTGGCTATTCGGGGTCTCTTCTGGTTCCATACAAATTTTAGGATTATTTGTTCCATTTCTTTGAAAAAAGTGGATGGTATTTTGATGGGAATTGCATTGAATGTGTAGATTGCTCTAGGTAGCATTGACATCTTCACAATGTTTGTTCTTCCGATCCATGAGCATGGAACGTTTTTCCATTTCTTTGTGTCTTCCTCAATTTCTTTCATGAGTATTTTATAGTTTTCTGAGTACAGATCCTTTGCCTCTTTGGTTAAATTTATTCCTAGGTATCTTATGGTTTTGGGTGCGATTGTAAATGGGATTGACTCCTTGACTTGTCCCTCTTCTGTCTTGTTGTTGGTGTATATGAATGCCACTGATTTCTGTGCATTGATTTTATATCCTGAATTCCTGTATGAGTTCTAGCAGTTTTGGGGTGGAGTCTTTTGAGTTTTCCACATACAGTATCATATCATCTGCAAAGAGTGAGAGTTTGACTTCCTCTTTGCCAATTTGGATGCCTTTGATTTCTTTTTGTTGTCTGATTGCTGTGGCTAGGACTTCTAATACTATGTTGAATAGCAGTGGTGATAGTGGACATCCCTACCACGTTCCTGACCTTAGGGGAAAAACTCTCACCTTTTCCCCATTGAGAATGATGTTCGCTGTAGGTTTTTCATAGATGGCTTGTATGATATTGAGGTATGTACCCTCTATCCCTATACTCTGAAGAGTTTTGATCAAGAAAGGATGCTGTACTTTGTCAAATGCTTTTTCTGCATCTATTGAGAGGATCATATGATTCTTGTCCTTTCTTTTGTTAATGTATTGCATCATGTTGATTGATTTGCGGATGTTGAACCATCCTTGCAGCCCAGGGATAAATCCCACTTGGTCATGGTGAATAATCCTTTTAATGTACTGTTGGAGCCCATTGGCTAGTATTTTGGTGAGAATTTTTGCATCCATGTTCATCATGGATATTGGTCTGTAATTCTCCTTTTCGATGGGGTCTTTGTCTGGTTTGGGATCAAAGTAATGGTGGCCTCATAAAATGAGTTTGGAAGTTTTCCTTCCATTTCTATTTTTTGGAACAGGTTCAGGAGAATAGGTATTAATTCTTCTTTAAATGTCTGATAGAATTCCCCTGGGAAGCCATCAGGCCCTGGGCTTTTGTTTCTTGGGAGATTTTTTATGACTGCTTCAATTTCCTTGGTGGTTATAGGTCTGTTCAGGTTTTCTATTTCTTCCTGGTTCAATTTTGGTAGTTGATACATCTCCAGGAATGCATCCATTTCTTCCAGGTTATCCAATTTGCTGGCATAGAGTTGCTCATAATATGTTCTTATAATTGTTTGTATTTCTGTGCTGTTGGTTGTGATCTCTCTGCTTTCATTCATGATTTTGTTGATTTGGGTCATTTCTCTTTCCTTTTTGATAAGTCTGGCCAGGGGTTTCTCAATTCTGTTAATTTTTTCAAAGAACCAGCTCCTAGTTCCGTTGATCTGCTCTCCTGTGCTTTTTGTTTCTAGTTCATTGATTTCTGCTCTGATCTTTATTATTTCTCTTCTCCTGCTGGGTTTAGGCTTTATTTGCTGTTCTTTCTCCAGCTCCTTTAGGTGTAGGGTTAGGTTGTGTATTTGAGACCTTTCTTGTTTCCTGAGAAAGGCTTGTATTGCTATGTACTTGCCTCTCAGGACTGCCTTTGCTGTATCCCAAAGATTTTGAACAGTTGTGTTTTCATTTTCATTGGCTTCCATGAATTTTTTAAATTCTTCTTTAATTTCCTGGTTGACCCATTCATTCTTTAGTAGGATGCTCTTTAGCCTCCATGTATTTGAGTTCTTTCCGACTTTCCTCTTGTGATTGAGTTCTAGCTTCAAAGCATTGTGTTCTGAGAATATGCAGGGAATAATCCCAATCTTTTGGTACCGGTTGAGACCTGATTTGTGACCTAGGATGTGATCAATTCTGGAGAATGTTCCATGGGCACTAGAGAAGAATGTGTATTCTGTTGCTTTGGGATGGAACGTTCTGAATATATCTGTGAAGTCCATTTGGTCCAGTGTGTCATTTAAAGTCTTATTTCCTTGATCTTTTGCTTAGATGATCTGTCCACTTCAGTGAGGGGGTGTTAAAGTCCCCCACTATTATTGTATTGTTGTCAATGTGTTTCTTTGCTTTTGTTATTAATTGTCTTATATAATTGGCTGCTCCCATGTTAGGGGCATAGATATTTACAATTTTTAGATCTCCTTGTTGGATAGACACGTTAAGTAGGATATAGTGTCCTTCTTTAGCTCTTATTACAGTCTTTGTTTTAAAATCTAATTTGTCTGATATAAGGATTGCCACCCCAGCTTTCTTTTGGTGTCCATTAGCATGGTAAATGGTTTTCCACCCCCTCACTTTCAATCTGGGGGTGTCTTTGGGTCTAAAAGGAGTCTCTTGCAGACAGCATATTGATGGGTCTTGTTTTTTAATCCAATCTGATAGCCTGTGCCTTTTGATTGGGGCATTTAGCCCATTTACATTCAGGGTAACTATTGAAAGGTATGAATTTAGTGCCATTGTATTGCCTGTAAGGTGACTGTTTCTGTGTATTGTCTGTGTTCCTTTCCAATCTATGCTGCTTTTAGGCTCTCTCTTTGCTTCGAGGACCCCTTTCAGTATTTCTTGTAGGGCTGGTTTCATGTTTGCAAATTCCTTTAGTTTTTGTTTGTCCTGGAAGCTTTTTATCTCTCCTTCTATTTTCAATGACAGCCTAGCTGGATATAGTATTCTTGGCTGCATATTTTTCTCGTTTAGCGCTCTGAAGATATCATGCCAGTCCTTTCTGGCCTGCCAGGTCTCTGTGGATAGGTCTGTTGCCAATCTAATGTTTCTACCATTGTAGGTTACATATCTCTTCTCCCGAGCTGCTTTCAGGATTTTCTCTTTGTCTCTGAGACTTGTAAGTTTTACTATTAGATGTTGGGGTGTTGACCTATTATTATTGATTTTGAGAGGGGTTCTCTATGCGTCCTGGATTTTGATGCCTGTTTCCTTCCTCACATTAGGGAAGTTCTCTGCTATTATTTGCTGCAGTATACCTTCTCCCCCCCTCTCTCTTTCTTCTTCTTCTGGGATCCCAATTATTCTAATGTTGTTTCATCTTATCGTATCACTTATCTCTCGAATTCTGCCCTCGTGATCCTGTAGTTGTTATCTCTCTTTTTCTCAGCCTCTTTATTTTCCATCATTTGGGGTTCTATATCGCTGATTCTCTCGTCTGCCTCATTTATCCTAGCAGTTAGTGCCCCCATTTTTGATTGCACCTCATTAATAGCCTTTTTGATTTTGACTTGGTTAGATTTTAGTTCTTTTATTTCTCCAGAAAGGGTTTCTCTAATACCTTCCATGCTTTTTTCAAGCCCAGCTAGTATCTTTAAAGTCATGATTCTGAACTCTAAGTCCGACATCGTACTAATGTCCGTATTGAGTAGGTCCCTGGCTGATGGTACTACCTCTTGTTCTTTTTGCTGAGGTGATTTTTTTGTCTTGTCATTTTGTGCAGAGGAGAATAGATGAATGAGAGAACAAAATGCTAACAGGTTAACAACGTCCCCAGCAAATATACTGTATACAAATCAGAAAAGTCCTGAAACCAGGGAAAAGAAAGGGAAAGAAAGAAAAAAGAAAGAAAAAAAAAAGAAAAAGATAAAAAAAAACCAGAACAATACAAAAAAAAACAGAATATGATCAAATATGATCAGTCTAGTGCATAGATCAGTGCCACACACTAGATTTTGGGCATATTTTGGTCTGTTAGAAAAAAGTGCCTCCTAAAATTTTAAAGGAAGGAAGACTTATATATGTACAAAATAAGGGCTGATACAATGAAGGATGGAAGATGACTGTAAAGTTGAAAATTATAAAAGATTTTATAAAAGGAATTGATAAGAAGTTGTTTGAAAAAAGAAAGAAGAAGATTTAAAAAAAAAAGGGAGAGAATGTGATCAGGCGGGAGACTAGAACAAAGCCATACACTAGTGATTTAGGGCATATTTTGATCTGTTAGAAGAAACTGTATCTCAAAATTTTAAAAAGAGAACAACTTATATATCTATGTCAAAAATAAGGGCAACTACTATGAAGGGATAAAATATGACTCTAAAAATGAAAAATGAAAAATGTTTTTTTAAAAAAGGGATTGATAAGATGTTGGTTGAAAAAGGGAAAAAGAAAAATTAAAAAAAACAGTTAAAAAATTACCCTTGAAAAACTAATGACTCATGGTAAAAAAAAGCCATGAATTCTATGTGCAGTATTCCCCTAGCGCTGGAGTTCTCCCGTTCTCCTTGATCTGTAAACTTGGTCTTGGCTTGCTGGCTGTTCCTGCTGTTCTTCTGGGGGAGGGGCCTGTTGCCGTGGTTCCCAAATGTCTTTGCCGGAGGCGGAATTGCCCGACCTTGTCCGTCAGGGTTAAGCAAGCTGCTCGGGTTTGCTCTCAGGAGCTTTTGTTCCCTGCAAGCTTTCGGTACAGCTTTGGAGGACCAGGGTGAAAATGGTGGCCTCCCAATCTCCACCCAGAGGAGCCAAGAACTCGGGGCCCCGCTCCTCAGTGCGCCCCCAGAGAAAAGCAGTCACTCCCGTCTCCCTGGTCTCTAGCCGCACTCCGTGCTCACCCGGCCTGTGACTGAGTGTTTCTATCTCTGGCACCCGACTTGGTGTGGAGTCTCCAAACCCAGCAGATCCCTGCAGTGCGCTCCCATGCCGCTCCTCCCGAGGGAGGAAGGGGAGTCTCCCCAGCTCTGCTGCTTGTTGGGTCCCTGCTGTAGGAGCAGTGGCCCGACTGTGTCACTGATCACAGTTTATGGCAACCCCAAGCTGAGAGCCCGCGCCTCGGCTCCGTCTCTGCAGCCGGTTTCCCCGCTCCAATACCTGGGAGCTCTGCCGCACTCAGGCACCCCCGGTCTTTCTGTGACCCCGAGGGTCCTGAGACCACACTGTCCCGTGAGGGTTCCACCCCCCACTTAGCCACTGGAGCGATGTCCCTCAGCGGAGCCGACTTCTAAAAGTTCCAATTTTGTGCTCCGCGGCTCTATCACTTGCTAGAAGCGGCCGACAGAGGCCCCCTCCCCTGCTGTCTATCCTCCCGAATATCGCCTCGGATTCACTTCTCCGCACATCCTACCTTCCAGAAAGTGGTTGCATTTCCGTTCAGAGAGTTGTTGCTACTCTCTTCTTCGATCTCCTGTTGAGTTCGTTAGTGTTCAGAATGGTTTGATCCCTATTCAGCTGAATTCCTGAGACCAGACGAAACCCAGGTCTCCTACTACTCTGCCATCTTGCTCCCCCCCTTAATATTTCTTGCAGGGCTGGCTTGGTGGTCACATATTCTTTCAGTTTCTGTTGTCCTGGAAGCTCTTTATCTCTCCTTCCATTCTGAATGATAACCTTGTTGGATAAAGTATTCTTGACTGCATGTTTTTCTCATTTATTATTCTGAATATATCATGCCAGCCCTCTCTGGCTTGCCAGGTCTCTGTGGATGGGTCTGATGTAAGTCTAGTGTTCCTACCTCTGTAGGTTAGGAACCTCTTGTCTCAAGCTGCTTTCAGGATTTTCTCTTTATCTTTGAAATTTACAAGCTTCACTATTATATGTTGGGGTGTTGATCTATTTTTATTGATTTAGGAGGGGGTTTTCTCTACCTCTTGGACATGAATGCCTGTTTCCTTCCCCAGATTAGGGACGTTCTCAGCTATGATTTGCTCAAACACACCTTCTTGCCCTCTCTCTCTCAGGCACCCCAATAATTCTGGTGTTGGTATGTCTTATAGCACCACTGATTTCTCAAAGCCTCTTCACATGGCCTACAATTGTTTTTCTCTCTTTATCTCAGCTTCCTTTCTTTCAATCAACATGGATTCTATGTCACTGACTCTCTTTTCTGCTTCCTTTATCATAGCTGTTAGAGTATCCAATTCAGACTGCATCTCAGTAGTGCATTTTTAATTTCAACCTTATTTGATCTCATTTGTACACTAAGAGATTCTCTAGTGTCTTTTATGTTTTTTTCAAGTCCAACTAGTAACTTTATAATTGTTATCCTGAGTTCCATCTCTGACATTTTACTTATATCCATTATCAATTAGATCTGTGGTAAAGTATTAACTCTAGTTCTTTCTTTTGTTGTAAATTCCTCCTTCTAGTCATTTTGCCCAGAGAAGAATGGATCCACGAGAGCACTATGAAAAATATCAACCACGACCCAAGCAAAATACATCCTAGACAAATCCAAAGAGGTCAGAAACCAAAAGAAAAGAAAAAGCAAAAGAAAAAAAGGTGGGGGGAGAGAATATAATTTCACAGGGTGGACAAAACAGGGTGCTCTAATTGGTCCTGAATGTATTTTGGTCTCTGTGTTAGAAGACACTAAATCCCAAAATTGTAATGAAAAGAAAACTTTTATATGTATATAAAATTGAATAGAGTGAAAGGAAGCCAAAAATGAAAACTATATCTATAAAATATAAATGTAAAAAATGGAAGTTGAAAAAAGACTTAAAACAAAGCGTTGATAAAATAAGAAACTTTTTGAAAAGGAAAAAAGGAAATGGAAAATTTTAAACTGAAAGATAAATGAGTCATGAAAAAAAACCCTCAAATTTTATACACTATTTTCCCCTAGCACTGGAGTTTTACAGTCTTGTGTGGTAAATTCCTGTTCACTCATTCTTCCAGTTGGTCTTCTGGGGTAGGGGCCTGCTGCACTGCTTCTCAGGTGTCTTTGCCTGGGAGGAGTTGCACTGCCCCTTACCAGGGGACCAGGCTTAGTGTAAGCTGCTCCAGTGTGTGGCTTTTGTTCTCTGAAGACTTTCTTTACCTCTTTAGAGGATCAAAATTAAAATGGCCATGCCCTGATCTCTAGTCCCAGAGTTGAAAGTTCACGGTCCCCCCTCTTCAGTAAACACTCAGGGATAAATGGTCTTCACTTTTGTGTGTGCCAAACTCTGCAGACTCCTGCAGTGCAGGGCTACAACGATCCTCCCAGGGGAAGGCAGAGGTTCCCCCATTACTGCACTTTGTAGGGCCCTGGTGTGGAGAGTAGTTGCCTAATTGTGCACACATCTGCTCCGCCCCACCACAGGGAAGGCAGAGGGGCCCTCGAGTTCCTGTTCTTTGCACCATCCCCATGCAGAGAATGGTCACTTGATGGAGGTCCCACTAGAAGTTTATGGTGAACTGAGCTGAGAGCCCCCTCCCGGGCTCACTGACCATAACCAGGTTCCCTGTTCCAATGCTTAGAAACTCTACCAGTTCAGGCACCCCAGTTATTTCTGTGCCTCCGGGGATCCTGAGACCACACTGTCCCACCTAGATTTTTGCCCCTTTTCACTACCTGAGCTCCTTATAGGCAGGACTGTCTTTCACTAGAACAGATTTCTAAGGGTTCCAATTTTGCCCTCCAGGGATATATCACTTTCCAGTAGCCAGCTTACTGAGGTTCCCTCACTACCTCTCGCTAATTATCTTCTGATATATCCCCTCAGATTCACTTCAGATATATCCCTTTCAGATATATCCCTTCATATTCTGCCCCTCCTACCTTGCAGAAAGTGGTCGCTTTTCTACTTGTAGATTTCCAGATATTCCTTTCTTACATCTCAGGATGAATTCATGGGTGTTCAGAATGATTTGATAGTTACCTAGCTAAATTCAAGGGACCAGATGAAATGAGGGCCCCTATTCTTCCTCCATCTTGCTTCCTCCGATAGAAGCCTTAAGGAACTTTTTAATGGTTGATAGTTATCAAGTTTGATAAGTAGCTTTCAGGAATGCAATAACCATATAGCTGTGTGTGTTTGTATACATATGTTTAAAATATTTGTCAACTATATATATAGTGCACAGCTACCATGGGTACAAATCAGAATCACCTGAGGAGCTTTTTTTAACCATGATACTTAGACCTTACCCCAGATTTACTAGATGAGAATTTCTAGAGTAAGACTAAAACAAATGTAGTTTCCAAAATTTTGATGTGCTCTCCTATTTAAGATCTACTATATATGATATATTCACAGCTACTAAGCTTCTACAAGAGTAACCCCATGCTCAATATCATATAGATGGCATTTAATAAGTCCTCTGTGTATGTTGAATAGTAGCAATACATGTTAGTTATAAAATAACACTCATTCTAGGACATCTTTTAGAGTATCACTGATAAGGTAAAATTGATATCCTATCATTTCATAGGATAAGGCCCATTTCACTTAGTAAGAGGCCTTGATATTTTACTTAGGCATTGATTTTACAATGAAGATAAGTAAAGGAGCCATTTAAGGAACATTAGTGGGGGACTTTGAACTTCAACTTAATGGCATGACATGAAGAATCAAGTTCTCATTTTGGGGAAAGAGAGCCAAAATTACTAAACACCTGAGTAATCTGTTCTTAAGCATTTTCATGAATATTAGTAAGAAGGGTAGCATATATCAACAGCAAATTAGTGGATGAAGAAGAATGGATCAATGATCTGGAGGACAGGGTAATGGAAAGCAACCAAATTGAACAGCAAAAAGCAAAAAGAATAATAAGAAATTAGGATAGGTTAAGAGATCTCTCTGAAATCATCAAGTGTAATAATATTCATATTACAGGGATCCAAGAAGAAGAAGAGAGAGACAAGGTGGTTGGAAAACTTATTTGAAATAACAGATATCTAGGTCTAGGAAGCACAGAAAGCCCCAAATAAGATGAACCCAAGGAGGTCCATACCAAGACACATACTAATTGAAATGGCAAATATTAAAGACAAAGAAACAATCTTAAAAGCAGCAGGGGAAAAAAAGCAGTTACATAGAAGGGAAAGCTCATAGGCTATGAGTTGATTTTCAGCAGAAACTTTACATGGCCAGAAAATTTACATGATACATTCAAAGTGCTGATAGGAAAAGACCTATAACCGAGAATACGCTATCCAGCAAGGTTGTCATTATTAGTAGATGCAGAAAAAGCATTTGACAAAATTCAACATCTGTTCATAATAAAAATTCAACAAAGTGGGTTTATAAGGACAATGCCTCAACATAATAAAGGCCATATATGACAGAGTAGAGAACCCAGAAATAAACCCATGTTCATGTGGTCAATTTATCTACAACAAAGGAGGCAAAAATATATAATGGGGGGAATATAGTCTATTCCATGAATGGTGTTGAGAAAATCTGAAAGCTACACGTAAAAGAAGCTGGGAAGGGGAGTCAGATTTTAGCTTAGTACTTTACCAATTTGGGGTGAATTTCTTGGCTTTTATGTGCCTCATTTTTTCATCTATAAAATGGGAATAATTCATAATTTGTGCTGTTGTTGTAAAGATTAAATGCATAATAGTCATTTGATCTTTTCCAAAAACTAGCTTTTAATTTCATTGATTTTTTTCCTTTATTGTTTGGCTGTTCTCTATTTCATTGATTCTCTTTTTATTTTCAACTATGATCTTCTTTCTTCTATTTTTTTAATTTAAATTCAATTAGCCAACATATAGTACATTAGCTTCAGATGTAGTGTTCAAAGTTATGATTTTCATTCTTATTTTTTAAAAGATTTCATTTATTTGAGAGAGAGAGCATGTGTGAGAGTGAGTGGGGTAGAGGTGGGGGTAGAGGCAGAGGGAGGGAGAGAATCTCAAGCAGACTCCAAGCTGAGTGGGGAGCCCGACTTGGGTCTCAATCTCACGACTCTGAGATCATGACCTGAGCCAAAATCAAGAGTCAGACACAACGAACTGAGCCACCCACATGCCCCAATTTTCATTGTTTTTATAATTTATTCTACTTTGGGCTTAATTTGCTTCTTAAAATGGAAGCTTAGATCATTTCTTTCAGACCTTTCTTTTTTCCTAATATAAGTATTTAGAGTTATAATTTTCCCTCAGCAACTGCTTTTTCTAAACCTGACATTTACAATAATTTTTTCTGCCCTGTTCCAGGCAACAAGATGCAACTCACCTCCCTCTCTTTTCCCTTCTTTCTTCCAGTCCAGAGGAGCAGGAAGAGGGAGAAGCAATGAAACACAGAGTGCCACAGGCCTGTGTCTGACTTTCAGCTTTATCCTGAGTAGCTCCCAGCTAAGAGCAAATTGCTAATGAGAAATTTAGAAAACACAGATGAGTAGGGTGAAATTCCATTCAGACACTCTTAACTAGGTGTGCTTTATGCACAATAGCTCAGAGGCCTGTATGCTGTTGCAATGGTTGGGGAGTGCAGGATTACTGAGCTATCCAATTTTGCCAGACTCCACCTTATGGGTCTTGGCTGAATCACAATCTGACCAACGCAAAGCATCTGCTAGTTCCCCCGGCCTCTAGACCGAACAGCATCTAATAGGTACGCATGAACCTGGGCTTCTGCTGAGGACATAAGAGGAGGCTGAGCTCACAGTGGCCCTGATAGTCTGAAGCTTGAAATCTCAGAGTGTCTTTATCACTCAGGGGTGAACACTAGCCCGTGAATGGAGAAGGGAAAAGAACCTGAATATCCTGGGGCCTAATCTCATTCCCGTGCAGTGGTTGCTTGCTTTATTCCCTGGGTGTGACTAATTAGAATTCTGCTGTGGTTTTCTTTCCTAGGAGGCTGAGTCTGAATCTCAACTATAATTCTGACATCTTGCAATGATTGTGCACTCAAAAATGCTCTATTTAAATTATTCGGGCTGCTATAAACTTCAAGTGGTTGTTTGTTTCCGCAGAAGCAGCAATTTATCTTTCTAAAAATGTAACAAATAAATAGTTCCTTTATTTTACATTTTTGGTTAAACATTTATATTAGAGCTATTTTTGCAATGATATTACTGAGAAAATGTTCTAATATAGCTTATTTTGTTAGCAAAGTTAAATGTGCACATTATTTCCTATATTGTGTCTTACAGTTTTTTGTATAAATAAGCATTTGTTTTAGTCCCTGAGACATTCTAAGATAATTGACAAAATTTTAAAAAATTGGTTCAATTAATTGGTTCACACAATAAACACTGAATAAGCTATTAGCCTAAATTTTCCATCTTCCAACTGGTGACTGTTGCAACATATGTACAAAACTTAAGCTTCCTGATTTATCAACTTATAGTGTTCTTTCAACAAAACTGAGTGCCTGCTAGGCTATTAGCCCTGGGACATTGTTTCGCGCAAACACAAAGTGACTGCTTTCATGGACCCCTGACCAATAGTATATAAGTAAACAAGAAAATTGAAGAAGAAAATTTCACATAATTTTCTCTGAAGCAAAAAGAAGTAATGTGATGCAGTGGAGAGTTCCTGGTAGGCTAGTTTAGAAATTCAGCCACGTGAAGACCTGTGGGAGAATTCCAGATGAGTGAACACTTAGAGCAATGTTCTTGAGGCAAGAATGCATGTGACAGAACCAAGCCTCCAGCGCCTTCATTCACTCATTTGCTCAACCAAAGAGAGCAACCACAGGGCCCCAGCCTCCATCCTGGAGTCTGACTTATCTCTGCAAACTTAGGGAAGTCACTCTTTTCTGTCAGCCATTATCCCTAAAATGCCTAGGGTCACACCCACGTCTCCATCTGTGGTTATTCTGGCTCCTCAGTGGGAAATCTACATAATTAGGGCTTGCTTGGCTCAGTTACTATGCATCTCCCTCCTTGCTTTTCCAAGAAGGTCTTTTGCTTACACACTTCAATGCCTGGTACCAGTTGGTTGTCAGGTTCATTCACTGGACCTTCAGCCAAGCCTCTCCATTTAGCCTTCTCGCTCTTTCTTCATAAATCTATTACTGCCAGTTCCATTCCGTTTACGTTGACATGGATGGTGGTAAAATACTGAGGATAGAAGGGATTAAAAGCACAGACCTTCAGAGTTGAAGGAGAAGTCGGAGTTGAAGGAGAAGTCGGCATTGTCCTTTGTGAGACATGTGGTTTCTGTGGCCAAGGCCCCTGATGCTCTGCCCTAAGGAACCTGAACAGGGAAGGATCTGGAAGCTGTTGAGGCTCTCAATATTTCCAGCCCAATTCGTTTCCAAGTGTTTCAAATTGTGCCATACTCTTTGGTTGTTCACTGCCTAGACTACATTTTTGAAAAGTTTACAAATAAAGTGCCAAGCCTTTTCTGACAATTCCTGGGGAGCTTCCAGATTTGTTCCTTGGTCAGCATGGCACTGAAGGTTTCTTTCTTTGTCTTGACTGTGTGGCTTTTGAAGGTTTATTTTCTGGAAAACTTGATGAAAAGGAGATGTGATTATTAGCCAGGGACCCCTGAAATGCAAGCAGGCCTTTGTTTTTCAAATATCTCTGGAATCCATCCACTTCATTCCCTTACCACCACTTGAGTCTACCATCTCCTCTCACCAGGACTACTGCACTAGACTCAAAACTAGTCTCCCTTCATGTAATCCATTCTCCGCTCAGCAGCCAGAGTGTCCTCTTCAAAATGCCAGTCTGATTTTGCCCTGTCCATGGTTAAAACCTTTCAATGGTGCTCCTTTGCTCTATGAAAAAGATAAAATGGATAAATTCCTATATGTTCTGGCCTCCTCATCTCTGTGGCCACCCTTCCACACCTGTTTCTTTGCTGTGCCATCTTGGGCAATTTACTCAACATCTCTGGGCTACAGTTCATTCCTCTGTAAAGTGAAGAGAATAACACCTATCAGCAGTTGAGGTCATGTGGGCAAAAGCTCAGCACACGTGTGGGAGGCACAAGGCAAAGGGGAGATAGTCATGGTAACTCCACGTGGTTCCTCATCAGCACAGATTCAGAACTAAGCAGACATTCCTCCTGGGGCCAAGGACCCATCTTGTGTGGAAGAGCTCTGACATACAGCTTCTGACTCTACCAGGTAAATCCCCCGGCCTCAGGGTTTCCAAAATGGAGGAGGTGGTCCAGGCTGGAGAGACGATGGAGGAGGGTGTGCCGAACCTGGTTACAGTCATGATACATCAGCCTGATGCTTACTGGTCTTGTTCTCCTTGGGTCTCCTGTCTCTAGGTTGCCAGGGAGGGTCCCTCAGGTGCAGTCCTCAGCCGTGAGGCTAAGCATTCATCTTGGTACTGCAGAGTCATTTATTATTTTATGCCATGTCAAATAGCCTAGAAAAGTTGATTAACTGCCAGAGAGTCAAGGCTCTGTTTCAAGGATGGCAGAGTCAGAGCTACTTATCAAGGATAAGCTCTTCGGTCTTAGGTGGACAAATTTCCTCTAGCATCTTACAGCCTCCTAGTGACTCCCAGTTTCCTCATTTCAGTTTATTTCTTGAGTTGGAGCCAATCCATAACTCCAGCTTAAAATAGCAGTGGCTGGCCAGTATTCTGGCCAGGCCTGATCTGCCAAAGGAGAGCACCCACAAGCAGCCAGTCCTGGAGCTGGTAGGGACCCTGCAGGACATGAAGGCATAGCTGCAGTACTGTGTAGATACTGACCCATGGCAGCCAGCTGCAGAATTTCACTAGGACACCCTCACATCCTCACGCATTAAGTGCAAGCTCCTCTGCTTGCCTTTTTTTAAAGTTCAAGTATAATTAACATACTGTGTTATATTAGCTCCAGGTGTACAGGATAATGATTCAACAATTCTATGCATCACTCAGTGCTCAACACAATAGGTATACTCTTAATCCCCATCACCTATTTCCCCAATCCACCCACCCACCTGTCCTCTGGCAACACCAGTTTGTCCTGTTTTTAAGAGTCTGTCTCTGCTTGCCTTTTAAAGAAAATCTCCAGCACTTTCTACTAGCTAGACACTGTCTAAGCATTTTATGCATAATAACTCAATTAATCTTTACCACAAATCTATGGAGTAGAAACAATTATGACTCTTACTCTACAAATGAGGAAAAAGCCACTGAGCAATTGAATGACTTACCTAAGGTCACTTAACTAATCAACGACAGGCACTCATTCCAGAGCCCACACTTATTATCTAGCTACCATCTAGACTGCCTGACCACATGAACTGAACAAGTCAGTAAGTTTAAAGCACTCACAACAGGACCAACAGTGCCTGGCACAGAGTGAGTGCTTGGCAAATGTGTTTCCATTCGTGTAGCAGCACCACAGAGCAATGATGAGAAATATGGGCTCTGAGCCAGGCAAGCAGCTCTGCCACCAGATGTGGGATCTTGGCAGGCTACCTCATTTTCTTTCAGTTACCTCATCCCCGTGAACTTGCAGTTATTTCCCAGGGTCATTGTTCGTATTAAATGAGTTAATATTTGTCAAGCACTTAGGACAGAGCCTGGAACTTACTAGATGTTGCATTTTCTAGACCACACAGAGGTACACATGCACAAGTATGCAACAGTGTGGGCATGGACTTTGTGTTCCTAAGACCTGGATTTCAAGCCTTGGTTCATTTATACTATCTGGGTCATGGTGGATAAATAACCTGTCCTGTCTAACCCTTAGTTTCCTTACCTATGGAATAGAACCAACATACTTATCTATACAGCTATTTGAGAATGACATGAGATGAGGTATACATGAAAGCACAGAATTAGGTACATGTTGGGTGCTTAGTAAATGTTTTTTCTTTTCTTTCCCCTAGCAGGCCTCTTCTTGTGTCTCACAAACACATAAGCTAATTTCTACTCTCAAAACTTTGCTACTGTCTCACCACCAATGCTCTAAAAAAAAAAAAAAAAAGATTTTATTTTTAGTAATCTCTACACCCAATGTGGGACTCAAGCTCACAACCCCAAGATCAAGAGTTGCATGCTCTACTGACTGGGCCAGCCAGGCGTCCCAGCCATGCTCTCTTGTTTCCTGTTCTCCACACCACTCTCTGCTCTGCCACCTTGGGAACGCTTCCAGCTCTAACTCTCTAAAATATTCTGGGGTCCTTGGAAATTCTTAGAGATGTCTAATTACAGCAGTTTTGGATTTCTAAGGGGCCAAAGCAGACCACAGGTCAGTTGCCATTTTCTCAGATCTTTCCACACTGAGAGGACAAGATAGTATGTGTGTGTGTGTGTGTGTGTGTGTGTGTGTGTGTGTGTGTGTGTGTCTGTCTGTGTGTGTGTGTGTGTGTCCCTCCCAGACAGGTGTGGGCCCTATTCTGCCCACTCCAGACATGCAAATTCTGACTGCAGTTGTCATGGGGCCATGTGAGATATAACTAGTGCCAGTCTCTCTTTTGGTTCTATCTGTAGGAATGATTTTACTTTGGAAATATAAAAACATCTAAAAGAATTAAGTAAAAAGAATTTCCATTTCTTTGATATCTGCTTCAATTTGCCAACATGCCATATGCTCCTCATTCAAGGACCATATCTTCTTCCTCTTATCCACCAATCACATTTAGCAATTAGATTCCTATATTTATCAATCCCATTTAACCTGAGATGATTCACCCATTAAGTCTTCAGGCCGAGACAGATAGTTTAGAGGAGTAAGGTTCCCAAACCTAGATGAACGTTGGAATCTTCTGGAATGCTAGAAAAATCAGGGTGAGTTACCATTCCACACCTACAGCCAAGTAGGGGCTGTGCAGCCAGAATGTAGAGATGGAGACTATGTCCAAACACTGGGCCTGCATGCAAGTGTGGCCATGGCTCTCTCTGCCTTGTGGTTTCACCTGTACAGTGCAGATCATTGCACCTGCCCTCCCATCTACTGGCATCATTGTGAGGTACCAGCACTGGCCACAAATATGAGGCATTTCCAGCTCCCTCCACCATGTGTGTAACCCCCAGCTTGGCACTCAGTTTGTTGGCACTGGAGCAGGGGTGGAATCGTCAGAGTTTCCCAACAACCTATTAAAACTAAGTTCAATGATTCCAGGTAGCTCTCTAACCACACAGAACCATAGAAACTTTGGACACAGTAATACATTTGGTGGGGCAGAGGGGAGCATCTCTGCCTGAATAACCGAATTTCACCTTTGTTTGGATCTTGATTGGGCATAGAGTTTGCATTCTCAGGAATGAAACCCAAAAGAGATAGGGATTTCAAGTCAAGCAAGAACATCTGCTTGACTAGGTTTTCTAATGCTACTCCTGCTTTATGGTTTATGACTGAATGTAATTTGCTTTGCCCTGCTTTCCTCGTGGTTTATAAGCTTTTAAGACAGAGAGAAACCTATCTTCTAATTCTGAATGATTTCTCACTCCAATTCTGTTTGAATATTTTGTCAGACACTTGGAAAAACCAAAGGAAATTAAGCATTAATGAGGTCACATTCCATAGAAAAATAAACCCTTCCCCAGCTCTCTTCTCTTAAGGGCATGGCCTCAATAAATTTTTCAAGGTAGCTATTTTAAAAGTACCTCTTTTGCCACCATTCACTTCATTCACATCTAATTGAATGTGGAAGGAACCTGGAGTGAATGAGTGAAATATATATTTTTTAATCTTACTTGGGTAAGAACCTTGAGAAAAGAGCCTGGGGATACCTCTGTGTTTGCTCTCTTACTCCCCTTCCTTATTCATGTAACTCACATTTGTTTTTTAATTGAGTGCCAAGTGTTCCCCTAAGGTTATAAACCAAAGATTGCTGTGATGCAATAGTGGCTAGTACTTGCCCAAGTGTTTGCCCAGATACAGAACACTGCCACATAGGGCATCTCATTTAACTTTCATGTGCCAAAGAGGTGGGCATTGTTACTGCATCTGTTTTCCCAATGATCAGACACCTCAACTTTAAAAACCCTCTCATCATACCCCTCACTCCAGTCACTGCCTCATCAGCCAGCTCTATGAGGGACTTCCCAGCTTCACTCAGGTACAACTGGACAGCATCTGTCCTTGGGTGTGCACTCCTAATTCCTGCCCTGGCGTGTCTCTGACATCTCAGATGAGCAGCCTGTTGCATGTACTGGAGGCCTAAATATTGTCAAACTTAGGAATGAAGGGGGGGGTCTGTGCTCATGTGGGCTCCCTCAGTCTCAGAGACCATTTTAAAGGGCTCTTCCCAAGGTTTAAGGGCCCAATGCTTGCATCATTGGCCAACTCAGTAACACATCCTTGTGTTGGCTCTTCCTTCATTTCCATTTCGCTTTTCCTTCCCTCACTTCTACTCCTTGCAGTTTCTTCTCAAATAAACTACCTGTACACAGCATTTTTAACTCCAGCTCTGCTTCTAAGGAAACTGAACTATAATCATGAGCTTGGATGACTCTCCAAGTATCCCAGTTTTTTACATGGAAGACTGTAATTCATAGTCAGGTCAACTGACTCCCAAATTCCATGTGCTTTTCTCTCTACCCTCCTTGCATTGAGAGAACTAATAGTCTACATACTTAGAGGTTTAGATACAGAAACAACTAACTACAAAAGAGAGGTGTCAAGTCAAAAGTAGAAGCAAATGAATTTGGAGCACAGAAAAGAGTGATCGATTGAATAAGGGTGGGTGGGTGGGCTGGTGAGGAAATGCTTCATAGGGCAGGTGGCCAGGAAGCCTCTCCTAATCACTCTCTACATTCGGTCCCATCTGGTATTTTCTCTGCTAACATAGTCATTTCCTTCTTAGCAATTAATCATAATGTGTAAGTAAATATTGTTTCTATTTGTTTATTGTCTCTCTCTCCCAAGAGGGCAGGTACCATGTCAGTTTTGTTTACCACAATATCCCTGGCACCGAGCACAGTGACTAGAACATAACTAGCAATCAATAAGTTAACTAGCAAATTAAAAAAAATCAATCTTAATTAGTGAACAAATCAATAAATTTGTTCTTAATGAACAAATGAATCAGTAAATGAATGGTATCACAGGCAAAGTGAACAGAATAAAGAGAAGCATGGAAGAGTATGAGAATACAATCTATCCAGAGAAATGTCTGTGGTTTCTTATATAGGATGTGTTTGTTTGGAAGAGTGGAAAGGCCAGAAGTGGCTGAGGAAAGTATTTCTTACAGTAACATTGAGACCATATAAATATTCAATATATAATATTGCTGGGCAGATATTGTTGCCTGATAACTGGCTATAAAACTTGGGTTATATACTGCACTAAGTGTGCTTTCTGCTCTGTCAGACAGTTGGTGTTGGCAGGGCTGGACCTTGTTTGCAGGTGTGGGCCCTTGCATTGCAGGTATGCCTTGGATTATCTGCTGCCATTGTTGCTCATTGTATTTTGTGCAGTTGTATATTGGTAGATCCTAAGTCCTAAGTCCCACCTGCTGGCTGTACTTCTAGTTCTGCCTACCTCAGAGTTTCTGTTTAGGACTCTTGCTGCCCTTCATTCTCTGCCTTGCCTTTCTCATCTGAACTCTCACAGCATATAACACCAGACTTCAGAACAACACAAGGCAGTATAGGATACCTTCTAATTCATTTATTCAAGCATATATTAATGGCATACTATGAGACAGACACTATACCGGGTGCATGTCTCTCCTGGTTGACTCACGATTCTATGCACTCTGCACTGTTCAACTGCCTTGTTTCTCACCTAATGATTCAGAGAGTTACCACCGCCTTCTCTCCACCCTGGTTTGCTGTGGTGGGCTTACCTAATCTCAAATCCTTTCCTGTGGACCATGTTAGCTAAGGATGCTGCTACAAAATTATGATGGAATAACGATTTCCCTGCCACCCTACCTTCAACACAGCTCAAGAAAAAAAAAATCAAAATATTCCAGCAACCCTCAGACAGGTTATCTTCTCACTCCCAGAAGTCCAGTTAGAAGTGGACAGCTACCTGTTCCTTTCTGGCTCCTTGACAGCTAAGATTATACCCTTGTTGTATTGACATTCAAGAACAAATGAAACTCACCTTTACCATTGCTTATTTTTAGTGTCTCTGCATTTATATTTAGAAAAGAAGTTCTGACAGGCCTCCAAGAGCAACATTCCTGCAATTTTTGCTGGAGCATGGGGAGGCCACAAGGAGGGAAAGAAAGTCATGCATGTTATTCACTGTTTATTTCCTGGACCTGGTGCCACAGCACAGGCACATGTACTATAAAAGAGGCAAAGCGAGGGCAAGAGCCAGGGCTCACCTGCAATTGCTCACACCTGGCCATTCAGCAAGCCTCCTAGTTGGCACATGCTGGCTTCACTTGCAGGGTTCCTAAGAGAAAGGGTAAGTGAAAATCAGGAGGACCAAAAGAGGTGCTGACTAAAAACTGAAGTAAAATCACTCCCAACCTACAACTTGACATATTTTTTCTTCTTTTCAGTTTCTACAAAACATGTTCCTGCATATTTTTAAAAAGTTCTAAAATAAGTATTATATTCATGTCGTATAAAATTCAAAAGGAAGATTTTGTAACATCTATCATAGACAAAGGATTAATAACTCTAATACCTCTTGGACATTAAGGGACAAAAGACCAAAAACTTGAGAGAAAAATGAACAAAATACATGAACAAACAATGATAGAGACATGTTAAAAGAACACACTGGCCAAATTCAAGTGGCTCTTCTGAATGGTGAAATCTGGGATAATTTGAGCAACAAAATAAATGTTGATAGTAGATTATAATGCAGAGAATAAAATAAATATCTATGAGTCCATTCTGACATAAATAATTAAGTAAATAAGTAATTAAGGTGGGAGAGGGAAAACTCTTTCTCACAGCAGAATTCCAATCCCTAAGTATAGAAGCAATGGTGAAAATATAAATTGCTGCGGCGCCTGGAGGGCTCAGTCGGTTAAGCGACCTACTCTTGATTTCGGTCAGGTCATGGTCTCAGGGTCGTGAGACTGAGTCTGTGCCTGAGCCAGTGCCCTAGCCCCATGCCCAGCCCCACGTTGGGCTCTGCACTGGTCAGGAGTCTCCTTGTGATTCTTTCCCTCTCCCTCTGCCCCTCCCTGCCCTGTCCTTGCTTGTGCTTGCACTCACTCTCTCTCTGAAATAAATTAAAAAAAACTTAGAAAAAAAGAGGCTATAAAATACTAATCAGCAAACACTACATTAGTCATAGATAAGAATCCCACTCCCCCTGCTTGTGTTCCCTCTCTCGCTGTGTCTCTCTCCGTCAAATAAATAAATATATCTTAAAAAAAAAAAAAAAGAATCACCCACAGGAGCTGAAGTTCCTTGGATAAATAGATTAAGGCAAAAATATTTGCATAGCTTCAAAATCAGAGTCAAGCTCACGAGACGTATGGATCACATAGTTAAGTGAGGTTCCATAACTAAAAATTTATTCTTTTCTCCTATTTCATGGGGATATACTTTGAAGCTAATGTCTCCTCCTGGCAAAATTCAGGGAATATGCTTTTGGCAAGAATATCACAGAAGCAGTGCTGCGCTCTTTTTGGCACATCATATCAAAAAAGAAGCTATAAAATAAGCAAACACTACAGTATTAGTCATAGATAAGAATCACCCATAGGAGCTGAAGTTCCTGGGATAAATAGATTAAGGCAAAAATATTTTCATAGCTTCAAAGTACCTACCTGTCGCTAGGTATTAAATTACCTCCCTTCTTCCTGGGAGAATGACCTCTGGACTTTCACTTGTTCATTGGGTCTCCAATTCTATTTATTTTATGTAAACAAAAGGTGAAGAATACAAAGTTTAAAAGGAAGACTTGGAAGTATTCAAATGATGCCTGGAAATTGGGTACAAATTACTAAATATGTTAGAGAACATGGCCAAGTTTGTTTGCAAGCTCTTGATTAATGTGTTCCTAGGTCCGGTCATGCAATATTAGAGCATCAGAGTCTTTGAGGGTCTTGTGAAAAATGCACTTCCAGGCTCTACCACATGCCACATACAGAATCCTCATTTCTGTGCACAAAGTATCCACAAGTTCCAAAAGCTCCCCAGGTGACTCCGACTAAAGTTGATGAACTGCACTGCCGTTCAAAGTGTGACCCACAGACAAGCAATTGTACCACCTGGTGTTCATTAGAAATACAGAATCTCAAGTTGGTTCCTAGACTGGTGGTCCAGAATCTGCATTTTAACATGATCCTTGGGAGAATTTATGTGTACATTAAAGTTTGAGAAGCACTGCCCCTAGAATGAAAAAGGATAAAGAGTATTAGGTGTCGACTCTTTTTATTGGGGTAAAATGAGCATACAGCCAACTGTACATATTTAAACTGTACAAGTGGATAACTTTGCCATATGTTTTCTTCCATGAAATTTTCACACAGTCAAGAGAATGAACATACCCATCATTGCCCATCATGTCCCTTTATAATCTCTCTTTCCTGCTTCTCTTCCAAACCCTTCCATCCCCAGGTCACCATGTATCAGGTGTCATTATAGATTAGTTTGCATTTTTGAGTTTTTATATATATTGATTGTGTGTGGCTTCTCTCACTCAGTATGATCATTTAGAGATTCAAATGTATTATGCATGTATTGATAGTTCATTCCTTTTTACTGCTGAATAGTATCTCATTACTTGGCTATATCAAATTTTTTTTATCCATTTTTCTGCTGATAGACATTTGGGGTTGTTTTAGTTCTTGGCTATTAAAAAAAAGGTGCTATGAACACTTGTGTATAAGTTTTTGTATGAACATATGATTACATTTCTCTTGGGTAAATACCTGAGTAGAATGGCTGGGTCATACAGTATGCTTAACCTAAGTGCCAAGTTACCTAAGTGACTTTGGAAATGAGTGGAGTCTACAAGACTAAAGGCAAAAGAAACTGCACATAAGCACCGTATTCTTGTGGATAAAGTTGTTTTCTTGTGTTAATCTGATACTACTACACATGTATTCAGGAATTTAAAAATTAAGTAAATGGACAGTGGGTGATAAGAACCAGGTTTCTCGCTGTTGAAGTGAGAATTTATGGATAAGCAAGGGAAGGTGGCCAGAATGATCCTGGTGCTAATGGACTAAAATTGAAGACATAAGTATGAACTCATGTTTAGTTTAACACAGATACAGATGGTTACATACAGAAATATTTATTGATATGCATATATACGCAGGTAAGAATATACACATATATTTTCTTGCTCTGTCAGCTGAGAGGGCCTAGAAGAGTGAGTATTCATAGAGTCCAAATTTTGATTTCTACAACCCTCCTCCAATAAGAGGAACAAGGAGCTCCTTGGAGAAATGGCTACTCCCAGGACTGGGTAGGAAATGTAAAATGTAAAAATGTAGCTGGAGTATCTTATAGTCCCACAAAGCAAGGGAGTACTCAAAAACAACCCACCTTAATGATGGGGCATGTAAAAGGCACAAAGAAGCAAACTGGAAAAATTTCCAATAGCCATATTTTAGAGACACCTACATACTGAAATATTGACAGAAGAAATGATATGATATCTGGAATTTGCTGCCAAATAACCTAAGGTAAGGGGTGGGTAGGGGTATAGTTGAAACAAGGTTGGTCATAAATTAATTGTTTTTGAAGCTGGGTAATGGTTACATGGAAGTCAAACTATTCTACTTGTTTAAATGTTTGAAAATGTCCATTTAAAAAGGATGAGAGAGTGAGAAATTTTTCAGCAACTCGAGTTCCAAGAGAAACACACAGTGCCCTCCAAGGATATCAAACTTGTATCTTCTTCTTTTACCTGCCTATTGTAAGGCTTTTCTGATTTTAGCCCCTATTAGCCAAGATTGTTGTTGTACAACCATATCCTGGATGCCCAGGGCTGCCTTCAACTTCCATATTTTATATAAGTGAGATTTGGATGCCCAGGCACAGGTTTGCCAAAGGAAATGGGGCAGCCTTTGACAGCATACCTGGAAAGATCTGGAAGCCTCTGTATGAATTATGGAACCTCCAGAAACAGATACTTGATAAATTAAAGCTCACCCAAGAGTTTCCAACACAATGTGGCCTTGCAGCTCCATAGAGTCAGGTTCACAAGGACCATTTTTTCAATGGTGACATAAATCTATCTCTAGACCTACTGCCAACAACATATGAAGGTATACTTTTACTAAAGAAAGACGGAGAGATAGAGGAAAAGAAAATAGAAAACAAGGGGGAGAGAATACCTTTTGCATTTTCTCTTTGCAGACCAGTCAAATGGGTATCAACAAAGTAATCATTAGAAAATGGATACTTCCAACAAGTTCAAAGGAATTTTGAAAGTTAATGAAGTGTTGAAGTGCAGGGCCCATGGAATCATCAAGGTCTTGACAGTACTAAAAATTCTTAAACTCTTTTAAAGAAATTATTGAGACATAAATTACATACATTATGGTTCTATTTTGACAAGCGTATAGTATAAGAATAGTATAATCATCACCACAATGAAGATATGTAACAGTTCCATCGTTTTCCCCAATTCCCCTATATTTCTCTGTAATTAGCCCTTTACCTCTACTAGCTCCTGTTAACCACAGATCTGGTTTTTTGTTTTGGTTTGTTTTTTGTTTTGGTTTGTTTGTTTGGTTGGTTTTGCCTTTACCAGAATGCCATAAAGTAAGTAGATTTTTGAGTTTGATTTTATTCACTTAACCATAATCCATTTGGAATTCAGTCATGTTGTTATATATATATATATCAGTATTTCATTCCTTTTTACTGTAGAATAGTATTCTACAAGTTCATCTATTCATCAATTGAGGTTCACTTGGATTATTTCCAGTTTTTGATGATAATGAATAAAACTGCTATAAACATTTATGAACACATTTTTGTTTGAACATAAGTTTTTATTTATCTTCGATAAATACCTGAGTGAGTTTGCTGGGTCTTATGGTAAGTACACATTTAACTTTATAAGAAACTGCCATCTGTTTTCAAAAGTGGCTGAAACATTTTGTGTTCCCAACAGCAACTGGAGAGTTCCCGTTGCTCTGTATCCTCAACTGACATTTGGTATTCTCACTTTTCCCCTCCATTCTAACAGGTATATCGTTGTATCTCATTGTGGTTTTAATTTTCAGTTCCCTGATGACTGATGATATTGAACATATTCATGTGTTTTCCTATGTATAAATCTCCTTTGGTAAAGTGTTTGTTCAAATCTTTTGCTCAATTTTTAATTGGATTGTTTATTTCCCTTCTGAGAGTTCTTTATGTATTCTGGACACAAGTCCTTCACCAGATGTTTGCTCTGCAAATATTTTCACTCTGATTATGACTTGTCCTTTCATTTTCTTAACAGTGCCCGGATGGTTAATTTTATGTGTCAACTGATTGGCCAATGGATGTTAAGATTAAATATTATTTCTGGGTGTGTCTATAGGGACATTCCAGATGAGATTAGTTTCTGAGTTGGTGGATTCAGTAGAATAAAGTGCTCTCTTCAATGTGGGTGGCATCATCCAATCCATTGAGGGCCTAAACAGGAGAAAAGGCAGACAGAGGAGGAATTCACCCTTTTTTCTTTATGTCTGATTGCTTGAGCTGAGGCATTGATCTTCTTCTGCCTTGGTGCTCTTGGTTCTGAGGTTTTCAAGCTGGACAGGAATCTACACCTTCAGCTCTCCTGGTTCTTGGGCTTTTGGACTTGATAGTGAATCATACCACTAGCTTTTCTGAATCTCCAGATTTCAGAGTGCAGACCATGGAACTTGTTGGCCTCCATAATTGTGTGAGAGCCAATTCCCTATAATAAATGTCTCTATTATCTATCTATCATCTATCTATCTACCTACCTACCTACCTACCTGTCTATCTTGATAGATATTGTATCTTAACATACAATGGCTTTTGAAAAGAACATTTTAATTTTGATAAAGCTTAGCAATTTTTAAAAATTTCATGGTTTGTGCTTTTTGTGTCCTCTTTAAGAAGTTCTTTTCCTAACAAAAAATCATAAAGATATTCTTCTATTTTGTCTTTTAGAAATTGTATAGTTTTAGGTTATATTTAGGTCTATGATCCAATTTGAATTAATTCACAATGTGAAGTAAGCGTAGAGTGTTATTTTATTTATTTTTTACATTTGGATGTCCAATTGTTCCAGCATTAGTTATTGAAAAGACTGTTCCTTCTCCTTTGAATTATCTTGTCACATTTGTCAAAATCAATTGACTGTATGTGCAAAGGCCTATTTCTGGACCCTCAGTTCTGCTCCACTGAATTATGGGTCTATTCTTAGGCCCAAACCACATACTTTCCAGTAAGTCTTGAAATCAGCTAGTGTGAGCCTTCCAACTTTGTACTTCTTTTTCAAAATTGTTTGGCTATTCTAGAACTACTGACTTTCCATATACACTTTAGGATCGGTTTGTCAATACCTAAAAAAAAGACCTGCTGGGATTTTGACTGGGATTGCAATCTATAGCTCAGTTCAGCAGAAATACATCTTAACAATATTGGGTCTTCTAATCCACCACCATAGGATCTCTCTGCATTTATTTAGGGTTTTTTTTTTTTTTCTTATCAAGGTTTTATAGTTACTAACATGTAAGACTTGCATATACAGTTGGTCCTTGAACATTGTGGGGACTAGGGGTGCCAAAATCCTTGCATAACTTTTGACTCCCCCAAAATGTAGCTACTAATAGCCTACTGTTGACTAGAAGCCTTACTGATAACATCAGCAGTCGATTAGCACATGTTTGGTATGCCATATGTATTTTATACTGTGTTCTTATAATAAACTAGAGAAAAGGTTAAGAAAATCATAAGGAAGATAAAATACATTTACAGTACTGTACTTATCAAAAAAGTTCTGCATATAAGTAGACCTGTGCAGCTCAAAACCATGTTGTCCCAGGGTCAACCATATTTTGTTAAATTTATCACTAAACACTTTATGTTTTCTGATACTATTATAAACAATTCTGTCATAATTAATTCAATTTCAATTGTTCATTGCTCATTTATATACAATTGATTTCTGTATATTACTCATATCCTGAGAAACTGTTGTAGGATAAGTAGGGGCTGGTTACATGAGGTTGGGTGAATGGGAAGAAGAGGGAACATCTGACGTAAAGGTACTGAGACATGAACAAGATAAAGCAGGCAAGAAGGCAACCCTAAAACATTCTATATTAATCCAAGTGTCAACAGCAAAGCAGGAGTTGGCAGGAAGTGACTCTTCAAAGGGTAAATTATAGGGGCATTTAAGGTAAGCTAAGGAGGTAAGAGGTTTGGAGTTCATTCTGTAGAGAGTGGGTAAGCCACTGACATGTTTTAAACCATCATGTTTCATAGCAGATTGTGTTTTATTAGAGAGAGTGCACTGATGATTATGAAGAGAATGGATATGCCTGGGGGAGAGAAGAGAGTGATAAGAGAAGTATGTGAGGCAGGGCGTTTGGTTAGGGAGCTGTTAAAATAATTCAGGACATAAGATGATAAGGCAGGAACTAAGAGCACGATGGTTGTGAAATAGGAGATTCCTGACGCATTTGAGGATAAGTCAGGTTTTGGTGCCTCTGCACTCAGGTGCCAGTCTTTCCTTGTTGCCCCAAAAGACCCCATCCACAATGCACAATAATGCCAAGTCTCTCTAAGCTCAGAAATTTTCATAATTCTCTGTTATGCTGTCTGTAATTTACTTTTAAATACTTTAGCATATGCATTGTGTCATATATAGGTGGGTACATTAGTTCTAATTCAAATCTGAGGGATAGTTAATTATCATTTAAAGAGCCCTAATCAGAAATAAACTGCACGGGGATTAGCATTTGAGGTCAGCTCTCCAATATTCTCTGTGTAAATATGCACTAGGAGGTGAGGTGGTTAACATCAAGGGAAACAGAAATATAGTTTCATTGGTAAAACTTTAGTATATATGGATTGACTAGACATCCCCACACTAACTGATTTAGGAACAGCAATCTAATGGGTACAGTCGCCTAACTTTCTTTGAAGAGCATTCCAGGCCTAGGGTTCCCTTTGCCTTTGTATTCCATCACTTAACAAGGGATTCTGATCCAAGAGAAGTTTAGTGGATTCTCTTACATGCTGTTGTTACATCTGTTTTGAGTGAACCTTTCATGCAAAGCACTTGTGAAGTGCCTAAAGATTAGAGAGTGGGGAGTGAGTTTAACAAAAAAGATGTGACTATTGTTGTCCTGCGGGTTGAGACAGACTTGTGTGGGATGCTAAATTCCACCTGCTTTCATGTAGCCTAGCTCCAGGCAAGAGGCTCTCACTCACTTAATCATTTGGTATCTGTAACCTAAATCCAATTGCCTTTGATCAGCAATTAGCCACACTTCCATTCCTTTCAGAAACTTCCAAACTCCCAATGCTGTCCCCACCAAACTCTGCTCACACAGTCTGTCCCCCTGGCCGCTTCTTCCTGGGGCAGAGATTTCTGGTCCTCTCAGTCCCCAGGCAGTTCCTCTTCAATTTGTGTCATACCTCCTCAGGGCATCTTGTGCTCCCTGAATGTCACAGCTATCAGCTGAGCTGCTTATGGTTCTCAGATTATTCTATGTGTTCATCTGACCTCCCCAAATGGGAGACAAACTCTTAGAGGAACAGGATCCCCCTGTCCCTTTCTCCTTGCCATATTTTAAATACTTTGGTCAAGCACTAGCTTTGGCATGGTGAACAAGGCAAACAGCTTCTGCCCTAACACAATGTTCAGTTTAGTTAGCAAGACAAACAAGAAAATGGGCAATTTTGAGAGATAAGGGCTAGGAATTCACTCATTAACTTATTCATTCATTTGCTCTGCTCATTTCACAAATGTGTATTGAGCTAATCCTACTTTAGCCACTGGGTGACACTGCTCAAGAAAGAGCCTGACCTCAATGATTCATAGTCCACTAAAGGGACTAGCCCACACTCAGAAAAGAAGGAAGTTGAATCCTGAAGGATAGGCAGTTGTGAGGTAAGGCTGATAACCACCAGTTAGTTGGTGAGAGTGGTGCTTTAAGTTGCTGGGAATCCTCAGCTCCATCTTCCCACCACAAATATCTAATCCAGGCTTTCTTCCTGGAGAAAAATAAAACTAAGAAATACTACACAATGTTTGCACATGTGTGATGTGCAGTGAGGGGGCACCTCCCTCTCCAGGCTAAAGTTCTCCCAGGAAGCAGCTTCTGAGGTGGAAATCCCCAGAGAATCAACCAGCTTGGCAGGGGGAAATCCACATTTTCCCTTCAATAGCTGGGTGTTGTTTTTCCCCTGTACCCTACTAAGAAGCCCCAAACTAAATTTATAGTTAACCCACAGGAATCTCTTTCTTCTCGAAGTAATAGCCTACTTGACAAGATAGGTTTCTCAATGGGAATGAATACAGCAAAATGTAGCGAGACCAGTGGATTCACCTCTCAGTTCTTTATCTCTATTTCAGAGCTAAATGGCACCAGGCTCCTCTCACCTGAACAAAGCCTGCATTCAGGCCACAGTTCTGGAGCTCTACTTGGCCGAGCTTCCTTTTTTGTATCACACAGTCTAGGGTGTTCCCAGTTAATCCATACCTCTCCTCCCTAAGAATTTCCCTGTGTAAGGATGAATCAGCAGAATTTTGCCAAAGTTTGAGGTGGGAGGGACCTCCCACGGTGCCTCTGTATTATGGTTGTGGAGCTGTGAACTCATCTTTCCAGTTGGCAGACTCTCAAGTTTGCCCAAGAATTGCCTTTCTGTGGTGTGCAAAAGTTCAGTCCCAACATGACTTGATCTGGGTGTTAAAGAAAAAAATTCAACTGAGTAAATTTGAAGACCTAATTGGCTGTATTCAATGATTCATAAATTGGGCAGCATCCCATCTAGCCAATAAAAAGGAGCTCTGAAGAGCTGTAGAAAGGAAAATTTTTAAAGGCAGAAAGGGGTTGGGAAAAGTTTATTAGAGTGCATGGTTTTAGGCACCTTCCTAAGGAGGATGGAAAGGGTGTATCTGGTGATTTCCTCACTAGTGCTGACCAGGTAATTCTGGATTGATTGGTTAAAGGTTACATTCCTGGAGAGGCTGAATCTGCAATCTGCTGAGTAAAGCTTAGCATAAGTGACTCCATTTTGGGCCTGTAGTCTCTTTTTTAACAACGCCCCCTTTTGACTAGATTCTCAGCTAAACTGAGAGATATGAAAAAATTTTAACGCATTAACAGCATTCCCTGAACTGAGGTTCTCAGTATTTTTTTTAAATCTTTTGTGTGGTATGCACAGGTCATGACTTTTTGTTGTTGTTCTTTCCTTTTGTTTTGCTTAATCTCTGTGATATTCACAGGCCATGACTTCAGGTTCACAATTTTTTAGATTGAACATTCTCTTCATTCCTTTCCTGATGTTCCAGTCTTAGGGAGATCATTTGCTTGGTGGTTAGTAACTGGGAACATGTATTGAAAACCTTTGGGTGAATATAATGTGTTAGGGAGACTACTATGATTATTATAAGTGGGATAATTTCCAATGTTTGAAATACTCTTTGAAGTCATAGTCCCCAAGACCCAAAACAATCAAAATAAAATAAGTCAAAGAGAGACCCCACTGAAGGAGTCGCCTTTTTATACTAAATGGTTTGCTCAGTGATCTTATGTAACTGAGTTTCAACTTCCCCCGAAGTGTTAAACCAGGTTCAGTAGGTGATGATAGCCACAGCAAAGACACTTCCTTGCTCAGCTAAGAGATAATTAAGGACTGTTATTATCAACAACTTTGGCCAGAGTCTAAGGACTTTTGTTGGGCAGCTATTGTTTTAGCAATGGATTCCACAACACTTTCAAGAGTTAGAAAAGGAAAGGTCCTAGATGGTGACATAGGAAGACTGTGAACTCACTCTTTTCACAGATACACCAAATCTATACCTATTTATAGAGCACTTCTTCCTGAATAACTGAGGGCTGACTGAACAGCATCTGTACAACAAAAGATACAGAGACACATTAACAAACAGGACTCCCAGCTCCCTCACCCCATGTGGCAAACTGTAGTGGGGAGGGATAGACCTGAGAGACTGTGAGCAGATTCTTCTGCTCTGGGACACAGAAAAATTGCCATGGGTTAAAAGGCCAACTAGAATATGAAGGATCCAGCCCTAAATCTGTGACAAACAGTGGGGAGCTCTCTCTGGGTCAGAGGGGCTGATAAGCATCATGGTTTATGTTCCCCCTCCACATCAATGGTGCAGATAGGATGAGGGTCCTGGCATTCTAGCCAGCCTACCATCTGAACAAACCCCAGACCCCTAGCCCACACCAACTCCAGTGATCCCATCAAGGTGGCCCTAGAGCAGCACACAACAAGACACCTCTGGTCAGCCCTCACTACAGCTCTAGCCTCCTCTCTGAAGAGACATAGGCAGAAAGAGCCCTGAAACACTCCAGGCCTCTACCACTTTGGCTCTAGACCACTCATCAGGGTAGCTTAGGTGCAGAGTGCCCTGGGGATCTCCCAGCCCTCACTTGCTTTGGCTACAGAGGACTGGTCAGATGATACCATGCACAGAGCATCCCAGGATTCTCGAGCCCCATGTCCACCTTGGCTACTTGGGCACCCCTGCATGGAGTACCTGAGGACACCCTGGCTTGCACCCACTTCAGCTCCAGCTGTCCTACTAAAGTGTCCTCTGAACAGACAGTCTACCCCAGCCCACTAAAGTGGATACCCACTTTAGCTCTGGTTATCCCACCAGGGCTGCTGCAGCACAGAGTGCTTTGGGACCCCCAGCCCATGCTATCCACAGCTCCAGCTGGCCAGTCAAAATCACCAAGCACACACAGTCTACACAGGAGACAGAGGAATATGATCCAAGTGAAAGAACAAGACAAAACCTCATAAAAAGAATGAAATAAAATGGAGCAAAGTAATCTACCTGATAAAGAGTGCAAAGTAATAGTCATAAAGAGGCAACTGGACTAGAGAAAGGAGTGGATGAACTCAGTAAGAATTTCAACAAAGAGAAAATATAAAAAAGAACCAATTAGAGTTGCAGAATACAATACTGAAATGAAAATGAAATACTAGGGGGAATCAGCAATAGATTACAGAGTGCAGAAGAACAGATCAGTGATCTGGAAGAGAAGACAGGAAAATGAAAAGCTAAACAGGAAAAAGAAAAACAAAAAAAATGCAGATAGGCTAAGGGATATCTTGGACAACACTGAGCAAACATTTGAATTATAGGGGTCCCAGGAGGAAAAGAGAGAAAGGAGTAGAGAATTTATTTTAAGAAATAATAGTTGAGGGATGCCTGGGTGGCTTAGCTGGTTAAACAGCTGCCTTCAGCTCAGGTCATGATCCCAGGGTTCTGGGATGGAGTCCCACATCAGGCTTCTTGCTCGGCAGGGAGGCAGCTTCTCCCTCTGCCTGCCTCTCCCCCTGCCTGTGCTCTCTCTCTGACAAATAAGTAAATAAAATCTTTTAAAAAAAGAAGTAATCATTGAGGGGTGCTTGGGTGGCTCAGATGGTTAAGCATCTGCCTTCAGCTCAGGTCATGATCTCCAGGTCTTGCAATCAAACCCCACATTGGGCTCCCAGCTTACCGGGGAGTCTGCTTCTCCCTCTCTCTTCCTCTCTCCCTGTTTGTGCTCTCTCTGTCTCTCTGTCTCTCAAATGAATAAATAAAATCTTAAAAAAAAAAAAGTTGAAAAGTTCCCTAGTCTGGGGAAAGAAAGCAGACATCTAGGTTTAAAAAGCATAGAGAGTTCCAAACAAGATGAACCCAAGGAGGTCCATACTACAACACAATATAATTAAAATGTCACAGATTAAAGATAAACAGAACATTTTAACAGCAGTAAGACAAAGGAACTACTATGTACAACCCCATAAGGCTTTTAGCTTATTTTTCAGCAGAAACATTGCAGGCCAGAAGGAGTGGCATCATGTATTCAAAGTGCTGAAAGAAAGAGAAAAGCCTACATTGAAGAATACTCTAGCTGGCAAGTTTATCATTCAGAATGGAAGGAAAGATAAAGTGTTACCCAGAAAAACAAAAGGTAAAGGAGTTCGTCACCACTAAACCAGTCTTACAAGAAATGTTAAAGGGACTTCATTCGGTGGAAAAAAGACAATAATTAGAACTAAAAAAATTTTAAGAGGAAAAAATTTCACAAGTAAAACCAAACACACAGTAAAGGCAGTAGGGCAATCACTTACAAAGCAACTTTGAAGGTTAAAGAACAAAGTAGTAAAATAAGTTGTATCTAAAAATTCAGTTAAGAGAACTCACAAAATAAAAAGATGTAAAATATGACAACATATACATAAAGTATAGAAGGGGTAAAAATGAAATTCTTTTAGAATGTGTTTAAAGTTAAGTGCCCATCAAGTTAATATAGACTGCTCTGTACTTAGTATGTTATATATGAACCTCATGGTAACCACAAACCAAAAACCTGTATTACATATACAAAAAATAAAGAGAAAGAAAACCAAATATGACTATAAAGAGGGGCAGAGCAAGATGGCGAAGGAGTAGGAGACCTGGATTTTGTCTGGTCCCAGGAATTCAGCTGCATAGGGATCAAACCATTCTGAACACCTACGAACTCAACAGATCGAAAAAAAAGAATAGCAACAACTCTGAACAGAAAAGCAACCACTTTCTGGAAGGTAGGACGTGTGAGAAGTGAATCCGAGGTGATATTCGGGAGGATACACGGCAGGGGAGGGGGCCTCCATCAGCCGCTTCTGGCAAGGGATAGCAGAGCGGAGCACAAAATCGGAACTTTTAGAAGCCGGCTCTGCTGAGGGACGTCGCTCCAGTGGCTAAGCAAGGGGTGGAACCCTCGATGGGACAGTGTGGTCTCAGGAACCTTGGGGTCACAGAAAGACCGGGGGTGCCTGAGTGCAGCAGAGCTCCCAGGTATCGGAGCGGGGAAGCC
>NW_027397074.1:2384181-2499654 GCF_003265705.2 Callorhinus ursinus | reverse complement strand
TTTGTTCTAGTCTCCTGCCTGATCACATTCTCCCCCCCTTTTTTTTTCTTTAAATCCTCTTTCTTTTTTCAACCAACTTCTTAGCTTATCAATTCCTTTTATAATATCTTTTATAATTTTCATCTTTACAGTCATATTCCATCCCTTCATCGTATTAACCCTCATTTTTGTACATATATAAGTTTTTCTTTCTTTCTTTCCCTTTCTTTTCCCCTGGTTTCAGGTCTTTTCTGATTTGTTTAGTGTATATTTTCTGGGGATGTTGTTACTCTGTTAGCACTTTGATCTCTCATTCATCTATTCTCCTCTGGACAAAATGACAAGATGGAAAAAATTACCTCAACAAAAAGAACAAGAAGCAGTACCGACTGCCAGGGACCTACTCAATATGGACATTAGTAAGATGTTGAACTAGAGTTCAGAATGAGGATTTTAAAGATACTAACTGGGCTTGAAAAAAGCATGGAAGGTATTAGAGAAACCCTTTCTGGAGAAATAAAAGAGCTAAAATCTAACCAAGTTGAAATAAAAAAGGCTATTCATAAGGTGGAATAAAAAATGGAGGCTCTAACTGCTAGGATAAATGAGGCAGAAGAGAGAATTAGCAACATAGAAGACCAAATGGTGGAAAATAAAGAAGCTGAGAAAAAGAGAGATAAACAACTACTGGACCACGAGGGCAGAATTCGAGAGATAAGTGATACCATAAGACAAAACAACATTAGAATAATTGGGATCCCAGAAAAAGAAAGAGAGAGAGGAGAAGAAGGTATATTGGAGCAAATTATAGCAGAGAACTTGCCTAATTTGGGGAAGGAAACAGGCCTCAAAACCCCGGAGGCACAGAGAAGCCCTCTCAAAATCAATGAAAATAGGTCAAAACCCGACATCTAATAGTAAAACTTACGAGTCTCAGAGACAAAGAGAAAATCCTGAAAGCAGCTCGGGAGAAGAGATATGTAACCTACAATGGTAGAAACATTAGATTGGCAACAGACCTATCCACAGAGACCTGGCAAGCCAGAAAGGACTGGCATGATATATTCAGAGCACTAAATGAGAAAAATATGCAGCCAAGAATACTATATCCAGCTAGGCTGTCATTGAAAATAGAAGGAGACATTAAAAGCTTCCAGGACAAACAAAAACTAAAGGAATTTGCAAACACAAAACCAGCCCTACAAGAAATACTGAAAGGGGCCCTCTAAGCAAAGAGAGAGCCTAAAAGCAACACAGACCAGAAAGGAACACAGACAATATACAGTAACAGTCACCTTACAGGCAATACAATGGCAGTAAATTCATATCTTCCAATAGTTACCCTGAATGTAAATGGGCTCAATGCCCCAATCAAAAGACACAGGCTAATAGACTGGATTAAAAAACAAGACCCATTGATATGCTGTCTGCAAGAGACTCCTTTTAGACCCAAAGACACCCCCAGATTGAAGGTGAGGGGTGGAAAACCACTTCCCACGCTAATGGACACCAAAAGAAAGCTGGGGTGGCAATCCTTATATCAGACAAATTAGATTTTAAACCAAAGATTGTAATAAGAGATGAGGAAGGACACTATTTCCTACTTAAATGGTCTATCCACCAAGAAGATCTAACAATTGTAAATATCTATGCCCCTAACATGGGAGCAGCCAATTATATAAGCCAATTAATAACAAAAGCAAAGAAACACATCGACAACAATACAATAATAGTGGGGGACTTTAACACCCCCTCACTGAAGTGGACAGATCATCTAAGCAAAAGATCAACAAGGAAATAAAGACTTTAAATGACACACTGGACCAAATGGATTTCACAGACATATTCAGAACATTCCATCCCAAAGCAATGGAATACACATTCTTCTCTAGTGCCCATGGAACATTCTCCAGAATAGATCACATCCTAGGTCACAAATCAGGTCTCAACCGGTACCAAAAGATTGGAATCATTCCCTGCATATTTTCAGATCACAATGCTTTGAGGTAGAACTCGATCACAAGAGGAAAGTCGGAAAGAACTCAAATACATGGAGGCTAAAGAGCATCCTACTAAAGAATGAATGGGTCAACCAGGAAATTAAAGAAGAATTTAAAAAATTCATGGAAACCAATGAAAATGAAAACACAACTGTTCAAAATCTTTGGGATACAGCAAAGGCGGTCCTAAGAGGCAAGTATATAGCAATACAAGCCTTTCTCCAGAAACTAGAAAGGTTTCAAATAACACAACCTAACCCTACACCTAAAGGAGCTGGAGAAAGAACAGCAAATAAAGCCTAAACCCAGCAGGAGAAGAGAAATAATAAAGATCACAGCAGAAATCAATGAAATAGAAACCAAAAGAACAGTAGAACAGATCAATGGAACTCGGAGCTGGTTCTTTGAAAGAATTAGCAAGATTGATAAACCCCTGGCCAGACCTATCAAAAAGAAAAGAGAAATGACCCAAATCAACAAAATCATGAATGAAAGAGAGATCACAACCAACACCAAAGAAATACAAACAATTATAAGAACATATTATGAGCAACTATATGCCTGCAAATTAGATAATATGGAAGAAATGGATGCTTTCCTAGAGCTGTATCAACTACCAAAACTGAATCAGGAAGAAATAGAAAACCTGAACAGACCTGAACAGAAATTGAAGCACTAATCAAAACTCTCCCAACAAACAAAAGCCCAGAGCCAGGTGGCTTCCCAGGGGAATTCTACCAAACACTTAAAGAAGAATTAATACCTATCCTTCTGAACCTGTTCCAAAAAATAGAAATGAGGGAGCCTGGGTAGCTCAGATGGTTAAGCGTCTGCCTTCGGCTCGGGTAATGATCCCAGAGTCCTGGGATCGAGTCCCACATCAGGCTTGATGTGGGATGCTCCTTGGGAGCCCGCATCTCCCTCTGCCTCTCTCTCTCTCTCTCTCTCTCTCTGTCTCTCATGAATAAATAAATAAAATCTTAAAAAAAAAGAGTTGCAAAAAATAGAAATGGAAGGAAAACTTCCAAACTTGTTTTATGAGGCCAAAATTACCTTGATCCCCAAACCAGACAAAGACCGCATCAAAAAGGAGAATTACAGACCAGTATCCTTGATGAACATGGATGCAAATTCTCACCAAAATACTAGCCAATAGGATCCAACAGTACATTAAAAGGGTTATTCACCATGACCAAGTGGGATTTATGCCTGGGCTGCAGGTTGGTTCAACATCCGCAAATCAATCAACATGATCCTATACATTAATAAAAGAAAGAACAAGAACCATATGATCCTCTCAATAGATGCAGAAAAAGCATTTGACAAAGTACAGCATCCTTTCTTGATCAAAATTCTTCAGAGTATAGGGATAGAGGGTACATACCTCAATATCATAAAAGCCATCTATGAAAAGCCCACAGCGAGTATCATTCTCAATGGGTAGAAACTGAGAGTTTCCCCCTAAGGTCAAGAACATGGCAGGGATGTCCACTATCACCACTGCTATTCAACATAGTATTAGAAGTCCTAGCCACAGCAATCAGACAACAAAAAGAAATCAAAGGCATCTGAATCAGCAAAGAAGAAGTCAAACTCTCACTCTTTGCAGATGTTATGATACTTTATGTGGAAAACCCAAAAGACTCCACCCCAAAACTGCTAGAACTCATATAGGAATTCAGTAAAGTGGCAAGATATAAAATCAATGCACAGAAATCAATAGCATTCCTATACATAAACAAGACAGAAGAAAGAGAAATTAAGGAGTCGATCCCACTTACAATTGCACCCCAAACCATAAGATACCTAGGAATAAATCTCACCGAAGAGGCAAAGGATCTGTACTCAGAAAACTATAAAATACTCATGAAAGAAATTGAGGAAGACATAAAGAAATGGAAAAACGTTCCATGCTCATGGATTGGAAGAACAAATATTGTGAAGATGTCAATGCTACCTAGAGCAATCGACACATTCAATGCAATCCCCATCAAAATACTATCTACTTTTTTAAAGAAATGGACAAATAATCCTAAAATTGTATGGAACCAGAAGAGACCCCGAATAGCCAGAGGAATATTGAAAAAGAAAAGCAAAGCTGGCGGCATCACAATTCCAGACTTCCAGCTCTATTACAAAGCTGTCATCATCAAGACAGTATGGTACTGGCACAAAAACAGACACATAGATCAATGGAACAGAATCGAGAGCCCAGAAATGGACCCTCAACTCTATGGTCAACTCATCTTTGACAAAGCAGGAAAGAATGTCCAATGGCAAAAAGACAGTCTCTTCAACAAATGGCGTTGGGAAAATTGGACAGCCACATGCAGAAGAATGGAACTGGACCATTTTCTTACACCACACACAAAAATAGACTCAAAGTGGTTGAAAGACCTAAATGTGAAACAGGAGTCCATCAACATCCTAAAGAACACAGGCAGCAACTTCTTCGGCCTCAGCCACAAGAACTTCTTCCTAGAAACATTGCCAAAGGCAAGGGAAGCAAGGGCAAAAATGGGACTTCATCCAGATAAAAAGCTTTTGCAAAGCAAAAGAAACAGTCCACAAAAACAAAAGACAGCCAACAGAATGGGAGAAAATATTTGCAAATGACATATCAGATAAAGGCTAGTATCCAAAATTTATAAAGAACTTCTTAAACTCAACACCCAAAGAACAAATGATCCAATCAAGAAATGGGCAGAAGACATGAACAGACATTTTTCCAAAGAAGACATCCAAATGGCCAACAGACACATGAAAAAGTGCTCAACATCGCACGGCATAGAGAAATCCAGATCAAAACGTCAATGAGATACCACCTCACACCAGTCAGAATGGCTAAAATTAACAAGTCAGGAAACAGATGTTGGTGGGGATGCAGAGAAAGGGGAGCCCTCCTACACTGTTAGTGGGAATGCAAGCTGATGAAGCCACTCTGGAAAACAGTATGGAGTTTCCTCAAACAGTTGAAAATAGAGCTACCATACGATCCAGCAATTGCACTACTGGGTATTTACCCCAAAGATACAAATGTGGGGATCCAAAGGGGTACGTGCATCCCGATGTTTATAGCAACAATGTCCACAATAGCTAAACTGTGGAAAGAGCCAAGATGTCCATCGACAGATGAATGGATAAAGACAAGGTGGTATATATATACAATGGAATATCATGCAGCCACGAAAAGGAACGAAATCTTGCCGTTTGCAACGATGTGGATGGAACTGGAGGGTGTTATGCTGAGCGAAATAAGTCAATCAGAGAAAGACATGTATCATATGATCTCACTGATATGAGGAATTCTTAATCTCAGGAAACAAACTGAGGGTTGCTGGAGTGGTGGGGGGTGGGAGGGATGGGGAGCCTAGGTGATAGACATTGGGGAGCATATGTGCTATGGTGAGCACTGCGAATTGTGCAAGACTGTTGAATCACAGTTCTATACCTCTGAAACAAATAATACATTATATGTTAAAAAAAAAGAAGATAGCAGGAGGGGAAGAATGAAGAGGGTGATATCGGAGGGGGAGATGAATCATGAGAGACTATGGACTCTGAAAAACAAACTGAGGGTTCTAGAGGGGAGGCGGGTGGGAGGATGGGTTAGCCTGGGGATGGGTATTAAAGAGGGTCCATTCTGCATGGAGCACTGGGTGTTATACGCAAACAATGAATCATGGAACACTAAATCAAAAACTAATGATGTAATGTATGGTGATTAACATAGCATAATAAAAAAAATAAAAATAAAAAAAAAGAAAACCAAATATAACACTAAAGAAAGCCATCAACCGCAAGGAAAAGAACAAGAGAAGAAGAAAGGTACAGAGAACTACAAAAAACAGCCAGGAAACAATTAACAAAATGGCAATAAGTATATACCTATCATAAATTACTTTAAACATAAATGGTCTGAATGCTCCAATCAGAAGACTTAGGTTAACAGAATGGATATAAAAACAAAACCCATCTATATTTTGCCTGTAAGAAACTCACTTTAGACCTAAAGACACACACGGACTGAAAGTGAAGGGAAGGAAAAATATATTCCATACAAATAGAACTGGAAAAAAAAAAAAGGCCAGAGTAGTAATGCTTACTTATATCAGACAAAGTAGACTTTAAATGAAAGGTAACAAGAACGAAAAAAGGACATTACATAATGATAAATGGATCAATCTAGCAAGAAGATATAAAAACTGTAAATTTCTATATGTTCAGCATCAAAGCTTCTAAATGCATAAAGCAAATATTAGCAGACATAAAGAAATTGACAGTAATACAATAATGATAAGGGATTTTAACACCCCACTTACATCAATGGATAGACCATCCAGTCAGAAAATCAACAGGGAAACAATGGCTTTAAATGGTACATTAGACCAGATGGACTTAATAGATATATAATATATATGATATATATAAACATTCCATCCAAAAAACCAGAATACACATTCTTTTCAAGTGCATACAGAACATTCTCCAGGATCAATCACATGTTAGGGAACAAAACAAATCTCAATAAATTTAAGAATACTGAAATCATATTAAGCATCTTTTCCAACAATGATACAATACTAGAAATCTATTACAAGAAAAAACTGGAAAAAACACAAAGATGTGGAGGTTAAACAACATGCTACTAAATAACCAATGGTCAATGAGGAAATTAAAGAGGAAATAAAAAAATACATGGAGACAAATGAAAATAAAATACAATGACTTTTCAAAATCTTTGGGACATAGCAAAAGCAATTCTAAGAGGGAAATTGATAGTGATACAGGCCCACCTCAAGAAATGAGAAAAACTCAAATAAACCATCTAAACTTACACCTAAAAGAACTAGAAGAACAAAGCCCAAAGTTAGTAGAAAAAAGGAAATAATAAAGATCACAGTGGAAATAAATGAAACAGACACTAAAGAAATAGAAAATTGATCAATGAAACCAAGAGCTGGTTCTTTGAAAAGATAAACAAAATAAATAATAAATAATAAATATTTATTTAAAATAAATAATTAAACAAAATAAATAAGTTAGCTAGACTCACCAAAAAAAAGAGAGGACACAAACAAAATCAGAAATGAAAGAGGAGAAGTAACAACTAACACCACATAAATACAAAGAATTGTAGGAGAATATTATGAAAAATTATAAGCCAACAAAGTAGACAGCCTAGAAGGGATAAATTCCTAGAAACATACAATCTTCCAAACCTGAATCAGGAAGAAATAGAAAATCTGAAAAGACTGATTACTAGTAACAAAATTGAATCATTAATCAAAAAACTCCCGACAAACAAAAGTCCAGGACCAGATGGACTCACAGGTGAATTCTGCCAAAAAAAAAAAAAAAGAGTTAATACCTTTTCCCCAAAAAACTATTCTAAAAAATAGAAGAGGAAGGAAAGCTTCCAAATACATTGTATGAGGCCAGCATTACCTTGATACCAAAACCAAACAGAGACACTACAGAAAAAGAGAACAGACCAATAGCCCTGATGAACACAGTTGCAAAAATCCTCAACAAAATATTAGCAAACTGCATTCAACAATACATTAAAAGAATCATTCACCACCATCAAGTGGGATTTATCCTGGGTTGTAAAAATGGATCAGTGTTTGCAAATTAATCAACATGATATGCCACATCAACAAAATGAAGGACAAAAATCATTTCATCATCTGAATAGATGCAGGAAAAACATTTTACAAAACTCAACATCTGTTCATGAAAAAAATTCTCAACAAAGTGAGTTTAGAGGAAACAAACCTCAAAATAATAAAGACCAAATATAACAAAACCACAGCTAATATCATACTCAATGATGAAAAACTGAAAGCTTTTCCTCTAAGATTTGAAATAAGACCAAGATGGTCCATGCTCACCACTTTTATTCAACATAGTACTGGAAATCCTAGCCACAGCAATCAGACAAGAAAAAGAAATTAGAGGCATCCATATTGGTAAAGAAGAAGTTAAACTGTCACTTTTGATAGATGGCATGATACTATACCAGAAAACCCTAAAGATTCCACCAAAAAATTATTTGAGTAATAAATGAATAAATTCAGTAAAGTTGCCTGTTACAAAATTAATATACAAAAATCTGTTGCATTTTTGTGAATAATGAAGTAGCAGAAAGAGAAATTAAGAAAACAATTCCATTTAGAGTTGCACTAAAAAGAAAAAAATTCCTAGGAATGGACTTAACCAAGAAGGTGAAAGACCTATACTCTGAAAACAATAAAAGAATGATGAAAAAAATTGAAGATGACACAAATGGAAAGATATACATGCTCATGTATTGTTAAAATGTCCATACTATACAAAGCAATCTACAGACTGAAGGCAATTCCTATCAAAATACAAATAACATTTTTCACAGAACTAGAACAAATAATCCTACAATTTGTATGGAACCATAAAAGACCCTGAATAGCCTAAACAATCTTGAGAAAGAAGAACAAGGCATGGAGGTATCACAATCCCAGATTTCAAACTATACTACAAAGCTGTAGTAATTAAAACAGTATGGTGCTGGCACAAAAATAGACACAGATCAGTGGAATAGGATAGAGAGCCCAGGAATAAACCCACAATTATTGGTCAATTAATTTATGACAAAGAAGGCAAGGATATATAATAGGGAAAAGACAGTCTCCTTAATAAATGATGCTAGAAAAGCTGGACAACAACATGCAAAAGAATGAAACTAGACCACTTTTTTTTTTATTCCATACACAAAATAAACTTAAATGGATTAAAGACCTATATCTGAGAGCTGAAGCCATAAAACTCCCTAGAAGAAAACATAGGCAGTAATTACGTGGACATCAGTATTAGCAATATTTTTCTGGATCTGTCTCCTCAGGCATGGGAAACAAAAGCAAAATAAACTATTGGGACTATATCAAAATAAAAAGCTTTTGCACAATGAAAGAAACCATCAAAAAAATAAAAAGGCAACATATTGAATGGGAGAAGATATTTGCAAATTATATGTCCCATAAGGTGTTAGTATCCAAAATAGACAAAAAACTTACTCAGTAGCAAAAAAATATATATAATAATAATCAATGAAAAAATGGGCAGAGGATTTGAATAGACATTTTCCCAAAGAAGACATAGAGAAACATACAGATTAGCCAAAAGACATATGATAAGATGTTCAACATCCCTCATCATCAAGGAAATAGAAATCAAAACCACAGTTAGGTGTCACCTTACACCAGTCAGAATAGCTGGAATCAAAAGACAAAAAATAGCAAGTATTGGTGAGAATGTGGAGAAAAGGAAACCCTTGTACACTGTTGGTGGGAATGTAAATTAACACAGGCACGTAAAAAACAGTATGGAGGATTTTCAAAAAATTAGAAATACCATATGACCCAGTAATTCCACTACTAGGCATTTACCCAAAGAAAATAAAATACTAAATTGAGAAGATATATACTCCCTTATGTTTATTGCAGCATTATTAACAATAGCCAAAGTTTGGAAGCAAGCTAAGTGTCCATCCATAGATGAACATATAAAGGATGAATGGATAAAGATGAGATATATATAAACACAATGGAATATTATTCAGCCATAAAAAGGGAAATCTTGCCATTTGCAACAACATGGTTGGACCTAAAGGGTATTATTCTAAGTGAAATAAGTCTGACTAAGAAAGATAAATGCCATATGATTTCATTTATATGTGGAATATAGAAAACAAAACATGATAAAGCAAACAAAGTAAAAAAAGAAGTAGACTCATAAATACAGAGAACAAATTGGTGGTTGCTAGAAGGTAGAGGTGTGGGAGGGATGGGCAAAATGGGTGAATGTGAGTGGGGGCGGGGTAGCCTTCCCATGGATGGAATATGTAAGTCACAGGGATGAAAAGTACAGCATAGGGAATATAGTCAATGGTGTGGTGGCACTGTTTATGGTGACAGATTAGCATACTTGTGGTAGAGAGTTGTCCAATCGTAGTACACACCGTGTTGTCCTTTGAAAACCAAATTCTAATTTTGCACCAGCTTACTTTTGATGTTAAGATTCATTTGGCTTAATTTACTCTGATCTTAGCCAGCTTGGCCACACATTAAAATTTCTGTCCAACGATTCCTTTTTCCACAAACTCTGTAAGTTTCTTTTTTACATCCAGATTTTGTCCTTTGTTTTCCTTTGTTGGGGTATTCTGAAATAACCAGCCTCAGTTTAGGACAAAATTACTTTCTTTTGCCTTAATGAAAATACATTTCCATTTCTCATACTTTCTTTTACCAAAAACATGTCCTACTTTTATTGCATACAGAGATGTTTCCCATATTATTTCTAGTAACCTTAATTACATATATTAGAATTTTTAGCACTTAGAAACCTTTAATTTCTAATGAAAACTAAAAAGTAAGCAATTGTGAACCATCTTTTATGTTAGCATTCTGTGGCTTGGCAAATTTATAAATACATTTTATAATTTCTAAAAACATGCTTTCTCACTGTAAATATTTTAGTGTGACACAAAACATGTTTTACTAATAGATCTAAATATCTTTAGTTCTTCTATAAAAGGAAGCCAAGAGTGGATAAACCTATGTTCAGTAATTAATATTTTAGTATTTTTTTGTTTCGAAATGACCCAGCTATGTAATGATTATCATTTAACTTAGCAAAACTTTAAATTTATTTATTTGGAAAATAATATCCTACCCATCACTCATTCCATTTCCTGAACAAAGAGATTACATTTAGAGGGACAGAGAGATATAAAATTCTATCATCTATATATCAATGGGATGAGATCAATAAAAGGAAGCTTAGCACAGAGTGCTAAGGCCAGACAGGCAGGAACATCATAGATCCACCTGAGAGAATCAAGCAAGGCACGTGGCACTGGATATTTGCCAGACGTAGGCAGGGAAGAGCATTTTAGATAGAGGGAACAGTGTATGCAAACTCAGATACGTGTGGAAAAAATGGCATATTTGGCAGATAACCAAAATGCTAGTACTGAATTAGTGTATGTGTGTGTGTGTGTGTGTGTGTGTGTGTGTGTGTGTGTGTGTGTGTAAGGCTGCTTGAAGGCCAGGTTGGAAGGGTCTTCAAGGCCCTTCATGTGCTATGCACCTTGGAGTTCGCACTCGATCCCACACAAGTGGGGTAGGCTTTTAAGTAGGAGAGTGGGTTGGAAGGGGAAGGAAGGCCAGATACAACCAGCTGTAGGAGACCCAGAAATTACAGAGGACACCAGGCTTAGTCACGGTAGGCAGTGAATCAATAATCACACTATGTATGGGCACTAAAAAGGAAGACCCATGTAAATAATCCAATTGATTAACAAGGACAGAAGACTAAAAGTTCCTGAGTGCCAAAAGTCATTTCTGCGGCTTCTGTGAGAGGTCTTTGCCAGGTAGGACTCAAACTGTGTTCAGAAAAGCTATTAGGAAGGGGGCAGAAAGGGTTTTGTGTTTTCTTTCAAAGGAGTAGTAAAACATTTACTGACAAAAGGCTTTAAAACCACTGGGTTTTTTGTCTTTTGTGTTTATCAAGCATGACTTTTTTTTTTTAAGATTTTATTTATTTGAGAGAGAGATTGAGAGAGAAAGCAGGAGAGAGAGAAGCAATCTCCCTGGATGTGGGGTTTGATCCCAGGATTCCAGGATCATGACCTGAGCTGAAGGCAGATGCTTAATCAACTGAGCCACCCAGGCATCCCTCAAGCATGACTTCTGATCAGAAAGGTCTATTACACAGGAACAGAGAAGGTGGAGGCAAGATATTTATTTCACTTTAGTTGAAATTTCTCTATTGCTTTTGTATGAATTTTTTTTCTACTGCAATTAATCTGCCACCTTGTGGCCTAATTGAGAAATTTCAGTTCCCGTAGACTAGAGAGAGGATTGATGAAGCAGGAATCAATATTCTTTTGGCTAATACCAGCACAACACAGTACTGATTGTCACAAATAATACATCAATAGAGGGACACCTTCCTCTATATAATGCCTCTTACCTGCCATACAAAAGGCATTTTATAATTTTCCAAAAATTCATGGAATAATAAAGAAGTGCTTAAATCATAAACACTTTTTACATCTATATGTTTTTGACTCCATAAAATGAAAACTAGAGTATGGTCCTTGTATTTTAATGGGAGGAGAAATTGCCCTAAAAGCTATAGAGTCCCATAAGATTAATTTCAACTTATAAAATATCCCTTAAAAATAATGGGGTGAATTTACAAACATAGATGAAACCTGGATACTGAGCAGACACCCACTAAACTAGAAGAAAGAATAAACACAAGCAAATAAATGGAATCTCTTTAGGTGAGTCATGAGCCCAGTACATAATGATCTTGAGAGACTGAGATGGTTACTTCTGTGTGAGATGAGTTGTCCTTGAATCAGATCACTTCTTAGATTCTGCACAAAACAAATAAGCACTGACCATATCCCATGGTTGTGTAGACTGTTATCCTTTTAGTTGCTGGGTAATGGGGAGGCTGGGAGGGGAGTCCCAGGGAAAGCATGGGTGGGGACGCTGGAGAGCCAGGCTAGTGCAGACTGGTTAAACTTCAGCCTTGCCCTTAGTTCAACCTATTCTCAACCTCAGAAATGCTGCCTAAAGACAGATGTCTTCTTTTAAGATTGAGATATAGGTGACATACAATGTTAGGATCTCAGTTCTTATCAGTTGGTGGGAGAGCTAGAATTAATTTTGCCATCTGAACAATCTATCTGGTACACCCCCATTCCCAGAGAGCTACATTTTCCCTTCTCCCGTGTTTTCCCAATTGGTATTTCTGGGTATCATTCCAGTCCCTGCTGGAACTAAAATCACACTCAATATTTCCATCCTACTTTACTCGGACTCACTTCTCCCCAGAGCTGAATTGTGACATCTTGTCACTGGCTGATAGCTAAGAACCTGCTGAAGCCTGATAGATCTCACTGTTGGCTCACCACATGGGATGCCTCTGGTATCAGTCCCAGCACGGAAAGAGCTAAGGCCCCAGAAATCCTCTAGGACAATGGGATTTGAATTCCTTGCCCTTCCTGTTGGGGCCATTCCATGTCTGGGTAACATTTAAGACTGGCTGCCTCCCCTTTCCCATTGGCTCACTGCTGCCTCAATACTGAATCCAAATGGTCAGAGCTCAAATTCATGCCACTCTGCTTGTGGGAGGGTAAAACCTGAGCACTCCTCAGGGGGTTCAGATGTTTTGAGAAGTCCGTGGGAATGTACTTGAAGAACACACACTGATCCTCCATGAACTCAATACCTGGAGTCACAATAAAGTCTTCCGAAGGAAAGAAAGGGATGGAGGCAAAAAAAAAAAAAAAAAAAAAGCTATGAAGGTAATGGAACTGGAAAGGAGAGGGGTGCTTCGCTTAGAAAAATTGTCTAAAGCACAAGTATGGCAACTGAGTCCCTAACAGATCTTCCTATATTCACAGCAGACATCACTCACTGATTTCAGCATTCCTGCCTGCTGCACCCAGACTTGGACTTAAAATCTATCTTTATGTAGCATTCCAAGTGCTCACTATGAGTCAGTTAGTTGTAATGCAAGTTGAAAACTATCAGCTATCCTGGATTTAAGGGAGGAAGTACCATTCTTCCTAAGCCACTAACACAATATAAGCCCTGCATGGATGAGGGAAAGTCAAACAATTGACGGCTCAGCTCCTTGACCTTATCTCTTCTAAAAATCATACTATAAATTTTATTCTTACCAACAACTACAATCTTATATATTATCAATTTCCAATCATTACTATCTATCTCTCTAGCTTACTTCCTCTAGTACCTGGCCTCCAGGAATCTTCTACTACACCCAAACCTACAAAGTATTGTTTTCTCCACCTTTTCACTGACCTTTACTCCCCTCTCATCCTCATGTACCTCCTTTCCCAGATTCAATTCTATGGTCAATCATTATATTTACTCCCTTATATACAGCCTCAGCTTTCTTGCCTCTCTCTCTCTCTCTCTCTCTCTCACTTTGTTGTGCATGGCTGTTAAAGTATAATGATTTTTTTTAAACCGAACCCTGAGGCAAATATTAAATGAATGCAGATCAAATATTTTATTCAATTAGTTAATGAGGGAATCAGGAAGAAGTTATAGCCAGTTCAAAGAGCATTTAAGAAGTTGAGTAATGGAGTGCTTGGGTGGCTCAGTGTTAAGCATCTGCCTTCAGCTCAGGTCATGATCCTGGGGTCCTGGGATCAAGCACTGCATCAGGTTCCCTGCTCCGCAGGAAGTCTGCTTCTCCCTCTCCCAGTCCTCCTGCTTGTGTTCCCTCTCTCGCTGTGTCTCTGTCAAATAAATAAATAAAATCTTAAAAAAAAAGAAGAACCTGAGGATGATTGCTAGATGAGGTACAAACCTGGTTAACATTCAACAAGAGTCATAAACTATGTGTTCCACTAGGCAGTAATTATTTGCATCCCTACTGGACAAAAACTACATTAAGCACATTCACATATTAACAGGAGGAGATGCAGAGAAAGAACTGTGATGGTCTACAGAGAAGTCTCTTTGACTCTTAGACCAAGTACTGTACATTTGTATGAGTAAACTATTCAAACCTTGGCAAGAACCACAGGAAAAGAATAAGTGGAACAAATTCCTAGGGTTCACACAAAGTTAATTATAATTTATATTAGCACTAGCGAGAGTAGAGAAATTTCCTAATATGTAGGACATTTGGTAATGTCCTCAGGATGGTATTGCCTTAGCAGCGGGGTTAAATTAGCCCTGAATTAAAGCCTTTAAAGGGTCAAAATGATTCCAAGTAACTCAACATGTCCCAGAACAAAGCCCAAAGATACTAAAAGCAATTCTTTAAATCTGGCACCCAATGATGTAAAATTCACAATGTTAGGCACCAATAAAAAAAAAAAAATACCAGGAATACAAAGAAGCTGGAAAATGTGGCCTATAAACAGAAAAAAGAAAAAGCTGTCAATAGAAACAGACTAAAAAATGACACAGATATATAATTAGCTATAATGAAACTAAAACAGCTATTATAAATATACTCCATATGCTCAAGAACAAAAGCAGAACATGCACATGATAAGAGAAAAGGAAGATATTTTAAAAGATCTATGTTGAAATTATAGAAATAAAAATACCTGAAATAAAAAAATACCCTGGATGGTAGTAATAGCAGATTAGACACTGTGGAAGAAAAATAAGTGGATTTGAAGACATATCATTACAAACTACTCAAACTAAACACACCAAAGAAAAAAACTTGAGGAAAAAAAAATAAACAGAGCATCAATGACCTGTGGGAAAAAATTGAGCAGTCTAATATATACATGTAATTGGAGTCCCAGAAGGAGAGGAGATGGGAAGGAATAAAAAAATATTTGAAGGATTAGTAGGCAAAAAATTTCCAAACTTGATGTAAACTAAAACCCCAAAGTTCTAAGTTAATAAAACCCAAATATGAAGACAAACCACATAAGCATGTCATAATCAAATTGCTGAACCCTATAAAAAAGGAAAAAAATTAATCAACCAGAGGAAAAAAGGACACATTACATATGTAGGAACAAAGGTAAGATTTCAGCAGAGTTGCTTCAGACTTGCAAGTCAGATACTATCTGTAAGCTACTGAAAGAAAAATGCTATCAACCCAAAATTCTACACTGGCCAAACTAAGGCAAAACCCAAGAGAAATGAATGCATATTTCCAAACAAAGACATGCACACAGCATGGTTCACAGCAGCTTTATTTGTAATAGCTGAAACCTGGAAACAACCTATATGTCCATTAATAGGGTAAATAGATAAACAAATTGTGATATAAAACTGTCAATACATGCAACAACAGTAGTGAAACTCTAATAATTATGCTGAGTGAAAAAAGATAGATTTAAGAGTACATAATTATGATTCCATTTACATAAATTCCAAAACAAAATGCAAATTAATTGGTACTAACAGAAACTAAATCAGTTCCTGCCTCGGGGAGCAGGGGCTAGGAGGAATGGGAAAAAGTTACAAAAAGAAGTAAGAAAAACTCTTGGATGTGATGGCTATGTTCATTATTTTGGTTGTAGTGATAATGTCACAGGTGTGCACACATTTTTTTTAAAGATTTATTTATTTATTTGAGAGAGCGAGAGAAGTACATGAGAGGGGGGAGGGTTAGAGGGAGAAGCAGGCTCTTCGCTGAGCAGGGAGCCCGATGCGGGACTCGATCCAGGGACTCCAGGATCATGACCTGAGCCGAAGGCAGTTGCTTAACCAACTGAGCCACCCAGGCGCCCTGTGTGCACACATTTCAAAGTTAATCAAATTATACACTGTAAATTTGTGCAGTTTCTCATAGGACAATTATACTTCAAAAAAAGCTGCTTTCAAAAAATTAAATCAAACAAAGACATTTCGGACAAAAAAAAAAAAGAGAGAGATAATTCATTGCCAAAGACTTGTACTATAAGAAATGGTAAAGGAAGTTCTTTAGAAGAAAAATAATACCAGATGGAAATTTGGATCTACACAAGGAGTAATGAGCAACAAAAATTTTAAGTGGATAAGCAAAACAGATTGTTTCTCATCTAAAAATATCTTGAAAAAATTGTCTCAAATAAAAACAATAAAATATTAAGTTCATATATATGGAGAAGTAAAATGTGTGACAATTGCAGAAAGAATGAGAAAGGAATGTGAGTTTACTTTTGTAAGATTTTTACCATCTATGTGAAGTTCATATAATATTTGAAGGTAGACTTTGTTAGCATAAAGAAATATACTTTAAAGCCTAGGGAAATAACACAAAACAAAAAACCCAAAGAGGTATCATTAAGAAGCCTACAAATGAAATAATAAAACCCTGAATCCAAAAGAAAACAGGAAAAAAGGGAGAAAAGAAACAAAGAACATATGAGATAAATTGAAAAAACTATAAGATGGTATATTTATACTCAACTGTATTGGTGATTACATTAAATGTAAATGGTTACACTTTCCAAATAAAAGAGTTGTCAGATTAGATAAGAAGGCTAGATCCAACTTTATTCTGATTACAAGAAGTGCTTTAAATATAATGGCATTTAGAGACTAAAAGGATAGAAAATGATATAACATACTAACATTAATTAAAAGAAAACTGGAGGGGCCCTTGAGTGGCTCAGTCGGTTGAGCGTCTGCCTTCGGCTTAGGTCATGATCCTAATCTCCTGGGATCGAGCCCTGCATCTGGCTCCCTGCTCAGCGGGGAGCCTGCTTCTCCCTCTCGCTCTGCCTGCTGCTCTGCCTACTTGTGCTCTCTCTCTACCTCTCTGTCAAATAAATAAATAAAATCTTTAAAAAAGAAAACTGTAGTAGCTAGGTAATCCTCAGAAGGTAGACTTGAGAACAAAGAAAATTATCAGAAATAGAGTATTTTAGAATGGTAAGAGTTAACTTCATCAAGAGGATATAAAGATCCTAGTAAATGCCAACCACCTATCTATAAACTAGATCCCATCCCCATTAAACTACTCAAGGTCAACCCTTGAACAAATTATTCCCTTTCCTTAACACCAGTTTTCCTTCTTTACTGGAACTTCTGCATTAGCATATAAAGAAGCTGTCATTTATCCTGTTGAAAAACAGATACATTCTCTCTTGACCCCAGATCTTTTTTCAGCTAATGTTCAACTCTTTTTCTTTAAATAAAATTTCTGTTAAAGATTTTTTATACTTTCTCTTTCTAAATTCTTTCCTCTCATTCACTCTTAAATCCACTCCAATCAGACTTTTGCCTAACAACTCTACCAAAACATTTTTGTCAAGGTCACCAATGATCTTCACCTCATTAAAACCATAGTCAATCCTCAGACCTGATTTACTTGATCTAACAGTAGGATTTTAACACAAGTGATCACTTTCAACTCCTTTATAAGCTTTCTTTTCTTGACTTCCAAGACTCCATACTCTCTTGGTTTTCTGCCACCTCCTTCTCAGTCTTATTTCCCTTCCTGGTTTATTCCTAACTTCATAACATTACAGTGCTCTGGGGATCAGACTTTAGTCTGCTTTTCTTTTCTAACTACACTTACTTCCTTGGTGATTTCACTGAGTCTTACAGCTTTAAATGCCATCTGTATGCTTGCTAATGATTTCCAAATTTATATCTCTAGACTAAACTTCTCACTTGTTATAGGGACTTGAATATTTAATTACCTATTCATCATCTCTAACCAGATGTTTAATGAGGATCTCAAATTTAACATGTCAAAAACTGAGCTGGCTCTACTTGGTCCTGATCTGGGAGAACCTGGAGAACACTGATTTAAAACAATCACTCACAGATGAGAGCCACTTTGTGCCTGGTTTTCAGAGAAGTTCCAGCACTCCATTAGAGCCAAGAAAAAAAATTATGAGTTTGGATGCACTGGAGATGGCAAGAAGGACAGTTTGACTTAGCCTACATCACCCATTCCCCAAGCACAGCATCAAGAAAGATTTTCCCTAGCTTTTGATTTATCCTGCAGATAAAAGGGAGAGCATGTGAGGGAGCCCCTGTTTCCCCAGCTGTATAGGACAACGCCAAAGGGGCTCATTTCTCTCTCATCCTATCCAGAGTGCTAATCAAAACTCTATGGTTCAGAGGTTGGGAAGAGGTGAGGATAGTGACAGAATTCTTGGAAGACATTAATGGGACACAGATCCTAACTGTCTCATGGATTTCATCAAGAAGCCTGCCCATAAGCTGCTGGTAGTGATTCAACCACGGGTCAACACCAACTGGCCCACAGGTAACCACAGTGTCCTGCAAGCCTCACACTACACACCTCCACTCTGTGTGTGCTCCCAACAGTGGCATAAGTGGGTTTTGGCAGACTGCCAGAGAGCACACACAGAAAATTGGCTGAATCTGCAGCTAAAGAGAGACCACAAAATTGAGCTTTAGGGCCACGTGTGGGAAAACAAAAGAGAGGCTGTGAGTACAGAGCCTGGTGTGCTGTAGGATCCAGAGAAGACATACAAGTTTAAGAATTGTGCCACAAAATGGAGCAAGAAGCAGGAGCAGGGGTGCCCACAGAAGTCCTGAGTAGCCTCAGAATCTCTAGCAGGGCTAATGAAAAGTATCTTTCTCCCAAATGCAATTAGTAAAATTGTAGGAGATGATTGCTACTTTAAACACAAAGAGAGCAATGCATAACTTCAAGGAACATGCAAATCAAGGTAACAAGACACCACCAAAGAATCACAATAATCTTCTGGTAACGGAGTGCAAAGACATGGAGATGAATGATTTACCTGATAAAGAATTCAAAAGAGCTGTTTTAAGGAAACTCAATGAGCTACAGGAAAACACAGAAAGACAATGCAACAGGAAATTCAGAAAACAATACATAAACTAAATGAGAAATTTAACAAAGAGATAGAAATCATAAAAAAAGAACTGAGCAGATATTGTAGAGCTGAAGAATTTTCTCAAACTCTTCCAAAAAATTGAAGAGGAGAGAATACTCCTGAACTCATTTTATGAGGCCAGCATTACTTCTATACCAAAGCCAGATAAGAACAATACAAGAAAACTAAAGACAAATATCCCTGATAAATATAGACAAATCCTCAATAAATATTAGCCAACCAAATTCAACACTACATTGAAAGGATCATACAGCAATGACAAGCAGGATTTATTCTAGGGATGGTTCAACATAGGCAAATAAATGAATGATATATCACATTAAGAGAATGAAAGTTAAAATCTTACAATCATCTCAATACATGCAGAAAAAGCACTCAATAAAAATACAGCGTCCTTTCATAATAAAAACTCTCAATGAATTAGGTATAGAAGGAACCTACCTCAACACAATAAAGGCCATATATGACAAGTCCACAGCTAACATCATACTCAATAGCAAAAGATTGGAAGCTTTTCCTCTAAAATCAGGAACAAGACACAGGTGCCCACTCTCACCATTCTTAATTTGACATAGTACGGGAAGTTCTACCGAGAGCAACCAGGGAAGAAAAAGGAGTAAAAGACATCCAAATTGGAAGGAAAAAGTAAAATTATCTTTGTTTGCAAATGCTATTATATATAGAAAATCCAAGATTCCACTAAGAAACTTAGAACTAATCAGCAAATTCAGCAAAGTTGCAGGATACAAAGTCATCATGCAGAAATCAGTTACATTTCTACATACTAACAGTGAGATATCTAAGAAATAGAGAAAACAATTCAATAATACTGTATCATACACATGGAAGTTGCTAAAGGAGTAAATCTAAGTGTTCTCACCACAAAAAAGTAATGGTAATTATGTGATGTAATGGAGGTGCTAGCTATACAATGTGGTAATCACTTTGCAATATATAGGCATATCAAATCAACACACTGTACAGCTTAAACTTACACAATGTTATATGTCAATTATATCAGTAAAGTTGAGGAGAAAAAGAAGAATTAAGTGAATTTCAAGATTATATGAGTCTCGGGGCGCCTGGGTGGCTCAGTCGTTAAGCATCTGCCTTCGGCTCAGGTCATGATCCCAGGGTCCTGGAATTGAGCCCCACATCAGGCTACCTGCTCAGCGGGAAGCCTGCTTCTCCCTCTCACTCCCTCTGCTTGTTGTTCCCTCTCTTGCTATATCTCTCTGTCAAATAATAAAATCTTTAAAAAAATTATATGAGTCTCATAAATGAATGCTTAGGTCATCTATGTTCAGTCTTTGTTCTTTTAAAATATAAGCATTTAATTCCATGCATTTCTCTCCAAATAACATTTTAGCTATATCCATGAGTTTTGAAATGAGGTTTACACATTATCATTTAGTTCTAATTTCCCCCCCTAATTTCCATTATATTTCTTCATGGACCCATGAGTTATCTTGAAGAACATTTTGTTTATATACTTTGGAACTGTGTTTATAGATATGCATTTATAATTGTTACATATTCCGGATTTACTGACCTTATTATTATGAAGTAGCCCACTTCATTTCTACTGGGTTTTTTTTTGCCTTAAAAATCTATTTTATCTGGGCTGCGTGGGTGGTTCAGTTGGTTAAGCATCTGCCTTCTGCTCAGGTCATGATCCTGGAGTCCAAAGATCAAGCCCCACACTGGGCTCCCTGCTCAGTGGGGAGTCTGTTTCTCCCTCTGCCCCTCACCCTGCCCTGTGCTCTCTCTTGCTCACTTTCTCAAATAAATAAAGTTTAAAAATCTTTAAAATCTATTTTACCTGAAATTACTATGGTCACCCAGGTTTTCTTATGGTTACTATTTGCATGATATATCTTTTTCCGTTTTTTTCTTTCAACCTATTTGTATCTTTGAACTTAAAAAGTGTTTCTTATAGAAAACATATTGTGGGATCATGCTTTAAAAAAAAAAAGTCCAGTCTGACAATCTGCCCTTGGTTTGGGGTATAATCCATTTACATTTAATATAATTATTGATATGGTTGGATTTATGTCTGCCATTTTTTCTATTTGTTTTCCATATGTCTCATGCTATCTCCTTTACTGTCTTCTTTTGCGTCAAATACTTATTTTTGAGGGTACCATTTTAACTCATCTGTTGATTTTTAATTATTTTTTTCAGTTATTGTCTTAGTGGTTGGGAATACAATATGTATCCTAACACCATACACATCAGGTTAATAGTGAATTAATTCTTGTAAAAATTGCTCTGATAGAGATTCATTTCCTTCCCTCTCCTTTCTGCTGTTATTGTCATATATATCTCTATATGTCATAAACCAATAATATGGTATTATAATTACTGTTATATGCAAATTTATTTTTTAAAAGGAAATAAGATTTATCCGAGTATGTCTTTATTTTGCCGTTTTTTGAAGGATATTTTTCCTTACTATAGAAACTGCCTTGGGAGACAGTGTTTTTGTTAGTTTTTTTTTTAATTTTTTTATTGTTATGTTAACCACCATATATTACATCATTAGTTTTTGATGTAGTGTTCCATGATTCATTGTTTGGGCATAACACCCAGTACTCCATGCAGAACGTGCCCGCTTGAATACCCATCACCAGGCTAACCCATCTCGCTACCCGCCTCCCCTCTAGAACCCTCAGTTTGTTTTTCAGAGTCCATCGTCTCTCATAGTTCGTCTCCCCATCCGCCTTACGCCCCTTCATTCCTCCCCTCCTGCTATCTTCTTCTTTTTCTTTTTTCTTAACATATGTTGCATTATTTGTTTCAGAAGTACAGATCTGTGATTCAACAGTCTTGCACAATTCACAGTGCTCACCATAGCACATACACTACCCAATGTCTATCGCCCAGCCACCCCAACCCTCCCACCCCCTACCACTCCAGCAACACTCAGTTTGTTTCCTGAGATGAAGAATTCCTCATATCAGTGAGAGCATATGATACATGTCTTTCTCTGATTGACTTATTTCACTCAGCATAACTCCCTCCAGTTCTATCCACGTCATTGCAAATGGCAAGATCTCATTCCTTTTGATGGCTGCATAATATTCCATCGTGTATATATACCACCTCTTCTTTATCCATTCATCTGTCGATGGACATCTTGGCTCTTTCCACAGTTTGGCTATTGCGGACATTGCTGCTATAAACATTGGGGTGCACGTACCCCTTCGGATCCCTACATTTGTCTCTTTGGGGTAAATACCCAGTAGTGCAATTGCTGGATCGTATGGTAGTTCTATTTTCAACTGTTTGAAAAACCTCCATACTGTTTTCCAGAGGGGTTGCACCAGCTTGCATTCCCACCAACAGTGTAGGAAGGCTCGCATTTGTCCGCATCCCCGCCAACATCTGTCATTTCCTGACTTGTTAATTTTAGCTATTCTGACTGGTGTGTGGTGGTATCTCATAGAGGTTTTGATTTGGATTTCCCTAATGCCGAGCGATGTTGAGCACTTTTTCATGTGCCTGTTGGCCATTTGGATGTCTTCTTTGGAAAAATGTCTGTTAATGTCTTCTGCCTATTTCTTGATTGGATTATTTGTTCTGTGGGTGTTGAGTTTGATAAGTTCTTTATAGATTTTGGATACTAGCCCTTTATCTGATATGTCATTTGCAAATATTTTCTCCCATTCTGTCGGTTGTCTTTTGGTTTTGTGGACTGTTTCTTTTGCTGTGCAAAAGCTTTTTATCTGGATGAAATCCTAATAGTTCATTTTTGCCCTTGCTTCCCTTGCCTTTGGCAATGTTTCTAGGAAGAAGTTGCTGTGGCTGAGGTTGAAGAGGTTGCTGCCTGTGTTCTCCTCAAGGATTTTGATGGATTCCTGTCTCACGTTTAGGTCTTTCAACCATTTGGAGTCTATTTTTTTGTGTGGTGTAAGGAAACGGTCCAGTTTCATTCTTCTGCATGTGGCTGTCCAATTTTCCCAACGCCATTTGTTGAAGAGACTGTCTTTTTGCCATTGGACATTCTTTCCTGCTTTGTCAAAGATGAGTTGACCATAGAGTTGAGGGTCCATTTCTGGGCTCTCGATTCTGTTCCATTGATCTATGTGTCTGTTTTTGTGCCAGTACCATACTGTCTTGATGATGACAGCTTTGTCATAGAGCTGGAAGTCCGGAATTGTGATGCCGCCAGCTTTGCTTTTCTTTTTCAAGATTCCTCTGGCTATTCGGGGTCTCTTCTGGTTCCATACAAATTTTAGGATTATGTGTTCCATCTCTTTAAAAAAAGTTGATGGTATTTTGATGGGGATTGCATTGAATGTGTCGATTGCTCTAGGTAGCATTGACATCTTCACAATGTTTGTTCTTCCAATCCATGAGCATGGAACGTTTTTCCATTTCTTTGTGTCTTCTTCAATTTCTTTCATGAGTATTTTATAGTTTTCTGAGTACAGATCCTTTGCCTCTTTGGTTAAATTTATTCCTAGGTATCTTATGGTTTTGGGTGCAATTGTAAATGGGATCGACTCCTTGATTTGTCTCTCTTCTGTCTTGTTGTTGCTGTATAGGAATGCTACTGGTTTCTGTGCATTGATTTTATATCCTGCTGCTTTACTGAATTCCTGTATGAGTTCTAGCAGTTTTGGGGTGGAGTCTTTTGGGTTTTCCACATAAAGTATCATATCATCTGCAAAGAGTGAGAGTTTGACTTCCTCTTTGCCGATTTGGATGCCTTTGATTTCTTTTTGTTGTCTGATTGCTGTGGCTAGGACTTCGAATACTATGTTGAATAGCAGTGGTGATAATGGACATCCCTGCTGCGTTCCTGACCTTAGGGGAAAAGCTCTCAGCTTTTCCCCATTGAGAATGATATTCACTGTAGGTTTTTCATAGATGGCTTGTATGATATTGAGATATGTACCCTCTATCTCTATACTCTGAAGAATTTTGATCAAGAAAGGATGCTGTACTTTGTCAAATGCTTTTTCTGAATCTATTGAGAGGATCATATGATTCTTGTTCTTTCTTTTGTTAATGTATTGTATCACGTTGATTGATTTGCGGATGTTGAACCAGCCTTGCAGCCCAGGGATAAATCCTACTTGGTCGTGGTGAATAATCCTTTTAATATACTGTTGGGTCCTATTGCATAGTATTTTGGTGAGAATTTTTGCATCCATGTTCATCAAGGATATTGGTCTGTAATTCTCCTTTTTGATGGGGTCTTTGGTTTTGGGATCAAGGTAATGGTGGCCTCATAAAATGAGATTGGAAGTTTCCCTTCCATTTCTACTTTTTGGAACAGTTTCAGGAGAATAGGTATTGATTCTTCTTAAAATGTCTGATAGAATTCCCCTGGGAAGCCATCAGGCCCTGGGCTTTTGTTTCTTGGGAGATTTTTGATGACTGCTTCAATTTCCTTAGTGGTTATAGGTTTGTTCAGGTTTTCTATTTCTTCCTGGTTCAATTTTGGTAGTTGATACATCTCTAGGAATGCACCCATTTCTTCCAGGTTATCTAATTTGCTGGCATAGAGTTGCTCATAATATGTTCTTATAATTGTTTGTATTTCTGTGGTGTTTGTTGTGATCTCTCCTCTTTCATTCATGATTTTGTTGATTTGGGTCATTTCTCTTTTCTTTTGGATAAGTCTGGCCGGGGGTTTCTCAACCTTGTTAATTCTTTCAAAGAACCAGCTCCGAGTTCCATTGATCTGTTCTACTGTTCTTTTGGTTTCTAGTTCATTGATTTCTGCTCTGATCTTTATTATTTCTCTTCTCCTGCTGGGTTTAGGCTTTATTTGCTGTTCTTTCTCCAGCTCCTTTAGGTGTAGGGTTAGGTTGTGTATTTGAGACCTTTCTTGTTTCCTGAGAAAGGCTTGTATTGCTATATACTTGCCTCTCAGGACCGCCTTTTCTGTATCCCAAAGATTTTGAACAGTTGTGTTTTCATTTTCATTGGTTTCCATGAATTTTTTTAATTCTTCTTTAATTTCCTGGTTGACCCATTCATTCTTTAGTAGGATGCTCTTTAGCCTCCATGTATTTGAGTTCTTTCCAACTTTCTTCTTGTGATTGAGTTCTAGTTTCAAAGCATTGTGGTCTGAACATATGCAGGGAATGATCCCAATCTTTTGGTACCGGTTGAGACCTGATTTGTGACCGAGGATGTGATCAATTCTGGAGAATGTTCCATGGGCACTAGAGAAGAATGCGTATTCCGTTGCTTTGGGATGGAATGTTCTGAATATGTCTGTGAAGTCCATTTGGTCCAGTGTGTCATTTAAAGTCTTTATTTCCTTGTTGATCTTTTGCTTAGATGATCTGTCCATTTTAGTCAGGGGGGTGTTAAAGTCCCCCACTATTATTGTATTGTTGTCGATGTGTTTCTTTGCTTTTGTTATTAATTGGCTTATATAATTGACTGCTCCCATGTTAGGGGCATAGATATTTACAATTGTGAGATCTTCTTGGTGGATAGACCGTTTAAGTAGGATATAGTGTCCTTCGTTAGCTCTTATTACAGTCTTTGTTTTAAAATCTAATTTGTCTGATATAAGGATTGCCACCCCAGCTTTCTTTTGGTGTCCATTAGCATGGTAAATGGTTTTCCACCCCCTCACTTTCAATCTGGGGGTGTCTTTGGGTCTAAAAGGAGTCTCTTGCAGACAGCATATTGATGGGTCTGATTTTTTAATCCAATCTGATAGCCTGTGTCTTTTGATTGGGGCATTGAGCCCATTTACATTCAGGGTAACTATTGAACGGTATGAATTTAGTGCCATTGTATTGCCTGTAAGGTGACTGTTACTGTACGTTGTCTGTGTTCCTTTCTGATCTATGTTGCTTTTAGGCTCTCTCTTTGCTTAGAGGACCCCTTTCAATATTTCTTGGAGGGCTGGTTTCGTGTTTGCCAATTCCTTTAGTTTTTGTTTGTTCTGGAAGCTTTTTATCTCTCTTATTTTCAATGACAGCCTAGCTGGATATAGTATTCTTGGCTGCATATTTTTCTCGTTTAGTGCTCTGAAGATATCATGCCAGTCCTTTCTGGCCTGCCAGGTCACTGTGGTTAGGTCTGTTGCCAATCTTATATTTCTACCATTGTAGGTTACATATCTCTTCTCCCGAGCTGCTTTCAGGATTTTCTCTTTGTCTCTGAGACTCGTAAGTTTTACTATTAGATGTCGGGGTGTTGACCTATTATTATTGATTTTGAGAGGGGTTCTCTGTGCCTCCTGGATTTTGATGCCTGTTTCCTTCCTCACATTAGGGGAGTTCTCTGCTATAATTTGTTCTAATATACCTTCTGCCCCTCTCTCTCTTTCTTCTTCTTCTGGGATCCCAATTATTCTAATGTTGTTTCATCTTATGGTATCGCTTATCTCTCGAATTCTGCCCTCGTGATCCTGTAGTTGTTTTTCTCTCTTTTTTTCGGCCTCTTTATTTTCCATCATTTGGTCTTCTATATCACTGATTCTCTTTTCTGCCTCATTTATCCTAGCAGTGCCCCCATTTTTGATTGCACCTCATTAATTGCCTTTTTGATTTTGACTTGGTTAGATTTTAGTTCTTTTATTTCTCCAGAAAGGGTTTCTCTAATACCTTCCATGCTTTTTTCAAGCCCAGCTAGTATCTTTAAAGTCATGATTCTGAACTCTAGGTCTGACATCGTACTAATGTCCGTATTGAGTAGGTCCCTGGCTGACGGTACTACCTCTTGTTCTTTTTGCTGAGGTGATTTTTTTGTCTTGTCATTTTGTCCAGAGGAGAATAGATGAATGAGAGAACAAAATGCTAACAGGTTAACAACGTCCCCAGCAAATATACTGTATACAAATCAGAAAAGACCTGAAACCGCTGGAAAAGAAAGGGAAAGAAATAAAAAAGAAAAAGGAAAAAAAAAGAAAAAGATAAAAACAAAAACAGAACAATACAAAAAAAGCAGAATATGATCAAATATGATCAGGCTAGTGCATAGATCAGTGCCACACACTAGATTTTGGGCGTATTTTGGTCTGTTAGAAAAAAGTGCCTCCTAAAAGTTTAAAGGAAGAAAGACATATATGTACAAAATAAGGGTTGATACAATGAAGGGATGGAAGATGACTGTAAAGATGAAAATTATAAAAGATTTTATAAAAGGAATTGATAAGAAGTTGTTTGAAAAAGGAAAGAAGATTAAAAAAAAAAAAGGAAAAAGGGGAGAGAATGTGATCAGGCAGGAGACTAGAACAAAGCCATACACTAGTGATTTAGGGTATATTTTGATCTGTTAGAAGAAACTGTATCTCAAAATTTTAAAGAGAGAACAACTTATATATATATGCCAAAAATAAGGGCAACTACTATGAAGGGATAAAATATGACCCTAAAAATGAAAAATTAAAAAAAATTTTTTTTAAAAAGGGATTGATAAGATGTTGGTTGAAAAAGGGAAAAAGAAAAATTAAAAAAAAAACAGTTAAAAAAATTAACTTTGATGAATTAATGAATCATGGTAAAAAAAAGCCATGAATTCTATGTGCGGTATTCCCCTAGCGCTGGAGTTCTCCCGTTCTCCTTGATCGGTAAACTTGGTCTTGGCTTGCTGGCTGTTCGTGCTGATCTTCTGGGGGAGGGGCCTGTTGCCGTGGTTCCCAAATGTCTTTGCCGGAGGTGGAATTGCCCCAACCTTGTCCGTCAGGGTTAAGCAAGCTGCTCGGGTTTGCTCTCAGGAGCTTTTGTTCCCTGCAAGCTCTCGGTACAGCTTTGGAGGACCAGGGTGAAAATGGTGGCCTCCCAATCTCCACCAGGAGGAGCTGAGAACTCGGGGCCCTGCTCCTCAGTGCGCCCCCAGAGAAAAGCAGTCACCCCCGTGTCCCCGGTCTCCGGCCGCACTCCGTGCTCACCCGGCCTGTGACCGAGTGTTTCTATCTCTGGCTCCCGACCCTGTGTGGAGTCTCCAAACCCAGCAGATCTCTGCAGTGCGCTCCCGCACCGCTCCTCCCGGGGGAGGAAGGGGAGTCTCCCCGGATTTGCCACTTGTTGGGTCCCTGCTGGAGGAGCAGTGGCCCGACTGGGCCGCGGATCACTGTTTATGGCAACCCCGAGCTGAGAGCCCCCACCTCGGCTCCGTCTCTGCAGCCGGCTTCCCCACTCTGATACCTGGTAGCTCTGCCGCACTCAGTCACCCCCAGTCTTTCTGTGACCCCAAGGGTCCTGAGACCACACTGTCCTGCGAGGGTTCAACCCCCCCGCTTAGCCACTGGAGCGACGTCCCTCCGCTGAGCCAACTTCTAAAAGTTCCGATTTTGTGCTCCGCGGCTCAATCACTTGCCAGAAGCGGCCGACGGAGGCCCCCTCCCTCGCCGTCTATCCTCCCGAATATCACCTGGGATTCACTTCTCCGCACGTCCTACCTTCCAGTAAGTGGTCGCTTCTCTGTTCAGAGAGTTGTTGCTACTCTCCTCTTTGATCTCCTGTTGCGTTCCTAGGTGTTCAGATTGGTTTGATCCCTATTCAGCTGAATTCCTGAGACCAGACAAAATCCAGCTCTCCTACTCCTCCCTGTTTTTGTTAGTTTTTTAAATGACATTCCATTGTCTTCTGGTCTTCATGGTTTCTCATGAGAAGTCACTGAAAAGTCGTATTATTTTTCCCCCTATATGTAAGTCATTTTCTCTTACTGCTTTTAGGATTTCTTTTTACTCTTTTGGCTTTTAGCGGTTTGATTATGATGTGTGTAGGCACAGATCTTTTGTCTTTATTCTGACAAGAGTTCATGGAGTTCATTGAGCTATCTGAATCTCTATATAAATGTTTCTCATTAAATTTGGTAACCTTTAGCCATTATTCTTTTTAACATTTTTTTTCTGTCCCTTTTTCTGTTTCTTCTCCCTCTGAGATTCCAAGCACATATGAAAGATGTTAACCAAAGGGTCTCTGAATCTCTTCTTTTTTCTTTAATCTTTTTCTCTCTGTTCTTCAGATTGGATAATTTCTATTAGTCTGTGTTTAAGTTTATTTTCTTACATCTACTATCTCAAGTTTACTGTTAAGACCATCTTGTGAGTAATTTTGATTATTATTTGGTTCTCTTTTTAGAGGTTCTGTTTCTTTATTGATATTGCTTGTGCATCATTATATTTCCCTTAAAATTATTTAAGCATAGCTTCATTTAATTCTTTTAACATAATTGTAAGAGGAGCTTTGAAGTCTTTGCTTCTAAGTCCAACATCAGAGTCAGTGCCTGATTGCCTTTTCCCCTCATGAGACACATTTCCTGCTTCCTTTGCACATCTCAGAAATTTGTGTTGGAAATAAGATATTTGAAATAAAACATTGCAGCAACTCTGAATTCTGCTACATATATATTTTAACCCCTGAAAGTTGCTGTTGTTTTAATAATTTGACTAGATTTAACCTGAAAAATCTTTCTCCTCTGCAATGTGTAGCTGCTAATGTCTCTGCTTGGTTTTTTGTTTGTTTTACCCTTTTGCTTATAATTTTATTCTGACGTCCTGGGAATCACACCTGTTTGTGCATGACTTAGTGGTCAGCTAAGAGTTGGTCAGAAATTTGTGTTCAAACAACTCTAGCTTATAAGCCTTCCACTTTATGTCAATGGAGCTATGTGTGGGTTGGACAGCACATTCTAAATTCAGGCATTTTCAAGTCTGCTTCAACTTTTACTTTCTAATGGATTCTCCTGAGCTTCCTGAATGCAGGCACAAGCATCCTGGTTGGCCAGGTATGTATAGAGTCTGTCTAATACTTTTATGATGCTCTCATTTCCAGTATCTCTCCATACATTTCTGGCTGGTTTGCCTCTCACTCTAATCAGACTACACCCTAGTCTAACAGGGCTTTGGATTTTTCTTGTTTGTTTCCTATTAAGTTTGTTACTCGTACTGATAATGACTCGGCATGGATTTTTGCTCTCTGCCTCCAGTACCCTCTGTCTCTGAAGCTTCAGGTTTTACTATGAAAAAATGACATTTCTCACCAACTGAGCTGGAGGGAAGGGAGCAGCCCCAGACAAGAAGGCTGGAAACCTCCACTATTCTTACTGAAAGTGCTTGAGATTTTCATGAATATGCTTTTTAATTTGTTATTTGCCTTTGGTTAACTTCCAGAGCCCTTAATGACTATTTTTTTGACAGTTTTGTCCAGTATCATACTTGTTTTTGGGGGGGAGACTTTTCTAATCTCTTCACTATAGTTGGAGGTCCTGTCTCCAAATACATTTTTACAACAATTTTTGGTTAAATCAATATTCAGAAAATACTGTAAATACACAAATGATTTTATATCTGAAGTAGATAGGAAACTATGCTTATTGTTCACTTTAGTTTTTCCTGTAATTAAAAAATACTTTGTATTTTATTTGCTTAGATTAAATTTTCCAAGGCCATCATCTCAATAAAGTTTTACTATGATCAAATATATCAGATAAAGTATCAGTTCCCCACCCCCCCCCGGGAGATACTTCTCTTAGAGTCTTTAATTACTTTTTTCCAATCTTGACTATTTTTTCTTTGGGTCTCCTGTACAGCTATTCTGAGAATTTCCTATCTCTATTCTGTGTTGAGCACATTGTTTCCTGGGTTAAATGTCTTTGTCTTGGAGCCATGTAAAATAGCGACCTAAAACATGGGCTCTGGAGTTAGATTTCCTGAGTTCAGACTCCAGCTCTATATTATTAGTTGTGCTACCTTGGAGACCTTGTTCATCTATGCCTCAATTTTCCCATCTGTAAAATGGTGGTGAAAAGACAGACTTACCTCATTCAGTTGTCCTAAAGATCAAATGAGCAAGTATATAATCACTAACTACTACTGGGAGAGTAGGTATTGGTGGAGCACATGTAGTTCTTTGAGAAATGTGCAGAAGTAAAATTTTTGAGACTTGTATAACTAATAATCCTAACAGTTGGATATCTGATTGGGTGTAGAATTTTAGGTTGAAAATATTTTGTCCTCAGAGTTTTAAAGGTATTGTGCTGTGTCTTATAGCTTCCAGTATTGTTACTGATAAGTCTGATGACATTCTGACTGCCATCCTTTTTTATAAGTGTTAATTTTTTTCTTTTTGGAAGTTTTTAGAATGTCTTTTTTTTAAATTAAAAAAATGTATTAACATATAATGTATTATTTGTTTCAGGGGTACAGGTCTGTGATTCATCAGTCTTACACAATTCACAGTGCTCACCATAGTACATACCCTCCCCAATGTCCATCACCCAGCCACCCCATCCCTCCCACATCCCTCCACTCCAGCAGCCCTGTTTGTTTCCTGAGATTAAGAATCTCTTATGGTTTGTCCCCTTCTCTGGTTTTGTCTTGTTTCATTTTTCCCTCCCTTCCCCTATGATCCTCTTTCTTGTTTCTCAAATTCCTCATATCAATGAGATCATATGATACTTGTCTTTCTCTGATTGACTTATTTCACTTAGCATAATACCCTCTAGTTTCATCCATGTCGTTGCAAATGGCAAGATTTCATTTTTTGATGGCTGCATAATATTCCATTGTGTGTGTGTGTATATATATATACACACCACATTTTCTTTATCCATTCATCTGTTGATGGACATCTAGGCTCTTTCCATAGTGTGGCTATTGTGGACATTGCTGCTATAAACATTGGAGTGTATGTGCCCCTTCAGATAACTACATTTGTATCTTTGGGGTTAATACCCAGTAGTGCAATTGCTGGGTCACAAGAGCTCTTAACAATTCTATTTTTATTTTATATAGCTTTCTGTTTTCTTTCATGGATAGAGTATCTCTTATCTTTCTGATGATACTTTCTTTGCTCCTGCTCCATGATTATCTGTGTTTTTTCAGAGTTCTTTTTTTTTCTTGTTGGCTTTGTACTTGGCCTCTGAAATTGGAGGCTTCCTCAAATATTTGCTGATCCTCTCCTTTGTCCTATAAGAGTGATACACTAAAATTTCAGAGAGAACAAGACTTGCTGACTGAATAACCAGAAGACTTTTTGATAATGTGATCCCTAAATATCAATATAGATCTTTTCTTTGAGGCTGGTCAGTGTCACAATATTAGCTTAGCTAGGATAGGCTAGATTACCTGCAGGAATAAGTTAAATTTAAAAGCCAAAATCTCAATGGCTTAACACAATAAATAAAGACCATCCCACCATATGCCCAGTATTAGTGGTGAGCATGGCTCCAGGTACAGAATTACTCCAAACTATCCTATGGTGCCACTATTTCATGATACTCAAGTGTTTGTCACAGCAGGGAAAAAGCAAGCATGAGAGCTACACATTACCTCTTGAATGCTTCCACCCAGAAGTAATAGGCATGACTTCTCATGTCATTGACTAAAGCAGGTCACATGTCTGCTAACTACAAAGAGTGGGACCTGAGTCTTCCCCAGTGCTCAGAGGCAGAGAAGGATCAGCAATACTGGAGAGCAGCACTAATGTTTACCACACAGACACAGGATAAGAAAAACCTTATTCTTGGCTTCCTTATTGCCTCTTAGTGGATTATTCAGACACTCAGCATCCACTAGCTCAAGTATTGGGGAGTTGCTTTTATTTTCTAATGAATATAGTATGTTGATTAAATAGAAATCGAGAAAAGCTAGATGTAAACAAAAAGATTCCTTTGCCTACTAGATTTCCTGCAGAGGTTACAAAACAATAGAAAGTCTTCAATTTTTCTTTTTCCATCATTTGCGTGTTTCTAAAGTCACTCTTATCTCATCACACCAGTTAGGAGACAAAACCAGGTAGAGATGAAGGTAGCAGCAAATAGAGTTGTAGTTTGGATCTGGTTGTGGCCAGATTCCCATGGACTAGTTTTATAATTTACAATTAACTTTATGTGGCTACACCCAAAAGGGAGTGAAGTTGATAAAAGAGGGTATGCTAATAATAGAAAAGTGTTTCAGGATCCAGAGCCATGAACAACAAGACACTTTATCTACAGGTGCCCGGGCAGTGATGGTGGAATTCAAGTTTCCTGAGCAGATAGAATTTAGATTCTTCAGTGATAAAGAAGAGTTTGAATTTGAAGGCATCTTCCTCTTAAACCAGCAACACCCTGGAGAGTGAACAGGTCCCAGGCACTACTGTTTTGGAATAAACTGTCATATATTTTTACTGAGCAAATATATGAAGCTAAAGTTAGCATCCTTATCATAAAACATAGATTTGTGCCAAAATTTGAAGCTAGACTGGCCAGCAAATAAGCAAATGCCCTGGCTATGTCACCCTAAATCAGCTCTCTGAGCCCTATGAGCACACGCCACCCCAGACTCATTTCCCACTATGAGTGGAGAGTTGTTAAGAAAGTTCCTAGCCCATTGCTGGGCCTCTAGAAGTGGTCTTCTGGCATACATTCTTCTCAGCTACAACCAACCAACACCTACTGCTTTATGCACTTGGCCCACTGTACAGAGTTCCTCAACCACCTCTGGAATGCAGTATGAAAGTCTCCATTTATACCTTTAAGGCCCTATAGAATGCAGCAGCTCATTTGCTAATTGAGGTCCCCATGTTGATCAGTCATTAGATGTGGCTCACCTTGGGGCAGGGCATAACCTTGGAGGAGATGGCTCTTTGCAGATGAGAGGAGCTGACAATTGAGGTCTGCTGTCTCAAAGCACTCCCAGGATCTGGGACATGAATCTTCACTGAAGGGGGTCTGAGTAATGCATCCCATTGCCCACAACACTGCTATATCAAGTCATTTCTCCCTGCAGAGTCTCCAATCAGATTTCAAAATTCCTCAAATTTCTGCCTCAGATTCACTTTGTCCACAGTTATCAGACCAATATCACTTGTCTCCAAACTTTCAATTCTTTCTTTCCACCTCATTATTTTCCCACTTTATCTCTGATTTGTCACATTATCTCATATATATCTGTCCCTACGGGTAATCTTAGTTCTACATTTATGTTTATATTCACTTAGTAACTTTCCTCTATTGTTATAATAACCAGCCCTCTATCTATAAAAACAAAGAATCAAGCTCCAAATAATAAAATATTTACTGAACACGTCCAACTTTTTACCTTTTAAAATGCTTTCATTATATAACTAGGGTGCAGAGGGTGAAAGTTAATTGACTTTCAACTCAACTTGTTTGTTCCCATAGATTTGGCTCCTTTTGTGTTTTTCATGAGCCAAACTCCACTGAATTTACTGGAAAAAGTATATTCCTGTCAGTTTATTCTGGTCACAGGAGAAATCTACTTGTCTTTCTAAGGGAGAAGAGGACTCATTTTCCCAAAATGAGAGAAACTAGGCCAGCTAGAGTTAGAAAATCTCCTTTAAATCTCCTCCTCTGGCCATTAAGGTGGGAAGATGAGTTGATAATTTGCTCACTGCCATCCACACAGTAGCCTTAGCAATATTAAGCTTCACTGGGCTAAAGAGCTTCTGAGTTTCAGTTTTTACCTAGCAGAACCTGCTTACATTCTTTAAGTTCAGCAATTAATCATTTCAGCATTTTGTGGCTGCATCTACTGGGACTCCATGTACAATAGTACAAATTAGGAAATACATTTGCTGGCACTGATTCCACTCAATTGAATACTTCCCCATATTTAGCTGTAATCTCTAAGTATTGTCCAGCATAAGTGGTCTGGGTAAGAATTGAGACTTTCTCCCCAACATGGTCTCTTTTACAAGCATAACTATATCCTAGGCTTAAAGGCTCACACACCCCTTACCAGGGCACAAGGCAAGACACCAACCTTGATTTTCTGGTGTTTGGACAATCTCTTCTATCACCTCCAATTCCTGATAAAATCTTCCTGCTATTTCTAAGCAAAGTACAAGTACTTTCCAAGTACACATGAACCAAAAATGCACAGACAGACTATAGAACAAAGTGAGATCCAAAGTAACTGTCAAGCAATATTTGGTAGGACAGGGTGGGACAGGCAGATATATTTGGAGATATTTGAAAAGTTAAATGAGACAGAAGATGAATGTATACAACCCAAAATTATCTCTGTTTCCATGTGCTCTATAAAGAGAATTGGATTGACACTTTTGAACTTTGCACCCTTAAAAAGATATTACCACTTAATCATCATCAAAGGAGAATCCTTTTGATTTTATTAATTTTTTAAGTAAACTCTACACATAATGTGGGGCTCAAACTCAACCCTGAGATCAAGAGTCACATGCTCTACTAACTGAGCCAGCCAGGTGCCCCTAAGGGGAATCCTTTTGAAATTCCAGTTGTAGCTATTGGTTAACATGAGAACTATGAGGATACTTCCTCTTTTGTCTATAATCAAAAGCCCACTAGATCTGCATAGTTAGGTACTGCTAAAGGCCTGGTGTTGAACGGGAAAGCAGTTTTTCTCTGGGATGCTACTTCACACATAGAACCTAAAATTGAGTACCTGGTACCATTTTCTCATCAGCTATTTGGCTTAGGAGGAGCTAATAATGGAAATAAAGGGTTTTGTTGGTTTTATTGCAGCTGTTTTTGTATTCAGTTACTATGTTATATTATTACGTTAAAACCTTAAAATTTATTGAGAATCTATGGACAATGGAAAAGACACAAAAATGTAAAGCAGTAAAGACATGTTCCCCGTCCTTGAGAAACACAACATCTATTTGGAGAAACTTCAGGATGAAAGATTTAATTCCTTTTTGGGGTTGGAAGGGACTTTAGAGATCTCTTGTTCAAGTTCCTCATTTTGGAAAAGGAGAACGCAGCACTGAGAGTTGACATGATTTGTGATTTATTTAGAATCACATGCTATGCAATGGTTCAAGATTAATTTATGAGTCAGTTCAACCTAAAACAACTCTTTCTTCCACTTATATTTTGTTAAGAAGAATATTTCAGACATACAAAAAAGTACCAAGAATAATGTATTGAGGCTCCTGTACCTAGCTTAAGAAATAAAATATTATCTATATATATTATAGTCATTGTAGAATCTCTCTGTAACCCTCTTTAATATCTTCCCTATAAATCCCTCCCAAGAGGTAACTGGCATCCTGAAAGTTTGCTGTTTATCATTTCCATGCATATTTTAAACCTGACTACTATATATATTCATAAATAACATATAGTATTATTTTCCATTTTTTAAAGCTTTATAAATGGTGCCATACTGTTTATGTTATTCTGAACCTTACTTTTTTTGCTTAACATATATTTGAGATTCATGGATATTTATAAATGTAATTCTCATTCAGTTTTGTTGCTATATAACACCACTTACTTATTCATTTTTATTTTTCTTGTCCATAAATAAGTAGATGGGCTCCAATTTTTTGTCATTTCATTAATATTTCCATACTGTTACCTTGGGTACACTGAGGATATATATTAGGAGTCAAATTGCTAGGTCACATAGTATGCACATCTTTAAATTTGCTGGATTCTAATTTCAGCTCTAGACTGTTCAACTTCACTGTGTTTGACTTTGTAAATCTATGTGCTTACTTCCATACTGCTAACTTTTGAGTTGAGAGCAAGTTTGAGACTTTAATGAGGAAGGAACTTAACAGAAGTAGCTACCTATTGAAGACTGAAGAGGCAGGGTTGGTTTACATCTGGGTAACACTCTGGAAATGCAAACAGATGGAAGTCGCTGATTGAACTGGTTAATTTATCAGGGCTTATGTTGAGCTTCAAAGGGAGAATTAACATATGTGTCTTCAAATGAAGAGATTGTTCCCTTGTGTCATCCTGGAGACATAGAGAAGTATACTCTTACCTGGAGTATAGAGCCAGCCTTTCTGTAAGGGTAGTAAAGAGTGATTATGGGATACAAGTTGTTTGATGCTATAAAATCTTCTTCCCAAAGCCCTTTCCCTGTTGTTGTTCCTGAAATTCAATGCTTCATTTATCTAATACAGTCCTCCTAAAATGCAAAGAATGGAACAGGAAAGTTCAAGTCAACTACTAAGATATAATATTATTTACATCTTAATCACAAGGACATTGGTGGGGGAGGGGATAAGATGAGGTATAAAAGCTTCTGAGGGAAATAGATGCCTAGAGGTTAATAGTGATGAAAGCATAGCTGGGCTGTCTTTAAAACCCATTTTGTTTACATCTCCATGAAACACTCCCCACTACCTCTGTCTACAAGTAATCTCTCTGCTCTGATCTCCTACAGTACTTTGTACCTCTTTTATAAAAATTATCACACGCTGAATTCTATTATAGATAGATAAGGTCAGGGGCCCATGCCTAGTGGATCACATATCTGTTATTGCATAAGAAACCATCTCCAAACTTAGTGGCTTAAAGCAACCATGTATTTGCTCATAGTTCTGCAATTCGGTCAGGACTCAACTAGGTTAGTCCAGTTTAGCTTCATGTGGTAACAGCTAGAGGCCCTTGTGTGGCTGCATTCAGTTAGGGTTGTAATGTCTGGAGTGTCCTGTCATTTTCCTGGATTTCTCTCCATGTCTTCTCTCTCATAGGATAGCAGAGATCACTTTACATGGTGGCTGGCTTCCAAAAAAGCAGAAGTGAGGCCACTAGGCCAGGTAAGGGTTAGGCCCAAACTGGCAGTGTTACTTCTGCCACATTGCACTAATTAAAGTAAGCCACAAAACCAGCTCAGTTTTAAGGAAAAGAGAAATATACTCCATGTCTTGTAGGAAGAACAACATTAATATACAAAAATAGAAGGATTTTCTGGAGGATATTTTCAAGATAATATACCAGGCATGGAATCGTAGATAAAATATTTGATGAATAAGTGAACAAAAGTACTGCCTCCAAAGTACTGTCAAGGGTGATGAAGGTGCTGGTCAAGGGTGCTGTGAAGCTACCAGTGAATGAGAAAGTAGTCTATACCGTCCCTGGTAGCATGAAACCCAGAAATGGAACCACCGATGGACTTGCCTTCAAAGCAGTGCTCACTAAATTGGTTTGGTTGGAGTATAGTGTGGTAGTAATTAACTGTTCACAAAAATTCCCATTCTCTCCCTTGCAAAATGCACTCCCCTACTCACTCTGAAATTAGATGTGGTCGTGTGATTTGCTGTGGCCAATAAAATGCAAGCAGACATAAAATCTGTCACATCTAGACAGGAACTATAGTTACCATGTGCAACATTCCTCATTTTCCTTCTCCTGCTCTAGGGAGATGGAACATCCGTCAATCCAGGTCCCTGAGTAAGTACAATGAGATTCTCACATTCTACATATTTATAGCATAGTCTTTCTAAGAAATAATTTAAAAATCTGTATCAATAAGCTTCAAACTCTTCATTATCCTAAATTTAGTAAACTGAATTCCTAATATAATCAAAATAAATGTTCATTTTTATGCACAAGGGGAAGGATTCCAAAGTTACTTATCAAATGAAAATATTGAGGTATTGATGTATCAAATGAAAAATACATCAATATTTAACCTCAGAGGACTAGGTAAAATAAATTAAACCAGGTCTGTGTTATGGACTGTTATGGAGCCATTAAAAATTACATTTTTGAAAAACATTTAAAGACATGATATTATGAACATTAACTATGTTAAGTTACTAAATAGGATATAAGGTATATAGAGAGAATTATTTCATTTAAAAATAAGTATGTATATATGGAAGTACATAAAGAAAATATGATAATTTCATTTGTTTATATCGAAGTGAGAGAACTGTTATTTATTTATTTTTCTTATTTTCCAAATTTCAGCACTGAAATTATATTGCTTATAAAACCAGAAAAGCAAACAATAAATGTTATTATTTTAGAGTTTACAATAAATTGCTTGTACCTCTAGCACTTTCAAGGCAGCCATTCATAAGTTATTAATAGTATACAATAAAAATGTTCTCATTTATTTGTGAAACAAAGCAATAATTTGTTGGCTTGGTTTGCATGTCTGCAAGTACCTGAAAGTTGCAGGATTTATAAATGATTTAATTATCCAGACTTGGGGGCCAATGTAGACCAATTCTAAACTAGTCTGCATTTTCTGACTCATGAAAAGTATGTGTGGCTGACAACCTAGGAGAAATAAATTCCCAGACACATAAAATCTTCCAAGACCAAATCATAGAGACACAGAAAATCTGATTAGACCAATTACTAGAAAGGGGGTTGAATCAGTAATCAAAAACCTCCCAACAAACAAAAGTCCAGAACCAGATGTCTTCACTGGTGAATTCTACCAAATGTACAATGGAGAATTAATACCAATGCTTCTCAAATTCTTCCAAAAACAGAAGAAGAGGGGATACTCCCGAACTCATTTTACAAGGCCACCATTACCCTGTTCCTAAAACCAGACAAGAACCATAAGAAAAAAAATTACAGGTCAATATCCCTGAATACAGATGCAAAAATTCTCAACAAAATATTGGCAAACTCCATTCAATAATACATTAAAAGAATCATATACCATGATCAAGTAGGATTTGTTCCAGGAAGGCAAGAATGCTTCAATATCTACAAATCAAGCAATGTGATACACCACATTAACAAAATAAAGGATAAAAATTATATGATCACTTCAATAGATACAGAAAAAGCATCTGACAAATTTTAATATGCATTTATGATAAAAATTCTCAAAAAACGTTGGTAACCAGGGAACATATCTCAATTTAATAAAGACCATATATGACAAACCCACAGCTAACATCATACTCAATGGTAAAAAGCTGAAAGCTTTTCAGAAACAAGATAAGGATGCCTATTCTTACCACATTTTTTCTATATAGTATTGGAAGTCCTAGCCAGCAATTAGGCAAGAAAAATAAAGGGCATCCAAATTGAAAAGGAAGAAGTAAAACTATCACTATTTGCAAATGACATGAAATTAAATAGGGAAAACCCTAAAGATTCCATCAAAAAACTGTTAGAACTAGGGGCGCCTGGGTGGCTCAGTCATTAAGCATCTGCCTTCGGCTCAGGTCATGATCCCAGGGTCCTGGGATGGAGCCCCGCATTGGGCTCTTGCTCAGTGGGAAGCCTGCTTCTCCCTCTCCCACTCCCTCTGCTTGTGTTCCCTCTCTCACTCTGTCTCTCTGTGTCAAATAAATAAATAAAATTTTTTAAAAAACCTGTTAGAACTAATGAATGAATTCAGTAAAGTTGCAGGATACAAAATTAGTATACAAGTCAGTTGTGTTTCTATACACTAATAATGGACTATCAGAAAGATAAATTAAGAAAACAATCCCATTTATAATTACATCAAAAAGAATAAAATACCTAGGAATAAAGTTAACCAAGGTGGTGGAACATCTGTACACTGAAAACTATAAGACAATGATTAAAGGAACTGAAGAAGACACAAATAATTGGAAAGATATTCCAGGCTCAGAGATTGGAAGAATATTGTCAAAATAATCATACTAGCCAAAGGTATCTACAGATTCAGTGCAATCCCTACAAAAATCCTAATGGTGTTTTTCACAGAACTGGAACAAATCATTCTAAAATTTGTGTGGAAGCACAAAAGACCACAAAGAGCCAAAGGAATCTTGAGAAAGAAAAACAAAGCTGGAGGCACCCTCTTCTGTGTTTCAAACTATATTACAAAGCTATAATAATCAAAACAGGATGGTGCTATCACAAAAATAGACACATAGATCTCTGAAACAGAATAGAGAGCCCAGAAATAAACCCACACATACATAGGTCAGTTAATTTATAACAAAGAGGCCAAGCACATACATGGGGAAAGGCAAATCTCTTCAGTAAACGGTGTTGGGTTAAAGTGGACAGTCACATGCAGAAGAATGAAACAATAATATGTATCCTACATCAGACACAAAAATTAACTCAAAATGGATTAAGGACTTGAATGTAAGACCTGAAACCATAAAACTCTTAGAAGAAAACACAGGCAACAAGCTTCTTGACATCAAGTCTTGGTGATTTTTTTCGGATCTGACTCCAAAAACAAAGGCAACAAAAGCAAAAACAAGCGGAACTACATCAAACTAAAAATCTTCTGCATGGCAAAGGAAATCATCAACAAAACAGAAAGGCCATCTACTGAATGGGAGAAAATATGTGCAAATGATACATCCAAAATACATAAAGAACTCATACAACTTGATAGCAGTAAAACACACAGCCTGATTAAAAAATGGGCAGAGAATCTGAATAAACTTTTTTTTCCAAAAAAGGCATACAGATGGCCACCAGGCACATGAAAAGATGCTCAACATCGCTAACCATCAGAGAAATGCAAATCAAAACCACTGTGAGATATCACCTCACTCTTGTCAGAATGGCTAAAATCAAAAAGACAAGAAATAACAAGTGTTGTCAAGGATGGGGAGAAAAGTAAACTTTTGGTGCACTGTTGGTGGGAATGTACACTGGTGCAGCTACTATGAAAAACAGTGTCGTGTTTCCTTTAAAAATTAAAAATAGAACTACTGTGTGTACCACTAATCCATTTCTGAGTATCTAAAGAAAACAAAAACACTAATTTATAAACAGACATGCATCTCCATGTTCATGGCAGCATTATTTTCAACAGCCAAGATATGGAAACAACCTAAGTGTCCACTGATAGATGAATGGATAAAGATGCGGTGTGTGCATACACACACACACACACACACACACACACACAAATGTAATACTACTCAGCCATAAAAAAAAAAATCTTGCCATTAGTGACAACATAAACGACCTTGAAGGTATTACGCTAAGTGAAATTAGGTCTGACAAAGAAAGATAAATGCTGTATGATCTCACATGTGCAATTTATACAACAACAATAACAACCAGCACCCAAGCTCATAGATATGGAGGATAGATTGGTGATTGCCAGAGGTGAGGGGTGAGGGGTGAAGGGAGTCAAAAGGTACAAACTTCCAGTTGTAAAATAATTAAGTCATGGGGATGGAGTATACAGCATAGTAGCTATAGTTGATAATTCTATATTGCATATTTGAAAGTCGCTAAGAGAGTAGATCTAAAATCTCTCATTACAAAAAAAATTTTTTTTGTAACTGTGTATGACAATGGGTGTTAACTAGACTTATTGTAATCATTTCACAATATATACAAATATTGAATAACTATGCTGTATACCTAAAACTCATATAATGTTATATGTCAATTATACCTCAATAAAAAAAAGAAAATTAAAAAAAGTTTGCATGGACCTTGTTTGGATCTTCATTTAATTAAGATAGCCATGAATGAAATTTTGAGACAATTATGAAATATGGCCTTGCACTGGGTAATATGTGATATTAAGGAATTATTATTTTGTTAAACACGAAAGTGGCATTTTGGTAGTTTATTTACTTAAGGACTAACTTCTGAAAAATTTATAGATGATATGATGTGATGTAAGGTGGAAGATGAAACATGATTGATAGAAAGTTGATATTTGTTATGTCAGTATGTGGAATTCATTCTTTACTCACTTGACTTCTATGCATGATTAAAATTTTCCATAATAAAACTTTTAAAAGAAAAGCTTACTAAACTTTACCTGCAAGAAACCTAAAAACAGAGCTTCCCTGGGTTTGGACTTCAAACAATCTTGTGTACTAAAGGCGGACAAAAAGAAAAGGGCCTGCATTGAGAGGAAGGGGACTGAGAGGTAGGAAACCAGTGGGGACAGACTGTCCATGTGTCCAACATATATCCTCTCAGCCCCAGGTCCATTTCTTCCAGAGCTCATAAAAAGATAACTGTTAAGAATCCCCACTGAACTGCCCCAAATTTGGGATTAGGAAGGACAATGTTTCCCACAAGTGTAGAAAGAAATTTCTATTCTTGGTGTGTGGCTTTTCCTCCCATCATCAAAGATACCTCTGCTTATGCCCATGGCCCCTGGAGTTGCTGCCTTATTTGCTTGTGAAGCAAGTAGATGAAAAGATAGAGACTAATTAAACCTATCATCATTGAGAAATGGGACTCCCTATGGTTCAGCTACATGGACCAGCAGGCTTTTGAAGTCCAACATATAGATGCATAATATAATAAAGCCTGAATTTAGGGGAAAAGCAAGGGATCTTGCTAATGGATATAGTCTGCTTTCCTGTTACAACAAGGGTAGTCTCCCCACAACTGGCTGTTTTGCAGGTTTGCGTATTTGTTGGTTTTGAAAAACTGAGTGGAGAAGTAAGTTAAAATACAAAAAGTGTTGGAATTACTTTTTTAAAAGCCTGTTCTTTGCAAAAATCAACAGAATAGGCAAATAATTAGCTAGTTACTCAAAAGAAATAAAAGGAAAAAGCACAAATGCACAAAATAAGGAATGACAAAAGGGATATCATTATAGGAAAAAGGAAATCTTAAAAGATATAGGAGATTATTTTTTAAAAATTCTAAGGAAATAAATTGGAAAACCTAGATGAAATGGGTAATTTTCTAGGGAAACGGGGCTTATCAAGACTGAATGCAGTAAAGATCAAAGAGAAAAAAATTCTAGAGAAGAAAAAGAGAAAGTTATCAAGGAGCTACAACCCTCAGAAAGCACCTACCAGGGGCGCCTGGGTGGCTCAGTCAGTTAAGTGTCAGTTAACATTTCAGCTCAGGGCATGACATCAGGGTAATGAGATTGAGCACTGAATTGGGCTCAACGTGGAACCTGCTTAAGATTCTGTTCCTTTCTCATTTTCCCCGCCCCCACCGAATCATGCACCCACACCTCTCTGTAAACAACAACAAACAACAAAAAACAAAAAACACCTACCAAACCTCCAGAAACCAGGTAACTTCAATGCCATCTGAACTCTTCCTGAGCAAAGGTCAAAAAGGAAAACTTCCAATGCTTTTTATTAGGTGACTATAACACTGATAAACTTGATGAATACTGCATTAAAAAGTATATGTAGATATTTAATATTTGATGAAGGTGATCTATCAAAACATTTTAGAAGATACACATTTTTATAACAAGTACTGGGAAAGGTAACTATTTGGAAAAAGTTAAGACTCAATCCATATTTCACAGTATATGTCAGGATAAACTCCAAGTGGATCAGGATCTAACTGCAAAAGCTCAAACCATACAAGTACTTCGAGAAAACATGGGTGAATTAATCTATTACCAAGGAGTGGGGGGCAATCCAGAAACAATAGAGGAAAATAGTTTTAAACTCCAATATATTAAAACTTAAAATATTTTGCATAGCAAAGAACATCATAATCAAATGAAAAAGAAAAATGTCCAACTGGGAGTAAATATTTCTACTTATATTACAAAAAGGGATTAATCTCCCTAACATATAAAGAGCTCTTAAAAAATCTAGAGGAAAAGGACCAGAAATCTATAAAAATGTTAGGCAAAAGACCAGAACAAACACATCAGAGAACAATAAACGTAAATAGCAATTAAATGCACAAAGAGATCCATAAATCTCATTCACATGAGAAATACACATAAAATTTCACTGATTTAACATTTCTTATATAGGCAAAAAAATACAGAAGTTTGAAAATATATATTGTTGGTGAGGGCACAGAGAGGCATACACTGCTGTTGGGAAAATAGTACAACTCCACATGGTCAGGGATTTGGCAATACCTAACAACATTTTACATGAATTTATACTTAGAGTAATCCCACTTTTAGACTGTACCAGGAAGATATACTACCATAAAGAAAATAATATATGCACAATGTTATTCAAATTGGCACTATTTGTACTATCAAAATATTATAAACAACTCAAACATCTACTAAAATAAAGGACTGGTTAAATAAACTATAGTTACTCCCACAAAATGATGTACAATGTAGCTGTAAAAACAAAATGAACAAGATCTCTCTGTGCCAATATAAAATGTTCTTGCTGAAAACAGCAAAATGCAGAACAACATAGATAAGTATGCTTCTTTTGTGCTAGAGAGGAAGGGGATAGTGAGGCAGATACATGATTAGTAGAAAGAGAGAGATCTGCTCATTTGCTTACTATTTTCAAAATGAGACACTAGAAAAATAAATGAGAAACTAAGAAAATAGGCTATCCATGTGGGAAATAGAGTAGAAGGGATAAGAATGGAGACAATACTCTGAGGATTCCATTTTACATAGTCTCGCCTTTGAGTCATATACATGTTTTACTGTGGTATAAGACCTAAATTAAGGCTTGATATGATGTGCTGCCTTGACATCTGGTCAAATCAGGAGGATCTTGAACTAAAGTTCCCCTCCCTGCTCTGCTCCTCGAGGATATAGGGTCCTTTAGCCACAAAACCCTCTTTTTCAAAGGGAACAGGCAACGTTCTTGTCTCGGAGCACAGGTTTCAGTTTTCTGCCCGCCCACAGAATTATTCGATGAGCCAATCACATCCACCGAGAGGAGCCAATCACGTCCTTTGCAGGAACCAGGAGACTGCCCACCCTCTTGATGCTACAAAAGGCACAGCTCCTTGCAGTTCACTCTGTTCTTGAATACAACCCCTGTGTGATCCTCCATGAAGTATGTGTCCTTCTCCCCCATGCTGTGAGCATAAGTGACTAATAAATCGCTATCTTATTGGTACAATGTCAGGTATTACGTGTCTGGCTATTCCCCCAATCCTAGGGCAAGAATCTCTCCCTCATCAATGGGGTGAATAGGAAGCAGTTAAAACATTTACATAATTAAAAACAAATCTTAAGAAAGAACCAAAAAATTGAAAACAAACTGAAACCAAATATAAGATGTATTCTTATATCAGAAAAAGAATTATTTCAAAGGACTTTTGACTGTTTATTTTTAGTGGAATATATTCCAATATTTAATGATAACAGTACTATAATTTTTAAATTATTTTATGTATCTGTAGGACAGAGAAAATTAGGAAATAGATTACTAGGGACCCAGATTTTCAGTGGAAACAAAAAGAGACACAAATAGAACATAAAAGAAGAAAAATTGTAATGTTAAATGTTAATTTGAAATATCTAATGAAAATTCATGATTTTTTTAAAGATATGTATATAGATCTCTGTCCATTACCCTCGGTGCAGTATCATCCTTATAGTAATTAGCATCACTAGTCTCATTATCTTGATTTCCATATTCTATCCCCCAGTTAAAGAAACCAGGATTTCCTGAAGAAATGGCTTAAGTACAAGGTGACGTAGACTATCTTGTGCAGAAAATACAGAGGTGCTCAAATATGACATACAAGCCAATGGAGAGGAGCTAGCACTGGTAATATCTGGCCTATTTTAAACATCAAGAAGAATAAGGACTGTAATTCACTGAACACATTGAATCCATAAAAATCCACAAGTCCAAGCTTATATTAAACAAACAAACAAACAAACAAACAAAAGATCCCAAAGCCCAAGTCCCAGCCAGTTCCTACTGCAGTTGCACAATGGCCCACCTCCTCTTTCCTTTCAACATGACAGATACTGCTGTGTCCTTCACCAAGGACTTCCTGGCGAGTGGAGTGGCTGCAGTCATCTCCAAGACCGTGGTAGCACCCACTGAGTGGGTGAGCTGCTGCTGCAGGTACAGCATGCCAGCAAGCAAATCATCGCAGATAAGCAATACAAGGGCATTATAGACTGCGTGGTTTGTATCCCCACGGAGCAGCAAGTCCTATCCTTCTGCCTGGTCACCTGGCCAATGTCAACAGATACTTCTCTGCTCAGGCTCTCAACTCTGCCTTCAAAGATAAATGCAAGCAGATCTTCCTGGGTGGTGTGGACAAGAGAACCAGTTTTGGCACTACTTTGCAGGGAATCTGGCATCTGGTGGTGTCACTGCGGCCACATCCTTGTGTTTTGGTGTCCTCTTGATTTTGCCATTACCAGGCTAGCAGTGGATGTGGACGAAGCTGGAGCTGAAAGGGAATTCAGAGGCCTCAGTGACTATAGATCTGCAAATCTGGTGGAATTAAGGGCCTATACCAAGTTTAATGTGTCTGTGCAGGGTATTCTCAGCCACTGAGCTGCCTACTTCCATATGTATGACACTGCAAAGGGAATGCTTCCAGATCCCAAGGACACTCCCATCTTCATCATCAGCAGGATGATCGCACAATCTGTCACAGTGGTTGCTGGGTTGACTTCCTCTCCATCTGACACTGTTTGTGGCCATATGAGAGTTCAGTCAGGGCACAGAGGAACTGACATCATGTATAAGGCATGCCTAACTGCTGGAGGAAGATTGCTCGTGATAAAGGAGCCAAAGCTTTTTCAAGTGTTCATGATCCAATGTTCTCAGGTGCTTTTGCGCTTGTCTTATATGATGAAATCAAGAAGTTCCCGTAAGTTATTTCCTAGTTTTTACCCCGTGTGAACAGGCATGTTGTATCATATAACATATCTTGAACCTTCTTGACAGACTGTTGGTTGTCTGTTTATCAATGGCAACTATTTACTGGCTGAAAATGGGAAGTGATAATATTCATCTGACCAGTTTTCTCTTAAAGCCATTTCCGTGATGATGGGATTCAATTATATTTTTTATTTCAGTCACTCCTGATAAATAAGTTTGAAGAAATAAAAAAATAGCTGAAATTTAAAAATAAAAAATAAGTAAAAGTGGAAAAAAAAAGAAATTAACCTATTTGCCAGCATTAAAGGTGATATCATCTCCTTACTCAGGAAATCAGTAATTTAAGGGTAATTAGAATTTATCCTCCATCATTGGAAGGAAGTATAGTGCATCCTCAGTTCACAAAGGGAAGTTTTTTAAAATGGGTGGTGTGCCACCACCCTAACCTAGTGATCAAATTAGCATCACTAATGATGAAGCTGTGAGAGACCACATGCCTCTTGAAATGATGCAGTTTGAACTATGCAGATCATCTATGTCATGTCCTTACCAAAAATATTTACTCTGACTCTACTGGTCTAGCATCTTCACATTGTTAATGTCATGAATAAAAGAGTCTAGATTAAAAGAAACATAACAACCAACGCGTGATTTTATCGTAGTTGGATGAAACTGCTATAGAGGGTATTTTGGAGACAATGGAAATGTGTATTATAGACTAGTTAGCAAATGATATAAGAAAACTGTTCATCTTTTTGGGTGCAATATGGTATCATAATATAAGGAAATATTTTTTAGAAGATATTTGAATTGTTTGTAATGGAGCTGTCATAAGATTGCAAATTATTTTTTTTTAAGATTTTATTTATTTATTGACAGAGACACACCAAGAGAGGGAACACAAGCAGGGGGAGTGAGAGAGGGAGAAGCAGGCTTCCTGCGGAGCAGGGAGCCTGATGTGGGGCTCAATCCCAGGACCCTGGGATCATGACCTGAGCCAAAGGCGACACTCAACCACTGAGCCACCCAGGTGCCCCAAGATTGCAAATTATTTTAAAATCGTTCAGCAAAAGTTTGCTGACAGCAAATAGAGTAAAACGGCAATGTTTTTTCTATGTTGAGTGATAGACATATGATTTACTATTCTTTCAACTCTTCTGTGCAACTGAAAATGTTTATAATAAAAATTTATAAGATTGTCATTTTATATCATCTACTTTTTAAAAACAATAAGGCATTGCCAAGCTTGTAGCTGGCCAATGGTCCTGCTGAGAAAAAACAAATGGGTAAACTTCAAAAATCCTCTAACGTGTAAAGGCATCAAAGAGTTGCTGATACAACCAAAATTAGAGGGCACAGGACTCTAGAGCAAGTGGAGAGATGTGCTGACTTCAGCCTCTTTTGTTCTGGAGATATTTGCCAAATCTGGCTCAGGGCAAGAGGCTGTGCACCTGGACTTTGCCTAAGCACAAGGTCACTGCTGGAGGACAGAGAAACCAGAGACCTTCAGTGGTCTCATGGAGAGACAAGACCGAAGACTTGAAGAGCTGATGGCCAGGTAGAAACAGAAGGGCAGAGAACTGAGCCTAATACAGGCTATTTTCTCCCCAAGACATTTATCAAATTCTGGAGCTGTTGAGGGCATTAAGCTAAAAGCCATGAAGAAACCTGCTGAAAAGCTGACTGGGATTTTCTGCAGTGTCCCTGTGATGTGCATGAGGATTTCAAGTTCAAGACCACCAGGGGAAGGTACCCCAGCAAACATACGAGGCTCTCTGTTAAAAGATCATAAAAACTATCCTTTGGGTACAGAAGAAAATTAGAGGTGGACAGAACCTTTGATAAACTGCAACCAGTCTTAACTCTGCCTAATCCCTGACTGGATTAGAGGAATCAGCTATCACTCTTTCTGCTGATAGAGATAAAATGATAAAGCCTTTGAGAGAATTAATGTCATCTGGATCCTTTACAATGACTACCACAGGTCTCAGTGCCACATAAAGATGACAATATCTAGAAGCATAAAAGAAACATCCCTTTTTTGCCGCTTTAAGAGCAAGGGGAGTGTTGCCTGGGTGGTTCAGTTGGTTCAGCTGCAGACTCTTGGTTTTGGTTTCAGGGTCGTGGGATCCAGTGCCATGTGGGGCTCCGGGCTCAGTGCGGAGTCTGCTTGAGATTCTCTCTCCCTCTCTTTCTGCCCCTCCCCCCACTCATGCTCTCTAAATAAATAAATAATCTTAAGAAAAAAAAAGAGCAAGGGGAAACTTCCCCAAACTTAATCCTTTGATTTCTCCTCACATCTCCTTGCCAGTGCCTACACCAATCATTTGGTAAGGATGATGAAATGCTCGTGATTGGCTTAAACTGACTAAGGCTCATCATTCCCCCCTATTCCCAGTGGCCCTGGAGAGGGACTCAGCCTCTTTAGAAAGACATGGACTCTTAGAGGAGGATGAACCCAATCAGGCTCTGTTAGCAAGAAAAGAGAGAATGACAATTGAGAAGGCAATCAACAATGTTGCCACATCATTTATCAGCCATTAGTATGGGACCTCAGGCAAGCTATTCAATCTCTTTGGGCTACAATTTTCTAATCTGTAAAATTTAGATAATACCTCAAAAAGGCTGCTGTACATATTCAATAAAATTATACATATTTTAAAGATTTTATTTATTTGACAGAGAGATAGTGAGAGCAGGAACACAAGCAGGGGGAGTGGGAGAGGGAGAAACAGGCTTCCTGCTGAGCAGGGAGCCCAATGCAGGACTCGATCCCAGGACCCTGGGATCATGACCTGAGCTGAAGGCAGACGCTTAATGACTGAGCCACCCAGGTGCCCCTATATATTTTTTTAATTACCAAATGTCTAGCTTATTTTTAGTGCTTCAATAGTGTTGGCTAATATTGTTTGCCATGGTTTTGAGTGCCTTCTTTAGACATCATCCAGCTGTCAGTGGTCTTTTTAAGCATGACACCCTAATCCCAACCCATATGTCAGGTGTGTGCCCAATGGCCCAGATAGTAGGACTGGTATCTACCTTGCTCTTGCTTCTCAACATGCTATTCTGACAGCTGGAGAGGCATCTCCAGGAAAGTGGGCCATCAGAGTGTGAATTGAGGCCCACAGGGAAGACAATTCTTTCCCCGCCATCACTCCCTCCCTCTCTGGTCCCCAATTCTGCCTTTCACAGAGTATTAATTTATTACTTTTCAATTAATAAAATACAGGAATCAGAGGTAAGCCAGTGGATATAAGAACCACAGGACAAATGGCTAAGAGCTCCATTTTTACTGAAAGATTTGGGATGGGTGGGATGTAGAGTTAAATAATTTAATAAGATTTATACTCTAGGGCACCTGGGTGGCTCAGTTGATTAAGCGTCTGCCTTGGGCTCAGGCCATGATTCCAGGGTGATGGGATCGAGCCCTGCATTGGGCTCCCTGCTCAGTGGAGAGCCTGCTTCTCCCTCTGCCTCTGCCCCTCCCCCTGCTTGTGCTCTCTGTCAAGTAAATAAATAAAATCTTTAAAAGACTTATAATCAAGTTTAATGAAAGTAACTTTATTTTAATACAAAAGAAAATGTGATATGGAGAACACAAAATTTTCATAGATTTTACAAACAATATGCAAGATTTGAGGAAAATTTCTGTTTGGAGTGACTGACCACTTTCCTCTGCCTTTAGGGTCACTGTGTAGGAAAGGTTTTAGAGCATTGTGCTTCTAATTAAATGCATATTCTGGGCTTTTTCTTTTTAAGGCAAATACTAGGAATACTTACTGAGTTTAGTACATTTTTTTTTCTTTGAATAACAGGAGTGATGGGAAAGCCTGTTGGCAATGGATACCTGTGGGGGAGATGTCAATCCCTGAAGAGCTATGACAAAGGTCTCAAATGAGGGAGAGAGGGAGGTAGACACTATTTTCTCTAGCGCCACTCTCAGAGGTTTAGTGAAATTTGACAAAGCAATAAAGGGTAGACGCTAAGCTGTTTTTATCGCTTGGGGCAATGTGCTCTAAGCGTTGGTTCCTTCTATTGCCCAGTGGGCACAATGGCACCTCCTTTACTGTGCTCACAGTGAGAATCAAGTTAAGGAAGCTGATGTATGCAAAGTATTGAGGACAGTTCCCGGTGCAAAGTAAAGTGTTTAATAAATGTGACAACCTATAAGCATATTTTACCAAGGAAGGGTTCAAAAAGTTTCTTTTTGTAATTACTGAAACTCGTATCTATGAGCAAGGATTCTGTGATCACAAGGAATGTTATTTCTTCCTTACTTGGGGGGGGGCATGCCTGGTTGTGATAATTCTAACACCAGGGGCATGTTTTGTGCAAGGAATTATCCCAAGATAATTCAGTCTTATCCTTGATCCTGTAACTAATTACTCTTGGTAACCTGCTCCGAAACAGGAGATGATGATTCCTTTACTAGTTAGTACAACCAAGTGAGCTGGATATAAGCAGGCTGGAGGCAACAAAGATAAATCAGACATAGACCCACTTTTAAAACAACTCATCCTCAAAAAAAAAAAAAAAAAAAAAAAGCTAAAAAACAAAACAAAACAAAAACCCCCAACTCATCTGCCAGGAGGGGAGATCAGACTGTCAGTATCCATCACAGCAGGATAGAAAGTTCTAAGTGTCTCAAGGTTACAAAGAAAATACCGTGAGAGTTACAAAGAAACCACATATTATACCCACTTCAAAACCAGATTAGTTACAAATAAAGGGGAACAAGATTTTTTTTTTTTAAAGAATTTATTTGTTTGTCAGGGCGGAGCAAGATGGCAGAGGAGTAGGAGACCTGGATTTCGTCTGGTCCCAGGAATTCAGCTGGATAGGGATCAAACCATTCTGAACGCCTACGAACTCAACAGGAGATCCAAGAAAAGAATAGCAGCAACTCTCTGAACAGAGAAGCGACCACTTTCTGGAAGGTAGGACATGCGGAGAAGTGAATCCGGTATCCGTTTTCACTCTCCTCCTCCAAAGCTATCCTCCCAATATTCGGGAGGATAGACGGTGGGGGAGGGGGCCTCTGTCTGCCACTTTTGGCAAGTGATAGAGACACGGAGCACAAAATTGGAAATTTTAGAAGTCGGCTTCACTGAGGGACGTCGCTCCAGTGGCTAAGCGGGGGGTGGAACCCTCCCTGGGACAGTGTGGTCTCAGGACCCTCGGGGTCACAGAGAGACCGGGGGTGCCTGAGTGCGGCAGAGCTCCCAGGTATCGGAGCCGGGAAGCCGGCTGCAGAGATGGAGCCGAGGAGTGCGCTTTAAGCTCAGGGTGGCCATAAACTGTGATCCATGGCACAGTCGGGCCACGGCTCTTCCAGCAGGGACCGAACAAGTGGCAGATCCGGGGACACTCCCCTTTCTCCCCCAGGAGGAGCGGCATGGGAGCGCACCGCAGGGATCTGCTGGGTTTGGAGACTCAACACGGGGTCGTGTACCAGAGACAGAAATGCTTGGTCACAGGCCGGGTGAGCACGGAGTGCGGCTGGAGACCAGGGAGATGGGAGTGACTGCTTTTCTCTGGGGGCGCACTGAGGAGCGGGGTCCCGAGTTCTTGGCTCCTCTGGGGTGGAGATTGGGAGGCCACTGTTTTCACTCTCCTCCTCCAAAGTTGTACAGAAAGCTTGCAGGGAACAAAAGCTCATGATCCTGGAGTCACGGGATTGAGTCCCACATCGGGCTCCCTGCTCGATGGGGAGTCTGCTTCTCCCTCTGACCCTCTTCCCTCTCGTGCTTTCTATCTCTCATTCTCTCTCTCTGAAAGAAATAAATAAAATCTTAAAAAAAAAAAAAATCTCCCGAGAGCAAACCCGAGCAGATTACTTACCCCAGACCGGCAAGGGCGGGGCAATTCCACCTCCAGCAAAGACATTTGGGAACCACAACAACAGGCCCCTCCCCCAGAAGATCAGCACGAACAGCCAGCAAGCCAAGACCAAGTTTACCGATCAATGAGAATGGCAGAACTCCAGCGCTACAGGAATACCGCACATAAAAGTCATGGCTTTTTTCCCATGATTCTTTAGTCTTTCAAAGTTAATTTTTCTTAACTTTTTTTTTTTAATTTTTCTTTTTCCCTTTTTCAACCAACATCTTCTCAATCCCTTTTTTAAAAAACACTTTTAGAGTCATATTCTATCCCTTCATAGTAGTTACCCTTATTTTTGGCATATATATATAAGTTGTTCTCTCTTTAAAATTTTGAGATATAGTCTAACAGATCAAAATATACCCTACATCTCTAGTGTATGGCTTTGTTCTAGTCTCCTGCCTGATCACATTCTTTCCCTTTTTTTTTTTTTTTTTTTTAAAATCCTCTTTTCTTTTTTCAAACAACTTCTTACCTTATCAATTCCGTTTATAAAATCTTTTATAATTTTCATCTTTACAGTCATATTCCATCCCTTCATCATATTAACCCTTACTTTTGTACATATATAAGTTTTTCCTTCTTTAAAATTTTGGGAGGCACTTTTTTTCTAACAGAAAAAATACACCATATAATCTAGTGTGTGGCACTGATCTATGCACCAGCCTGATCATATTTGCTCATATTCTGTATTTATTTGTTTTGTTCTGTTGTTTGTTTTTATCTTTTTCTTTTTCTTTACCTTTTTTTCCTTTTTTTTCTTTCTTTCCCTTTCTTTTCTCCTGGTTTCAGGTCTTTTCTGATTTGTTTAGTGTATATTTTCTGGGGACATTGTTACCCTGTTAGCATTTTGTTCTCTCATTCATCTATTCTCCTCTGGACAAAATGACAAGATGGAAAAAATCACCCCAACAAAAAGAACAAGAGGCAGTACTGACCACAGGGACCTACTCAATACGGACATTAGCACGATGTTGGACTAGAGTTCAGAATGATGATTTTAAAGATACTAGCTGGGCTTGAAAAACGCATGGAAGGTATTAGAGAAACCCTTTCTGGAGAAATAAAAGAACTAAAATCTAACCAAGTCAAAATCAAAAAGGCTATTAATGAGGTGCAATAAAAAATGGGGGCTCGGATTGCTGGGATAAATGAGGCAGAAGAGAGAATTAGCAACATAGAAGACCAAATGATGGAAAATAAAGAAGCTGAGAAAAAGAGAGATAAACAACTACTGGATTACGAGGGCAGAATTCGAGAGATAAGCGATACCATAAGACAAAACAACATTAGAATAATTGGGATCCCAGAAGAAGAAAGAGAGAGAGGAGAAGAAGGTATATTGGAACAAATTATAACAGAGAACTTCCCTAATTTGGGGAAGGAAACAGGCCTTAAAATCCAGGAGGCACAGAGAACCCCTCTCAAAATCAATGAAAATAGGTCAACACCCCGACATCTAATAGTAAAACTTATGAGTCTCAGAGACAAAGAGAAAATCCTGAAAGCAGCTCAGGAGAAGAGATATGTAACCTACAATGGTAGAAACATTAGATTGGCAACAGACCTATCCACAGAGACCTGGAGGGCCAGAAAGGACTGGCATGGTATCTTCAGAGCACTAAACGAGAAAAATATGCAGCCAAGAATACTATATCCAGCTAGGCTGTCATTGAAAATAGAAGGAGAGATAAAAAGCTTCCAGAACAAACAAAAACTAAAGGAATTTGCAAACACGAAACTAGCTCTTCAAGAAATATTGAAAGGGGTCCTCTAAGCAAAGAGAGAGCCTAAAAGCAACATAGACCAGAAAGGAACACAGACAATATACAGTAACAGTCACCTTACAGGCAATACAATGGCACTAAATTCATATCTTTCAATAGTTAGCCTGAATGTAAATGGGTTGAATGCCCCAATCAAAAGACACAGGCTATCAGATTGGATAAAAAAACAAGACCCATCAATATGCTGTCTGCAAGAGACTCATTTTAGACCCAAAGACACCCCCAGATTGAAAGTGAAGGGGTGGAAAACCACTTCCCATGCTAATGGACACCAAAAGAAAGCTGGGGTGGCAATCCTTATATCAGACAAATTAGATTTTAAACCAAAGACTGTAATAAGAGATGAGGAAGGACACTATATCCTACTTAAATGGTCTATCCACCAAGAAGATCTAACAATTGTAAATATCTATGCCCCTAACATGGGAGCAGCCAATTATATAAGCCAATTAATAACAAAAGCAAAGAAACACATCGACAACAATACAATAATAGTGGGGGACTTTAACACCCCCTCACTGAAATGGACAGATCATCTAAGCAAAAGATCAACAAGGAAATAAAGACTTTAAATGACACACTGGACCAAATGGACTTCACAGACATATTCAGAACATTCCATCCCAAAGCAACAGAATACACATTCTTCTCTAGTGCCCATGGAACATTCTCCAGAATAGATCACATCCTAGGTCACAAATCAGGTCTCAACCGGTACCAAAAGATTGGGATCATTCCCTGCATATGTTCAGACCACAATGCTTTGAAACTAGAACTCAATCACAAGAAGAAAGTTGGAAAGAACTCAAATACATGGAGGCTAAAGAGCATCCTACTAAAGAATGAATGGGTCCACCAGGAAATTAAAGAAGAACTTAAAAAATTCATGGAAACCAATGAAAATGAAAACACAACTGTTCAAAATCTTTGGGATGCAGCAAAGGCAGTCCTAAGAGGAAAGTATATAGCTATACAAGCCTTCCTCAGGAAACAAGAAAGGTCTCAAATACACAACCTAACCCTACACCTAAAGGAGCTGGAGAAAGAATAGCAAATAAAGCCTAAACCCAGTGGGAAAAGAGAAATAATAAACATGAGAGCAGAAATCAATGAACTAGAAACCAAAAGAACAGTAGAACAGATCAATGGAACTCGGAACTGGTTCTTTGAAAGAATTAACAAGGTTGATAAACCCTTGGCCAGACATATCAAAAAGAAAAGAGAAATGACCCAAATCAACAAAATCATGAAAGAGGAGAGATGACAACCAACACCAAAGAAATACAATTATAAGAACATATTATGAGCAACTATATGCCAGCAAATTAGACAATCTGGAAGAAATGGATGCATTCCTAGAGATGTATCAACTACTAAAACTGAACCAGGAAGTACTAGAAAACCTGAATAGACCTATAATCACCAAGGAAATTGAAGCAGTTCAAAAATCTCCCAAGAAACAAAAGCCCCGGGCCAGATGGCTTCCCAGGGGAATTCTACCAAACATTTAAAGAAGAATTAATACCTATTCTTCTGAAATTATTCCAAAAAATAGAAATGGAAGGAAAACTTCCAAACTCATTTTATGAGGCCACCATTACCTTGTCCCCCAAACCAGACAAAGACCCCATCAAAAAGGAGAATTTTACAGACCAATATCCTTGATGAACATAGATGCAAAAATTCTCACCAAAATACTGGACAATAGGATCCAACAGTACATTAAAAGGATTATTCACCACGACCGAGTGGGATTTATGCCTGGGCTGCAAGGTTGGTTCAACTTCTGCAAATCAGTCAATGTGATACAAAACATTAATAAAAGAAAGAACAAGAACCATATGATCCTCTCAATAGATGCAGAAAAAGCATTTGACAAAGTACAGCATCCTTTCTTGATCAAAACTCTTCAGAGTATAGGGACAGAGGGCACATACCTCAATATCATAAAAGCCATCTATGAAAAACCCACAGCGAATATCATTCTCAGTGGGGAAAAACTGAGAGCTTTCCCCCTAAGGTCAGGAACATGGCAGGAATGTCCACTATCATCACTGGTATTTAACATAGTATTAGAAGTCCTAGCCACAGCAATCAGACAACAAAAAGAAATAAAAGGCATCCAAATTGGCAAAGAAGAAGTCAAACTCTTCATTGTTTGCAGATGATATGATACTTTACGTGGAAAACCCAAAAGACTCCACCCCAAAACTGCTAGAACTCATACAGGAATTCAGTAAAGCAGCAGGATATAAAATCAGTGCACAGAAATCAGTGGCATTCCTATACGCCAACAAGACAGAAGAAAGAGAAATTAAGGAGTCGATCCCATTTACAATTGCACCCCAAACCATAAGATACCTAGGAATAAATCTCACCAAAGAGGCAAAGGATATGTACTCAGAAAACCATAAAATACTCATGAAAGAAACTGAGGAAGACACAAAGAAATGGAAAAACGTTCCATGCTCATGGATTGGAAGAACAAACATTGTGAAGATGTCAATGCTACCTAGAGCAATCTACACATTCAATGCAATCCCTATCAAAATACCATCCACTTTTTTCAAAGAAATGGAACACATAATCCTAAAATTTGTATGGAACCAGAAAAGACCTCAAATAGCCAGAGGAATACTGAAAAAGAAAAGCAAAGCTGGTGGCATCACAATTCCGGACTTCCAGCTCTATGACAAAGCTGTCATCATCAAGACAGTACGGTACTGGCACAAAAACAGACACATAGATCAATGGAACAGAATAGAGAGCCCAGAAATGGACCCTCAACTCTATGGTCAACTCATCTTCGACAAAGCAGGAAAGAATGTCCAATGGATAAAAAGTCTCTTCAACAAATGGCGTTGGGAAAATTGGACAGCCACATGCAGAAGAATGGAACTGGACCATTTCCTTACACCACACACAAAAATAGACTCCAAATGGTTGAAAGACCTAAACGTGAGACAGGAGTCCATCAACATCCTAAAGGAGAACACAGGCAGCAACCTCTTCGACCTTAGCCGCAGCAACTTCTTCCTAGAAACATCGCCAAAGGCAAGGGAAGCAAGGGCAAAAATGAACTCTTGGGATTTCATCAAGATAAAAAGCTTTTGCACAGCAAAAGAAACAGTCCACAAAACCAAAAGACAACCGACAGAATGGGAGAAGATATTTGCAAATGACATATCAGATAAAGGGCTAGTATCTAAAATCTATAAAGAACTTCTTAAACTCAACACCCAAAGAACAAATGATCCAATACATGAACAGACATTTTTCCAAAGAAGACATCCAAATGGCCAACAGACACATGAAAAAGTGCTCAACATCGCTCGGCATCAGGGAAATCCAAATCAAAACGTCAATGAGATACCACCTCACACCAGTCAGAATGGCTAAAATTAAGGACAGGAAATGAGAGATGTTGGCAGGGATGCAGAGAAAGGGGAACCCTCCTAGACTGTTGGTGGGACTGCAAGCTGGAGCAGCCACTCTGGAAAACAGTATGGAGGTTCTTCAAAAAGTTGAAAATAGAGCTGCTGTACAACCCAGCAACTGCTCTACTGGGTATTTACCCCAACGATACAAATGTAGGGATCCGAAAGGGTACGTGCACCCCGATGTTTGTAGCAGCAATGTCCACAATAGCCAAACTGTGGAAAGAGCCATGAATTCCATCAATAGATGAATGGATAAAGGGGTGGTATATATATATATATATACACACAATGGAATATTATGCAGCCATCAAAAAGAATGATATCTTGCCATTTACAATGACGTGGTTGGAACTGGAGGGTATTATGCTGAGCGAAATAAGTCAATCAGAGAAAGACATGTATCATATGACCTCACTGATGTGAGGAATTCTTAATCTAAGGAAAGAAACTGAGGGCTGCTGGAGTGGTGGGGGTAGGAGGGATGGGGTGGCTGGGTGATAGACATTGGGGAGCGTATATGCTATGGTGAACGCTGTGAAGTGTGCAAGACTGTTGAATCACAGGTCTGTACCTCTGAAACAAATAATACATTATGTGTTAAAAAAAAAAGAAGATAGCAGGAGGGGAAGAATGAAGGGAGAGAAATTGGAGGGGGAGACGAACCATGAGAGACGATGGACTCTGAAAAACAAACTGAGGCTTCGGGGGGGGGGGTCGGGGGATGGGTCAGCCTGGTGATGGGTATTAAAGAGGGCACGTTCTGCATGGAGCACTGGGTGTTATACACAAACAATGAATCATGGAACACTACATCAAAAACTAATGATGTAATGTATGGTTTAACATAATAAAAAAAATCTTTAAAAAAATTTACTTGTCAGAGAGAGAGAGAGAGAGTGCATAAGGAAGGGGAGTGGCAGACAGAGAGCCCGACGCTGGGCTCCATCCCAGGACTCTGGGACCATGACCTGAGCCAAAGGCAGACGCCTAATCCACTGAGCTACACAGGCATCCTGGGGAACAAGATTTAAAGGAGGAATATTTTCGCCAAACTATTATATTTGCAAGAAATAGACACTCATTTGGTTTAATACACTAAGGCTGCTGTCTTGAAATTCTTAATAATTATTGAACAAGGAATCTCACATTTTCACTTTTCACTGGGCCCTGCAAATTATGTATTTCCTTGATGGGGCCAGGAAAGTAGGCTGGGGATAGGATAGGATTCAGTATCTATCAGAGTAGAGGGGCAAAGCAGTTGCTCTCAGGGCCTTGGGCTCCTCCATGTCTGCCTACTATTCCTGCTACCAACAGGGAATTACCTCACAATTTACTGCATTTATTTTCTGGATTTTGCTTAATTATGGCTTTTGCTTGCTGGTGACTTCTCAAGGACCAATTGCCTTATGGCCCCTTTGCCTGCCTTCTACGAACTGTGCAGCTATTTCTTTAGCTTACACAAACCTGCCTAACAGAGAATGTGATCTATCACTCACTTAGTCCTTCCAACAGCCCTCTAAGGAAGATATTGCCATTACCTCCAGTTTACACGAGGACCCCTGAATTATTATACAATAACGGTAAAAGCCACACCATACCTAGGAACAGAGAGTGCTCTCAGAGCACATATAAATACTTGAACAACTATAAATTTGGTGGCTATATTTATGATTTCCAGGAGGAAGTAACTGAGTTGAGGCTTTGATGATCAGAAGGGTTTTTTTTTTGTTTTTTTTTTTTTAGGCTAAGAAAGGCAGGAAAAGGGAACAGCATTAGCAAAGGCATAGAGAAACAGAATGTGTTTCTTCTGGACCAGACACATCTACTGGGGCTGAACCTAGAGTTCCCAGGAGGTAGTCTCTGAGGAAGGGGTGGTGTGGGTAAAGAAACTGGGGATATAACTTGAGGTCATGCATACGCATTTGGATTATACCATAGAGTACCATAAGGTATTAGATAGTGGGGGGGAAGAGTGACATGAGCAATTGTTTTTAAAAGAAAACTTTGGCATAAGAATGGAGGATCTGGGGGTGGGGGGAAGCAGGGTTGAGGCCAGGAAGCAAAGGATAAAGGGAGAGGTAGTAATGGTTTCAATGGTTTGAACTGGTGCAGTGAGGAAATTGATGCAACATGCACTCCAAGGGGAACACGGACCGAAGTTACTGAGCCCTTGCGAAGGTGTGAAGGCAGAATTCAAAGTGTTCAGAATGGAGGGGAGGCTCCATGGGCAAGGGTCAATGGTGACCTGGAAAAGAGAGTAATTAAAAATCAGTGTTTTTTCATGTTAATGACCCTCAAAGAATCCTAATCAAAATGCTCTGCTTCGGCTGATGGGACAAGCACCAAGGAATAGTGAGGCCTGGGAGAAGTTGAAAAGGAGTTTAATTCCTCCAGGCTGTCAGAGCTAGGGAAGAGGTTGAGTAGGCAAGGGACCAGTATGGTTGTCAACAACTTCTCGGCATTTTCTCTGGCTTCCCTGCTGTCTAGAGACTAGAATCTCTCACAACACCCGTCTTCCAGGTACACTGCACTTCACCATCATGATAAATTAAATACCTTTCCAGTTTTGATTATCTTCATGCTCACAGCAGACTACAGTGTGCAAAGTACAAAGTTAGCCAGTTTGACTTACGAGAGGCTGGGACATCCTGTTCCATAAACATCTGTCATGAGACCAAAATAACCCATGTCTTTAGTGGCCAAATTTTAACAGCTATAAACTGCTTCCTGCTTTTAGTACAGAATCACTGACAAAATTCTTATTTTTGGGGGGCCCCACTTTTTAAAATAAAGGTGCACCTGGGTGGCTCAGTTGGTTAAGGATTTAACTCTTGATTTCAGCTCAGGTCAGGATTTCAGGGTTGTGAGATCGAGCCCCACACTGGGCTCCGTGCTCAGTGGGGAGTCTGCTTCTCTCTCTCTAAAATAAAGCTTTTAAAAAATAAAAACATTTTTAAAAATACAAATAAGTGTTTTATAGAAAATACAAATATGTGTGAAGAAGAAATTAAGTCATCTACAATATCATCACCTAGTGTAGACCACCACTACCATGTTACAACCAGCCTTCTCCATACACACATTTTTCTTATATCTTGCAGTCATATACTCTATACTATTTCGCAACTTTTTTCTTACCAATATTTTATGTCTCCATTAACAAGACAATGAATATGATTTTACATTATTCTTAATTGTAGAACATCCTCAAATGTAAATGTTAAAAGGGATTTTTTAAAAGTAATCTCTACCCCCAATGTGGGACTCAAATTCACGACCCCAAGATCAAGAGTGGCACACCCTAAAAGGAATTGTTTTTTTAAAGATTTTATTTATTTATTTGACAGAGAGAGACACAGTGGGAGAGGGAACACAAGCAGGGGGAGAGGGAGAAGCAGGCTTCCTGTGGAGCAGGGAGCCCCATGCGGGGCTCAATCCCAGGACCCTGGGATCATGACCTGAGCCGAAGGCAGATGCTTAATGACTGAGCCACCCAGGTGCCTTAAAAGTAATTGTTTTAATCTGGTTGTATTTATACTTCTTCTACCTTATATTTGATTTTCTATATTCTCACCCTCTTAAGTCCTCCATGTCAGTCAATCTTGTGCTTCTATTTGCCCAGGTCAATAGGATCTGTATGTTTCACACATGGGCCAGTGCTTACTGCTCATTAAGAAAGTCCAGTCTCACATCAGCCTATACTCTGATGCTCCCCTCCTCAGACTTGCTGCCACCTGGCTCACTTCCCAAGACTCTCCTAGCTCTGCCTGCAGAACATGTTCAGTTACCTCGCATTTTTAAGAAAGGTAGCTTGCTATGGAGATCATGGCGTTCTATTCACATAAGGCCCAACAGAGAGGAAAACCTTCCTTTCCCAGGCCATACCTTTAAGTGTAATCTTTCCCAACCATCTTGCAAATACCTTCTTCTGGAGAAGGAGAGGAGAGAAAAGGAGAGGGGTGGGGGGAAGGAGGAAGACAGAGGAATGATGGCTGGCTAGTTCATTGCAAATTCATTGAAACAGAACATAAACACCAAGGCCTACTGGTGCTCAATCTATAATATCAGCCTTCTTTTATACCAAACCCAGCTCTATTTGTCTTTAGTTTCAAGTCTTTAATCTTGGGGAAATGAGAGCATAAAAGCCCTGTGATGTTAAGTGTTAGATAACTTTTTATCTAGCAGTGTTAGACACTTTTTTATCAGCAATTCACTGATATCTTAGGATTGATGCCAGTGGGTTAGGAGAGGCACTAAAGAGAGAAAGGCTATCTGACATCACCAAGTTGTGGAAGGAACAGGTAAGGAAAGTTGTATAATCTTGGGTGACTTACATAATTCCTCTATACATAAATTGCTGGATCTGTAAAATTGAGTGGTATACAATAATTGGTAGTTTTTTTTAGTACCTCATACAGTGTTGGGCTTATGACATTTACTTGATAGTTTTCATAGAATGGATGTTAATTGAATGTAATCATTGCTGCTATGGTAGAGGTATGTATTTCAGACTATTCCATAGTCTGATAAAACAAACAAAAGCGATGATAATCATTGTTCTGATTCCTCATTGTCCAAGCAATCTTCTGACAAATTTGGGTTGTCTCAGGACAGGCATGCCCAAACATTCTGATGATTAGAGACGACTATTCCTCTTTTAAAATGAATGAGCATTATCTTGCTTGATTGTGTCAGTCAGTCCTTTAGAACCTGGTCAATTCTTGGTGGATCATAATGTGTGCTCCACAAATATTTGTTGAATAGATGGATAGATGAATGAATGAATAAATAAATTTGAGTTCTGATATCTTGGAAGATGAACCATTATGTACTGCTGATTCCGTGTTATTGTGGTTTTCTCTATTTAAACCAGGGATAAAGAGTGCTTGGCTCCACTAACCAACTCTTTTGGATGCAAGAAGAAGCATAAAGGAATTAATCATCAACATCATCCAGTTATAGAGTTGAAAGGAAAAGTGGAGCAATTCTGCACAATAAAGTATCCCTAACCTCATGAAATTTAAAATCTGAAGTCACTTTCCAGGTGTTTTTCAGCATCATTCCCCTCCCCACACATATACACATCTTCCATCTCTACTTCTAAGCTCTAAACCAGTTTCTTCCATAACCTTAGCAAAGAGCTCCCATAACAGAGCCTACATTATATATTTTGGAATAACTTTGGGCACAGTTACAACGTTAATGAGATTCAGAATCTATAGGAATAGTGAGTCACCTAAATTTTAGGACAATTGATACTAGAAAAATGTTGCTGCTTTTAATCCACCTTACCTGGAAATTTTTTATAATATATAACTCCACACCCATGAATCAACACTCTTACTGTTATTTCCTGTAGATTAATAACCAGGCTGACATTTCTAAATGTAGACAGTTGTTGATGGAACTGGCAGAGATACAATTACTGGCCACTCAGAAAAGGTAAAAAATTTGCATGTGGGATAAATCATGCTGCTGTGCTGGGATGATGCTGGTTGTTTGGAGTAGAACTTAAAATCATAAATCCTCATCCACACATCTCAACTCACATCCTCCCCCAACAATGATTGGATAACATGATTTTTAAGGAAACTGTACACTCTGAAATTTGATGATCATATACTTACATTTCTACCTAAGGTGGCTTTGTTATACTTAGGGAATGTGGGGGAAGGGACACTGAGGAGATAGTAACTAAGAGGAGCTATTTTCAGGTATGGGTAGAGAATAAGAGAAATAAAGTGAGTGTAAGAAGTCTGGAAACTACGTATACCCTTAATGATGCTCAAAAACTAAAGAACAAAAAGATACAACTAAAATTTGTTTAATTACTTTTATTGGAGAGGCTATATTTTTACTCTAATGCAACTCCAATGCTGAAAAATATGGTTCAAGTTTCATAAACATTGTATTTGTAGAGGTGTTTGGACAACATTGGACAATAAGATAAACAGGTTAGTGGAAATCTCTCGATAGAATCCAGAAGATTGAGATATAAAAATAATAAAATGATGAGGGGCACCTGGGTGGCTTAGTCTGTTAAACATCTCACTCTTATTTTCGGGGCAGGTCATGATCTCAGGGTCGTGGGATGGAGCCCAGCATCAGGCTCGGTGCTCAGCATGGAATCTGCTTGGGATTCTCTCTCTCCCTCTGCCCCTCCCCCTGCTTGCACTCTCTCGCACTCTCTCTAAAAATAAATAAAGAAATAAAATCTTTTTAAAAACAATAAAATGATAATAAAAATGATAGCTACTGTTAACTGAGCCTTTCCTAAGTGCCAGGCACTATGCTAAGACATATATAATTTCATTTAACCTTTAAAACCATCCTGTATCACCCTCTTTTACAGACGAGGGAACTGAGGCTTGAGAGATGTAGGAAACCACCCAACATCTCAAAGCTGCTAAGTACTGATGCAAGAATTGCAATATAAATTTATCTTCCTCAAAAACCCCATGACTTTCTCCACCGTAGATGCCCATGTTGCGTCTTTGCTTGGCTACTTCCTGGCTTTTACCAGAAGTAACACAAACACTTGTTATCTGTAAAATAATCAAGATACTAGTATCTACTTCATAAGATCGTTGGGAGGATTAAATTACCTAACGTTTTTTAAAGAACTTAAAATACGATCTTGTTGCAACAAGTGTTAGCTGTTTACCCATGGTAATGCCACTAGCTTCCTGTGTGGGCAGGGATAACCACCGAACTTTTAGAAGCATCATTTTTTTTCTTGTGGATAAAATGAAGAAGTCAGGCTATGTGATCTTACAAGTTTTTCCAGTTCTAAGCTTTTTACCTTATTTTTCCTTTCTGAAAAAGCAAATGTAGTAGCCAGGAATAACCCTAGCAACAGGTGGAAGGAGACATGAAGAAGTAGGAAAGCACTCCTTCCAGAAAACTCCTGCTTCTGGAGAGTGGGTCAGAATAGAACAGTAAGACAGACTCAAATTTGTAAAGGTTACCTTAGGTCCCAGGGCAAATTCTACAAACAGCAAAGGAGATCTTTATCATAATTTCTACTTAATTTCATTTTCTCACTGGTTTGAGAGCTGTTCTTATTTCCTTTTCAGAATTATAAACCACAATGTGTTTCTTTGTTTAATTCTTTATCTTCTTGCTCTTGATCTTGAAGAAAAAAGAAAGAGAGAGACACATTTATTGTAGCCAACTCCACAAGGGTATATAGCCTGCAAGTAGACCGACTTGTCCTATCTGAATGTCAGTTCTGGATATGTGCAGTTGAACAGTTTCTATGGTTTGCTTTACAGCATGTGGCTTATATTTTTTTCCTGCCATGAAAACTACATTTGGCAATGCTGCTATTCTGTTACCATGACAATTTAACATCAAAGAAAATCCATGGGAAGAAAAAGGAACCCATTTAATGCATTGAGAGTTGACCCACCAGTTCAAAACGTATTATTATAGCAAGTTGTGCTGACATATTTTGACAATTCAGGACAACTGTTTACTCAATAGCCACCACACTTTTATCAACAAGGTTTTTGTAAAACTACTTTTAATCAGCAACATCAGAATTTATAAATTCCTGTAGAGCCCTAGAATAATTTAGAACAGAAGGGAGCTACAGAGCAAAGCTGAAAGACATTTAGCTGAGAGTCATGGGTGGAATAGCTGATGTCAACTATGTATTTTGAATCTTGTTTCTTCATGAAAAAATTTAGAAAAATCATTTCAAGGTGATTATCAGGGTTAATAACTTTAGTTTTAATATGACTGTTCATTTGTCTGCCAGAATGTACATTTTCTTGTCCCTGGTGGCTGTTTGCCTGAGCTTCCCTGTCACCTGTCCTTCAGTGGTGATATTCCTTGGAGATGAGGATGTATTTTCCTGATATTTTTATGGTAATTAGGCATCAAGAGCTTGGAGTGATTCAAGATAAAACAGAAGCTGACCAACTGGCTGTAACCACTGTCCTCATCATCATACTTCATACTTCCTTGGCCACCATATCAACCAAACCCAAGTCCCACTGTTACCTTTCCCTTTGGGCAGTGCCCCATCTGGATCCAAAACTATCCCTTGTCACTGAAACACTACTCTGATTTCCCAAGATGTGAAGAATTATATGGGATCATAGACTCTCTGGGATATAGCTTCCAGCTCCATTAATTTATTCAGCTATTCAATAATCTATTTGGGTGCCTATTTTAATAGACATCTTCCATATGCTTACTCTTTACAGCTTATGAATCACTTATCTACAACATATCTATCACTTACCAAGTATATATTTAGCCATGTTGACCACATCCAAGGTTGAGAAACACATTATTCCTTAAGGCAGCATGTTATAACTTTCAAAGGCCTTGTTAGAAATCAGTTATTTGTATTGAGACAAAGTGTATCTTCTTGAAGTTTCTGCCATTAGTATTCCTTTTCTTTTTTCATCCTTAATTCTATCATTTTTCATATGATAAAACTATTAATTCATTTACCTTCACCTGAACATGCTCTAAGACCTTCTTAAAGTATAGTGCCAAAGAAGCCAAAAAAAAAAAAAAATCCCTCAGATATGGCCAAGTTGCCCATCAAGAAGAGCATCTTCAAAACTATGTGCGCCCCCTCTTCTCAGTTGTGAGGTTACAATAATAAATAAAATAGCTACTATTATTGAATGCTAGACATTGTGCCAAAAGAGAAAAATACTTTGGGGACATGTTATCAAGAGGGATTTTTTTTCCTATCATCCCACCACTGGGGTTAAGACCTCAAAGCTGAGTCAGACTATGCTAAATTAAAGCAGTAGCATACTGCTACCATATAAAGAAGATTGAGTATGCTAAGAGATGTGAATATTTCAATCACTGCCCTTATAAGCCTAAAGATGGTGTAGTGGGGGTGGGGGGTGGTCTCTAAGAAAATCACTAGCAGGGCACCTGAGTAGCTCAGTTGTTAAGCATCTGCCTTCGGCTCGGGTCATGATCCCATGGTCCTGGGATCGAGCCCCACATGGGGCTCCCTGCTCTGCGGGAAGCCTGCTTCTCCCTCTCCCATCCCCCCCTGCTTGTGTTCCCTCTCTCGCTGTGTCTCTCTCTGTCAAATAAATAAATAAAATCTTTAAAAAAAAAAAAAGAAAAGAAAATCACTAGCAAAGGCTGGAGTGTCTGCAGGAGGAGGGACTGGTAGTCCATACTCCAGGACTTTTGCTCACATCTCTCCCATGCTACCATTCACTTCACCTCAGTGGGATTCAGCCCATGTCAGGTCCCCTGCTTTGTCTGTATTTTCTACTACTCTGAACTCACTTGATTCTACTTGCCAAACTCATACTCATTTAGTTATGAAGACTAAAGATTCAAGACACCAGAGTTTATGATCCAGCTCAACCACTATTTATCCAGATGACCTTGGGCAATTTACTCAAACTCTCCGTGTCCCAGTTCCTTTGATCTACAGAATGAGAATAACTCCTAGGGCTGTGATTACTGAATGAGTTATTATATTTAAAGTGCTTTACCAAGTGCCTCGTACATAATAAGAGTGTCCTAAGAGTTCTCTCTTATATTGTTCTATTATTTTTATCTGTAGACATATCTTTGTGAACCCCTTTCACTCTTTCTCTTTTTCTTGGTACTCTTGTCCAGTCTCTTATGGAAGTTTTTTTCTTTTATATTCTTTTTCAGCTTTTTAAAAAAACTTTTAATTATTCTCTCTGCAAGCCTAATAGTGGGCTGATAAAAATACAAGCACAACTACTGAGACATCAAAGGAAAAGAACACACTTTAAAGAGAAACTGGGCAACAAACAAGCAAACAAACACTAACGCTACTAACAGAGAGACCAGTAAGAGTCATGAAACTCTTCCATTTTCTCACCTCTACTCACTTCCCAGACATGCCAGTGTGGCTTCTATTCCCATCAATACCACTAAAATGGCTCCCGTGAGGTCCACTGAAGTCAACCACTTTCATCTATCAGGGAATCTTTTTTTCATTCCTTATCTTCCTGGACCACACAGCAGCATTCAGCAGCAAGGACTACTACTTCTTTCTTGACACTCTTCCTTCTTCCCACATCTTCCATAACACCACAATCTTCTGGGTTATTTTTGTTCTATTTTGGCTTTTTAACACCTCTCTGGCCACTCCTTTGCATATTTATCAAGCTCATCCTCCTCTATTTGCCATAAATATTGAAGTTTTCCAAGGATCTCTCCCAGAACCTCTTCTCTTTTCCTCTGAATTCTCATCCCACAATATTACTTATGCTTAAAGCTTCAGTAATAATTTGGACACCGATGGCCTTAATTTCTACCTTCAGTTCAAACTACTCCAGTGAATTCTGGATGTGTTTTTCCATCAACCTGCCTAAATATCTCTGCTTTGAAATCTTGAACTCAACATGTCTAAGAACAAACTATCTTTCCCCCAGTATCTGGTCCTTTCCACTATTTTTAATTATAGGCATAACCATTATCCAATGCACAAGACAGAAGCCCAAGACATCTTCTGTGATACCCACTCCTCACAGCCAACCCATCAACAACCTCCAAAGTGTCTCTGGAATCTGTTTTCTTCCCACCTTTTCCACTTTTCTACCCAAGTCCAAAAGGCCATTAAACCTCATTCACAGCACTACAAAAACTTGCAAACTTTATCTGTATCTACTCTGGCCATCCTGCAATCTGCTCACATTGCTACCAGTGATCACACACACACAGTCCACTCCACTTAATGATTTTAAGCTAAAGATCAACATCATTACACAAGGGTCTGCAAGGATCTTGATTCCCTCTCCAGTCTCTTCTGCCATCTGCCACTTCAACTTCTGTGCTCCAGCCACGCTGGCCTTCTTCCCACTTCTCAGCCAGAGAGGTGCCTCCTCCTCTTTAGACCTTTATTTACACAATCCCCTTAGAATGCCCTCATCCCCAGCCACCTGCACCAGTCCACCAATCACACATCACTGAGACAACTTCATTCAGATCTCCACCCAAGTATCATCTCCTCAGGAAAGTTTTCTCCCACTGCGCACCCCCAACCTAAGTCCTACACTTTTAGGGAATGGTATACTTTTTCTTCAGAGTGCTTACCTCAATTTGTGATGATTTATTCATGTAGTGTGATAATTTTATTAACATCTGCTTCCTCCAATGACTATAGACTTTGAGAGGAACTGTGTCAAACCACTATGGTCCTCTCATCTAAATTAGTGACTATCTCAAAGTAGAACCTCAAATGATATTTGTTGAGAGGATAAATGAATCAGCACCTCTTTATCCTACTCTAAATAAATCTGCTGTTCATTGTACACCATTCTAGATATGTTTTGTAAATCTATTCTAAATATTTTCTCTCAGCTCGGAACTTTTATTTTACTATTTTTCATCTAAAATCTCTGGTATTTCAGTCCCTTGTGGGTTAAACTGCCTTTATAGCATGCTTCTCAATGCATCTGTATCCCTTGAGGATTTTATTTCAAATGTAGATCCACAGACCCCCTGCAGAGCTTCTGAGCCCACACATCTCTGGGTGGGGTTGAATAATTCTTTTTTAACAAGAATCACTACATGATTCTTCTACACACTAAAGTTTCAGCACAGGGGCACCTGGGGGCTCAGCTGTTAAGCATTTACCTTCGGCTCAGGTCATGATCCCAGGGTCCTGGGATGGAGCCCCTCATCCAGGCTCCCTGCTCAGTGGGAAGCCTGCTTCTCCCTCCCCCCCCCCCCCCCCCCGCTTGTGTTCCCTCTCTGGCTGTGTCCCTCTCTAATAAATAAATAAAATCTTAAATAAATAAATAAATAAAATTTCAGCACAAATGCTTTTTTGGTTCAGACTAGAAGTCAAGGAGAAAATGTATTCATAGCCCTAAACAACTTCTATACAGACTTCTAGAATGAGGCCTGCTTCTAAGTGGGAGAATGACTTTACTATGTTCTACAAAAAGGTCATACTTTTTTTGCTTCAGTAAATAAGTAGAAACAAAAGTGATGAAACCCAAAATATTGATGGCTTTCTGTAGGCTTGACCCAAAAACCATATGGAACAGTAAGCCAAAGGAATTCCAACATGACCTACGGGACAATAAGCAAAGGGTTTGGCCAGAAGTAACTCCTGAATATAAATTTGCATTAAAGTCAAGCTAATTCCATCTTGTTTTGCAACTTGGGGTTTAAAATTTACTTTTCTGCTAGCTTAAGACTGACAAACAAATTTGGTTTCCAGAAGTCAGAAAGGTTGGTTGGTACCCATTCTTTCTCATCTTTCCAGGATCTTTGTTAAAAAAAAAAAAAAAAGACTCCTATTTTGAACATTGTCCCTGGTAGAGCCAGACACACTGTTTCACACCTTGTCATGGAATGCAGGTAGCACACACTTCCTAACTGTACAAGCAGAAAGAGAAACCAAGAAAAATATTTGCTCCCTACTTTCAGCAGTTGAGGGTCTCTCTGCTTGGTGGGCCCATGTTGACGAAGTGGCAAACATCTGGGATAATAAAATGGGAAGCAGCAAACCACTTAGGGCAGGCTTTGAGACAATGTGAAGTGGGTCCTTTTCTCCTTCTTAATTTTGAAGATGCTTATGGGAGGCTGAAAGGGTAAGAGGGCAGAGATACTTAACTTTCCACACAACTAAATTCCCTCTCTGTTCTCCAGAATCATAGGCCACTTATTTACTTGTTTGTTTACTCCTGAACCCAAGCCAGAAACCAAGGCAAGGCCGTGTGGAGAAGAATCAAAGGGTTGAGGTCACAGTCAGAATGGAGATCTAAAGTTAGAAGCAGAGGTAATGACCTGGCAAGTATGCAGTTTACTAAGTTCTGGCTTGTGATTCATAGCTAAAAAAATAGGAATTGTTGGTGAAAAGTCCTTGGATAAACATTCAAGACTAGTGATTTCCAACTTATAATCCTTATCGGGGAAAGATTTTTTAAAAATTGCCCATAATCTATAAATACTTATTTATATTGTATGTACTACCCTAGTTTTACATTATGAACATTATAAGACAAAAATGAACAATGAATTAGACTACTAGAAAATTGAAACAGTAATTCTAATGTTTTTTCCATATCCCTAAATGTTGTTTTATTGCACTCAACTTCGGAGACAACTGATTTAGACAGAGTGTTGCTTCTATACATATGCTAAGAAACTAGACTGAGGGTAGGTTTTATGACTTGTATTTCTCAGAAATTTGGGTCATTAAGTTTTAGTTGGAATGCCACAATGGACCCACTCATGTTGAGATGGGAGGGATCTCATTATGAATCATCAAAATTTTCACAAGCAGCATTAAGTAAATAGGAAAATAAAAGCAACAAGTCAAATATTAAACAATAGAGGATTGGTTAAATAAATGACACTGTATTTGTACAATGAAATATTTTATTTCCAATGAAAACGAAAGTTGCAGGGATGCCTTAATGCTACATGGTGCTATATGGGTTGAACTGTATTCCCCCCAAATTCATATGTTGAATTCCCAAATCCCCAGTACCACAGAATGTGACATTATTTGGAAATAGGGTTGTTGCAAATGCAATTGGTTAATATGTGGCTATGATGGAGTTGGGTGGACCCCAAATCCAATATGACTGATGTCCATGTAAAAAAGGGAAAATTTGCACAGAGGGAGATCACTATGGGAATATTGGAGCTATGCTTCCATAAGCTAAGAAACACCAAATATTGCTGGTAAACCACTAAAAGGTAGGAGAGAGGCGTGGAACAGATTCTCCCTCGCAGCCTTCATTAAGAATCAACCCCACTAAAAACTTGATCTTGGACTCTAGCCTTAACAACTTTGAGAAAATAGATTTCTGTTTAAGCCATCCAGTCTGTGCTACTTCATTATGGCAGCTCTACCAGATCAAAACAGGTGCCATGCTAGGACATCAGGTTAAATTAAAAAGACCTCACATAAAATGCCTACATAGTGTGATCCCAACTGTGCACGCGCGTGCGCACACACACACACGTATGTAGATAAGACCCTGGAAAGGTTATTGTTTACCTTTGTCTTGCAGGTACCTTATTATGTCTGTTTCTTCATTTGTCCCCCATATTTTCTAAGTTTCCTACAAAAAGATTAAAGCTTGTACAGATATCTATACTTCCTAAGTTTTTATTTTTATAATAAAAGTTTTTTTAAGCGTTTACATTTCTTATTATGTAAAAAATTACTCCAAAGAAACGATTTCTACTGCTCCTAAGGTAGATAATGATGACTAGATAATTCGATATGGAAATCTCTGGGATGTACACTCTTCCCCATGTATGCCTTTTGAAATTCTCAATGAAGAGACATGATTCAGCAGTCATGTCTAATATTCAGCCCTGCTCAGTCATTTTTGTCCCTCTTCATTCTTCTCTCACTCATGAACTGTCTTTACAGAAGTTACTGGACTTCCATAAGTTTCTGTTTCCTCATCTGTAAACTGAGAGCACAGGTACACTGCTTCCCTCACCCCAAACGGGGTAACGTATGTGAAAGTGTCCTGATGAAAGATATAGCCCAACAACCACGAGGTGGTAGCTGTGCTAGTAACAATGTTATGGAAAGATAGTCCTAAACTCTGACGTGGCTACCTGGGGACTCTACAGTGCAGTGGGTGCTCCATCCAGACAGCAGCAGCCACCTCCAGCAGTAACACTGCCGGATTGACAAGCCGGGGATCTCCCACCCATGACTGACACTCAAAAACTTTCCTAATATGAAATAGACACGGTTTGAAAGACCTGCCCACTTCTCCTGGGAACCATTCCTCAGAGTGTAGACTGCTAAATCAGGTTCTCTGCTCGGCATCGAAATTTTCCACTCTTTGGTTTCTCTGTCCTTATCTTTTCTTTAACAGGAGTAGTTGTGGTAGTAATAGCAGGCAGAGAGAAATATCCATGGTATATTTTCACCAACTGACTTCCTCTTGCCAGGACTTACTGTCTTGTCCCATCATTCAATGGTCCTTTGGAAAAGCTCAGGAAATGTAAGCAGATAGCAAACTAATGGCTGTGTTTTGTTTTTTCTTTCTTAAAAAAAATCTACTTTTCTCCCAAGCCCCTCCATCTACTATATTCCAAAGAAAAAAAAACTGAAAGGAAAAATAAAAGATGGATAAGGATAAAGTTGAGTAAAAAATTCAGTTTTCTCAGTTCCCAAAGATCACTAACATCACAAAGAGGTTGACCAAACTTTATATAACACACATTAGGGAACTGTAAGAAATGTGAGAAACTTTTGCTGCACATCCTAAGGTGTAAAGTTTCTCATGTTTCTTCTATTTCCCTAATTCAATTTCATCTGCTCTGAGGCTCTGTCTCACTAGGCTTTTAGGAAATTCCATCTCAATCATTATGGTGGCTTCTCTCCTCCCTCCAGGTTCATTGTGAAAGTTTCTGGGGTTATACACATCAAAATGTTTGGGGAGGGCCTCTGTGCCATTTCCTGGCGTGCTAGGAGGTCAGGATGGGGGTCACTAATGATAGCCAAGGACCACTGCACCGACCCACACAAGACCATTTCCTGGTTTCCTCCAAGCTCTCAAGGCTGTCTAGGTTTGTTCACTCCCACCTCAAAACTGAAGAAGAGTCTTGTCTTTCTTCCTAAAGACAATTCTTTAAAAACAAGTGTTTCTTAATTTTGCCCTAAGGACAAGGAAATGTTCTGTTCTTCAGGACTAGAAGCCTGGACTGCCCTTGGTTTGGGGCTGTAGGGGAGAGAGGGAGCGGAGATGAAAAGAGAAGACATGTTATATTCTTCTTCTAGATCAGTCAGAACAAAACACAAGCAATAGCTTAGTAAATCATCTGCCACTTTTAGAATAATCAAGGATTAAAGGTCCGTGTGCTTTTAGAAAGGCAAACAAAGAACTTAATCCTGAGAGCAACTTGGACAGTCACCAGGCTGTGATTATCAATGTGAAGTGCCTGTCTTCACTAAGATTAGCACCAATGTTTACCCTAGCCTTAAAATCATATCCTTCTTTTATTACCTGGTGAGGGTAAGTGGAGGTCCATGCAGGGCAGACCATCAGAAAAGGAGCATGGTTGAGCAGGTACTAAGGAAAATTAGAACTTAGAAATTCTGGTGGCTCCCAATCACCTGGGCCCCCATAGCTTGTCTCCTTGCTTTGTTGGCTTATTTCAACGAAGACTATTGCCTGGAAAAGGCTTAAAGTTTGTACAGATATCTATACTTCCAAAGTTTTTATTTTTATAATAAAACAGTTTTTTAAGCTTTTATATTTTTTATTAAAAGGGGAATTGGCATGGCCCAAGGAACAAAAGGGATTTGGGGGTCCTCAGGAGGCCTGTGTTGTACTACAAATCACAACTGTAGAACCCTGAAGCGCAGGGGTGAAGGCATTAGTGGGTGATGCCAAACAAATTAACAAGATACAGGATTTGGTGATGCAGGCAGGGTGGTATGTGGAGTGGTGCTGTGCCAAGCATGACACAGCTCCCTGTCATGTGAGTCCAACTGCGGCACCATCGGGGATTGAAACTGGCAGAGCTGGAAGGCCTTCCCGGAGTTCAAGGAAATATTATCAGCCCAGTAGTTCCCTCAGCAAACGTATCTGGCCAAGCAGGCCCCCTCTGCGGCACATGATTTTTTTTAACTCTACTTTCCACCTGAGAATCCACAACGTTTTTGTCTCCCACAGGAAAATAACTTTTTGACTGAATTTTAAAAATTACACTTGTGTTCTGTAAAATGTTCAACATAAAAGAGTATCCAGATGATGAAGAAAACCCGTCCCGATTTCATCCAAACACCACCAGGACATACAAGTGCCCGGGGAAGCCATGATTACGCCTCCCATGTCCTGACACTCTGTAACATTTAGCTACCATTTCTTGACAAGGGTGTGCTTGTGAAAGTGACAAGTGTTTATGGTATTGTTTTATTCCCAAGGATACTATTCCATCTGATGGGATGAACGTCAGCCTTCATGAGATATCCCTCCAGTGGGATGGAAAATGAATGTTCCCTACTTAATAAGTTCTGTGTGGAGAACTGAGTTACCTGTTTCTGGTTGATTCCAATCATCTTTTAGTGGCCCTATCTGATTTGATCTTTGTCCCAGCTATGACCCAAGGCCACAGATATATCCACTTTTAAATGTTTGGTATGTGTTTAGATTTTTGTTTTAAGAACCACAAAAGGGGGTAAGACTGTATGTACTGATCGGGCTTTTCCTCTCAACTTCTCTAAGAGAAGGGAATACTAATTGAGTGTCTGAGCCTAAATCTGTGACACTGATGGGGTCAAGGTCAAAGCCAAAGGTCATGCACATTGTCGTGTCTCCCTGGATACCCTCTTTGTGCTTCTTTCCTTTGTGTGGTGACCCTAAGGCTGGACCTCAGAGTACATCCAGAATCTTCCTTTCTTTTATTTGCTCCACTGTTTGTCATTTGGATCACAGGTGGTAAGATTTAGGTTTCTGAGGAGAGACCCCACCTAACCTTGAATATAATCCAGCCCAGTTTACCAGAAAGCTCTTCTGGTAGAAGACTGTTCATGAGCAGTGCCAACAGAGTGGTAGCTTATGTGAGATTTATGTTTGTTCTTTGTTTAGCCTGCCTGGGTCCCATGCTTGTCATCTCTCTCATTGTTTTAAAACCTCACATTCTGATTTCCCCTCATGTCGATGCCAATGAGGGGTATTCATCCTTTCTGATGGCTGAGTAATATTTCATTGTATATATGGACCACATCTTCTTTATCCAGTCATCTGTTGAAGGGCATCTCGGATCCTTCCACAGTTTAGCTATTGTGGACATTGCTGCTATGAACTTTGGGGTGCATGTGGCCATTCTTTTCACTACATCTGTATTTTGGGGGTAAATACCCAGTAGCGCAATTGCTGGGTCATAGGGTAGCTCTATTTTTAACTTTTTGAGGAAACTCCACACTCTTTTCCAAAGTGGCTGTACCAACTTGCATTCCCACCAACAGTGTAAGAGGGTTCCTTTTTCTCTACATCCTCTCCAACACTTGTGGTTTCTTGCCTTGTCAATTTTTGCCATTCTAACTGGTGTAAGGTGGTATCTCAATGTGGTTTTGATTTGAATTTCCCTGATGGTTAATGATGAACATTTTTTCATGTGTCTGTTAGCCATTCATATGTCTTCTTTGAAGAAGTGTCTATTGTCTGTTCATATCTTCTGCCCATTTTTTGACTTATTTGTTTTTTGGGTGGTGAGTTTGAGAAGTTCTTTATAGATATTGGATACCAGCCCTTTATCTGTAATGTCACTTGCAAATATCTTCTCCCATTCCGTGGGTTGCCTCTTTGTTTTGTTGACTGTTTCCTTTGCTGGGCAGAAGCTTTTTATCTTGATGAAGTCTCAAAAGTTCATTTTTGCTTTTGTTTCCCTTGCCTTTGGAGATGTGTCTTGAAAGAAGTTGCTGTGGCCAATGTCAAAGAGGTTACTGCCTATGTCCTCCTCTAGGATTTTGATGGATTCCTGTCTCACATTGAGGTCTTTCATCCATTTAGAGTTTATCTTTGTGTATGGTGTAAGAGAATGGCCGAATTTCATTCTTCTGTATATAGCTGTCCAATTTTCCTAGCACCATTGAAGAGACTGTCTTTTTTCCATTGCATATTTTTTCCTGCTTTGTCAAAGATTAGTTGACCATAGAGTTGAGGGTCCATATCTGGGCTCTCTATTCTGTTCCATTGGTCTATATGTCTGTTTTTGTGCCAGTACCATCCTGTCGTGGTGATCACAGCTTTGTAATATAGCTTGAAATCAGGTAACGTGATGCCCCCAGCTTTGTTTTTCTTTTTCAACATTTCCTTGGTAATTTGGGGTCTTTTCTGGTTCCATACAAATTTTAGAATTGTCTGTTCCAGCACTTTGAAAAATGCCATTGGTATTTTAATTGGGATGGTGTTGAAAGTATAGATTGCTCTGGGCAGCACAGACATTTTAACAATGTTTATTCTTCCAATCCATGAGCATGGAATGTTTTTCCATCTTTCTGTGTCTTCTTCAATTTCTTTCATAAGTGTTCTGTAGTTTCTAGAGTATAGATCTTTTACCTCTTTGGTTAGGGGGAAATCAGAGAGGGAGATGAACCATGGGAGACTATGGACTCTGGGAAACAAACTGAGGGTTTTAGAGGGGAGGGGGGTGTGGGGCATGGGTTAGCTCAGTGATGGGTATTAAGGAGAGCATGTATTGCATGGAGCACTGGGTGTTATACGCAAACAATGAATCGTGGAACACTACATCAAAAACTAATGATGTACTGTATGGTGACTAACATAATAAAAAAGTAAATAAAACCTCACATTCTTCACTGTTTTATTTACATCACGCTACCTGTGGACAGTTTCCCACAGCCATACATAGATGCCTACCTCCGCTTGTAAACCATGACTGCAGCAGATACCATGATACACTGTCCAGATCCCCCTTCAGGGACAGATTTATTGCCCCAGACCTGGGAATGCTATCTGCAGACTACCTCAAGCTGTCAGTTATTTTGGGATGTGTCAGAGTTGTGGAGCACTGCCTTGCCCAAGCTCACACACTTTCTGGGGTAGCCCATAGTCAATGACTGATCAGGTGGGAGTATAATGGGCAGGTCACTGTGGCCAAATTCAGAGCAGTCCTGACAGGGCTCCTCTTGGAGTCCATCAAAACGGTCACTGAAGGGTGGCCACAGGATATAGCCTTGAGCAAAAAGATATCAGCACAAGTCTGATGGCAATTTCTGGGAATTTTCCATTTTCTTGACAGAAATATTACCTATTCTAATTGGTTTCTGCGAGTGGCAGAATAACGTCCTCTGCCAAAATATCCACATCGTAATCCCTGGAACCTATGACCGTGTTACCTTACACAGAAAAAGGGATTTTTCAGATGTGATTAAGTTAAGCTTTTTGAGATGGGGAGATTATCCTGGATGCTCCAGTAGGGTCCAACATAATCATAAGTGTTCTTGTAAGAGGGAGGCAAGAAGGTCATGTCAGGGAAGATGTGATGATAGAAGCAGGGCTCATAGTCAGAGATAAAGATCTGAAGAGCTATGTTGCTGGCTTGAAGATGGAGGAAGAGGCCATGAGCCAAGGAATGAAGAAGCCCCTAGAAACCAGAGAAGGCAAGGAATGGATTCTCCTGAGAGCCTCTGAGGGAACACAGCCTTGGTTTTAGTGCAGTGAGATTGATTTCAGACTTCTGACTTCCAAAACTGTAAGATTATAAAATTGTGTTGTTTTAAGTGCCTAAGTCTGTGGTAATTTGTTAAAGCAGAAATAAGAAACCAATATAGTTTCCTTCCCCCTTTTTCCTCCCTCCAATCTAGACTGGCTAAAACGGATGGCACTACAGCAACTACTTTAAGATTAGGGGTGAAACAGTCCAAAGACACACAGAGAACTTGCCTTGAAGTCTTTGAGCCACTGAACTAATGCCAGTAACTTCCTACCTCTAGATTTCCTTGTTTATAAAGAAAGAAAACAAAATAAAATTAAAAAAAACCTCCTTACATCCATATATCACTTTAGTTACATGATTGTTTAGTATGATCCCATGAGATATATATTTATATATAATTGTATTACATATATTATTTTATGTTATTTATAAAAAATAATATCTAAGGTTATATTCCAAAATGTTAATTGAAGTTTGCCCTATTTTTGTGTACATTATTTAGCTTCTCTGCTATATTTTGTTTTTGTAATAAAAGTACAGTAAGTTTTTTTTAACACTTTTTTAAGGAAAGGAGATGAGGGCAGGAAAGATTCACCAAAAGCCGTTTAGGATGAATAAGAAATTGACAAGCATCAGTGTTTATCTTTGGGTTGAAGAGGGAAAAAAAACAAAGACTGGTTGATAATGAGAGGTTTTATAATAAGAAGGGGATGTTGCAAAGACCAGGCCAGGCAGGCAACAGTCCCCTTATAAGTTTATCGTACTGGAGTCTCACAAAAGTGAGTGAGACCACCACCCAAAGACTCAGAAAACTGCTTATCCTGTATCAACAAATAAAAAATTTAATAGAAGTTGTATATTGTAATATTTCCTAAATAATACCCATGCCTTCAATGTCATCTCCTTCTGGTCTTTCCTGTTCTCCTCCTTCACTTTACTTTTCCTCAAAGCACTGATCTGCCACGCCTTATTTTTTTTTCTAACTTTTATTATCAATCTCCCTCCACTAGAATTTAAGCTCCATGAAAGAAGGATGTTTTGCCTCTCAAGTTTACTGCTCTATTCTCACCTAGAACAGCACCTGGCACACAACAGGTGTCAGTAAATATCCAATGAATGAATGAACCACATGGCAAGGGCTCGTAAATATTCTCTGTAGGGCCAGATCATATTTTAGGTCTCACAGGCCAGGAGGTAGAATTGAGAATATTATGGAGGTCCTTGTGTAACCACTATTAAAAATGTAAAAAATATTCTCAGCTCACGGTCCTGTAAAAACAGGTAGCAGGCCAGGTTTGCCCTGCATGCCCTGGTTTGTCAGCTCCTGAACTGGAAGTTTAACAACTCAGCAAAAATGAATAATATCCTTCAACTATCCTGAATCTCACATATCATTTCTGGTAACTTTCAGGAACTCAGCCAATCACGCAAATGTGGAAGCAACATGACAGCTACCAAATGTGTCTTTTTGGAATAAGAGATAGCACTCATTCGGGTCTCAATATTATGAGCTGATAATTTAGGGTGGAACCAGCTCATAGTAGTGTTTATTCCTAAAGCCCTGTTCTGTGCAATGCACTATGCCAAGAACTAGTGGTACTCTTCAAGTTTAAAATCCAGCAATAGGATTTATTCTTAACACTTAGAGAAAAGTAGGTATTTGGATTTTGTTCACTCAGGTACCTGAGTGAATTCCATATTTAAAATTTCCATTCAGGGCTCATATTAAAATAATGCATCAGCCTGATTCTAGAATGGCATTGTGCTAGACTGGTATTTTGTCATATTTTTCACTTGCCAAGATGTTTTAAGTTTTATCCATGTTCCTGTAATATACATTTATCTCATCGCTTTTAACTACAGCTTAATGTTCTCAGGCTCTATCCACCACATTTTATTTATTCTCTAGTGCAGTGGTGGACCCTTGTGTCTATTCCCCATGACCACAAACACACTGTAATGAACACAGTCTCCTTGGGGACCTGGGTTGAGGTTCTATCAAGGCTCCGTTCCCAAGTCGGTCCCCTGTTCATTAAACTTAAACCTTGAATTGTGAAGTAGTTGAATTTTGTGCTTTTAGGTTTTTTAAAACAAAACCTCCCTTATCCAGAGAACATAAAGATTCTCTCACATTTTTTTTCCTGGCTTTGTCCTTTACCATTTTCCTCTTTTATACTGAGGTCTTTAATCCCACTGAAGATTATTTCTGTACATGATGTGAGACCCCATACTGTCTCCACTATTTTATAAAGTCTCTACTATCCTATGCCAAGTTTATATAGATTAATATTTGTATGTTAAATATGTATATTATAGCATTTTAGGAGGGAATGGAGGAGAAGGCAAGGGACCTGATAAACTGTTTCCAAAATATATAAGAATAAAGGTCCACAAAGGCAATTCTACAAAGGAAAAACTTAAAAAGGAGAATTCCTACTACCAGATATTAAAACGTTTTACAAAGTCAAAGTGAAGAAAAAAAAAGTGGTACTTGCAAATAGACTCAAATAATAAAATAGAGAACAGAAAAATAGACATGTAGATATGTTTATATATGTATGTGTATCTATATATTTACATATAGATCTATCTCTATATCTATGTATTTCAGCTATTTTCTTATCCAAAAAAAACCTCTACTGAAATTTTGACTGGACTTTCAGTGAAATTATAAATTTGGGAATCAACTGGTATCTCTAAAATGTAGTTTCACTCATGAAACACAGAGAATCTCTCTACGCATCCAGACCTCTTCTTATCCTTCTGGATGCATTCCCAGAACCAGTCTATCAACCAGGGTTCAGTTAAGAAAGGGAAACCTCAGGAGACATTTCAAGTGGAGGGGATTTAATTCAGGAAATTAGAAACCTACACAACATTTGGAAGGGTAGGAAGAATGAAGATCAGGCAAAAACCTCAGCTGGCTTTCAGGAAATCCAGAGGAGCAAGAATGTAAGGAATGGCAGGAATTTCAGGAATAGCCTGGAAACTGCTACCATTTCCTCTCAGCCACCTGCAGCCCCAGAAGCAGTAGTTCACCCAGAAGCTTTGACAACCTCAGGCCTGCCAACAGTCCCCACTTCTGTCCACAGTTCTTACCAGGGAAGGTTGGCTTTTCCAATTATTTCCCCTTCCAAATGTCCAACAAATTCTTCTCATTGGCAGAATCTGAAACAGAACTACACTGGCAAGAGAGAGGGATAATACCAAGTTGACAAACAACCCAGCACAAAAGAAAAACAAAGAGCTTCAGAAACATGATTTGTGACACGTTAACATTTAAAACACACAATAACAGAATTATTTTCAGTATGATTCAAAGGAAGCACATTTTAACTGATTCCATGTTTATGGCATAGCATTTCACTTGGAAGTAATACAAAGATAACATTTGCAGAGATTTAAAATACAGTGAATTTTTCACGAGGAGTACTATCTCTGCAAAGATCAGACAGGCAACATGATACAGTGATCCCTCACTCTTCAGCCCTGGCCGTACCTTCATTAAGCTGTGTCTAGTTAGAACTCCACAGTTGGAGGGGCATGAAGAATCTGATGACTACTCAGGCAGCAGTAGTGGCAATAAAAAGGATTCAGGAAGGAGGGTGAACAGGATTGATCTTACACAACACGTGCGCACACACACACACACGGTGTTGGCATATGACAGTAATAGTTCTAAAGTGTAAGTAGGATTGTTATCTAGCACAGTGCTCTTCAAACTCTTCTGATGACACATCCTTGTCAATAAAGATGCCCTGATACACACAAATGTGGAAATTAAAAGAATGAAATAGAATTGGAAAGAGAGGTCCTAACATATTCTTCCAGCATCCCAAAGGATCGTCTTGAGGTGCACCCTCTCCACTGGAGAAAGCACAGACTTGTTTGCTCTCCCCTGTTTTCTCCGTATCCTCCATCAAGCTGCTCAAAGCCAGAAATGGCAGAAATGTTGCCCATTACATACAGCACAACAGCCCAAGACCTTCAGTCAGTATCTACAAGTCAAGTTCATGCAAACAACATCATCATAGCTGCCAGGAGAGGGCAGATGTGAGCAGGGTATAAGGAAACCCCTACTCAGAGGTCTATAACAATGAAAGAAGGAAGTAGCTAAAGCAAAGTGGGGAGAAGGTTCGAGAAAAAACACCCAAGAGAGTCAAAGATAAGCTACAGATGGAAAGAGAAATGAAGTCTAAGAAACACTGAGCTACAACCAGGCCACAGAAAACAGCTGCCAAAGGCACAGTAAGAAAAATGCTGGGGACTGAGGGGTGTGTGGGTCATCTTAGGGATAAAAAGGAGATAGATATTGGGGGGCAGGAGGTGGGTAGAAGAGAGCTCTAGTCCAGAAGCCAAAAGGCCCAAAGCCAGAATCAGGGAGAGCTTCAGTGTCAGATCAAATGTCAGGAGCTGGGCAGGAACCGTCAGAGCTTCCAGGGCTCAGAAGTTTATATGGCAATTATCATGAAAATATGCCCAGGAGTAAGACTTTTGAGACAACAAACCATTATTCTCAGTCTTGTGATTTCTGATCTTGAAGATTTTTTCATCCTTCCCAAGGAAGGCATGGAAGGCTCTGGCAGACTTTCTGAAATGTTACAGAGCTCAAAACACAAGTAGTTCTAGTGCATGGCCCAGCAGAGAGCACAATCCCTGTAGGTGTGTTGAACACTGATTTATACTGATTCTCTTTTACAGAGTAGACAGAGACTTATTTGAATAATGTGAGCAACCCCGTGAATCTCTGAAGGAAAAATTATTCCAGGTAAAGGGATTAATGAGTAGAAAGTTCTTAAGGAAGAACTGTTCCTGTTGTGTCTGAGGACACAGAAGGAAGGTCAATGTGGTTGGAAAGGATTAAGCAAAGGGAAGAGTGTTTAGGAAGTGAGACTGGAAAGACAGGAAGAGCTAGACCTTGAAGCGCCTTGAAGGTCATGGTGAAAAGTCTAGATTTTAGTCTAAGCGTGGGAGGAGGGGCAAGCCAATCTCTGCTTTTCAAAGACCATTCTGGCTGCAGTGGCGGGGATCACTGGCTGCAGGAGCCAGAGAGAGGACGTCGTGGTGTGCTGGAACCAAAGAGCCCACGGTCAAGTTTTCAGCAGTTTGGGGAATCTCTTGTTAAGCACAACCATTATTTAAAAATCAAATTGTATAAACTCACAATTAAATGATACTGAAAGCAAAGCTCATACATAATGAAAAGTCACTGCTTCCTAACTATTTTATTCCATTTAACCATCATCGAAGACCTTGAGGGTATGTGTATCTTTTTATGGGTAATGGGGAAATGCTATAAAACATGGTGCTACCGTGTCTTTCTCTTGCCCCCTCCATGCTCAGTGGGGCTCACGGAGGTAGCTTGAAACCTGCCACGGCGGGAGTGTTTACACTGCAGGATGGCAAAGGCTACACGGGGCGGGGGGGGGGGCTTCCCCGCCCCCACTCCCAGAGAGGTGGCTGTGAACCATTTATCAGCACACCGATGACCATGACTGCAGCAAAATGACAGGGACCTGAAGAGGGTGGTGGCAGTGGTGGGGTTCCACATGACTCTAAGGTGGAGTCAACAGAACTTACTGATGTACAGGGTGTGTAAAGTGAAGTAAAGGGAGGTGTACATAATAAGCTAAGATTTTGAATGTGAGGTTGGATGCGGGCTTCTGCATGTGAGAACAAGGTAGCAATCAACTCCTGTTGTAATATAGTAATTATAGAGTTTATTGAGAAATTCCCTTCTCTAGGGCTTTCTGTCAAGGGTTTTAAGATATGTATCATTTCATTCAAGACAGCAGTCACCACACACTTGTGGACAGAAACTCTGGATGTGGTTAACTGCAAACTCAGGATTGGTCTCTATCTTCGCAGCATTTAGCACAGTGCCTGGAACATAGTAGGCAGTCAGTGTCCAAGGCTGTCACACCCATAGTATACGATGCATCCCTATGTATTTGGGAAGCTACAAGAAAAGCCATAGTGATTTCATCTAGATCTAGATATTATCAGCTTACTTGAAAGCAGTAGGTGAAAAGAACCCAGTCATTTATTTGAGGCACTCTGACTAGTTTTGTGTACCTGCAGGTTATATTCATTGGTACTAAAGACTGTGCTTTTTGGGAGATTGTATCTTATAGCAAGAACACTTTTGGCGGGTTTTTTAAATTTAAATTCAAGTTAGTTATCATACAGTGTATTACTAGTTTCAGGGGTAGAATTTAGTGACTCTTCAGTTGCATATAACACCCAGTGCTCATTACATCAAGTGCCCTCCTTAATGCCCATCACCCAATTACCCCATCCCCTCACCCAGGTCCCCTTCAGCAACCCTCAGTTTATTCCCTATAGCTGAGAGTCTCTTATGGCTTGCCTCCCTGTTTTTATTTTTCCTTCCCTTCCTCTATGTTCATGTTTTGTTTCTTAAATTCCACCTATGAGTGAAATCATATGGTATGTCTTTCTCTGACTTATTTCACTTAGCATAATACTCTTTTTCCATCCATGTCATTGTAAATGGCAAGATTTCATTCTCTTTGATGGCTGATTCCATTGCGTGTGTGTGTGTATGTATGTGTGTGTGTGTATATATATATATATTTAATCTTCTTTGTCCATTCATCCATTGATAGACATCTGGGTTCTTTCCATACTTTGGCTATTGTGAACATAGCTGCTATAAATCTTGGGGTACAGGTGCCCCTTTGGATCACTATGGTTGTATCCTTTGGATAAATACCTAGTAGTGCAATTGCAGGTCATAGGGTAGTTCTATTTTTAACTTTTTGAGGAACCTCCATACTGTTTTCCACCAAAACACTGTGGCTGCACCAGCTTGCATGCCCATCAACAGTGTAAGAGGGTTCCCCCTTTCTCCAAATCCTCACCAAAATCTGTTGTTTCCTGAGTTGTTAATTTCAGCCATTCTGACAGATGTGAGGGGGGTATCTCATTGTGATCTTGATTTGCATTTCCATGATGAGTGATACTGAGCATTTTTTCATGTGGATGTCTTCTTTGCAGAAATGTCTAAGAACATCTTGTTTTTAAAGAAAATTAGACCAAGATTTGTTTGTGAACTAGCATTCCCATTTAAGTGCCTCATTTGGTAAGAATGGGAACAACAGATTTATTAATGTAAAGTTCAAGTGTAACTTTAAATGTCTATTAGATGCCTTCTACAACCATCCTTCCAAAGTTGATGTCTGATCTGCAGTTTTATTCTACTGCATCACTCAATTTATTTTCTTTCAGGCACTTACCACATTTTTAATCAGCTTCATTATTTACTGGCTTACTTATTAACTGCTTGCCTCCCTCATTTGATTTTCAACTGTATAAGGACAGAGACCTTGTCTATATTAGGCATTGCTATAGTTAAAGCACCTATTACAGTGATTAGCACATAGTGGAATCCCAATAAATATTTGGTGAATCAAAGGATTAATTAGTTAAGTAATGAGCATAGAAAGGCACAAGAGTCCTGAAATGTATGAAAGGCATTTTACAATTTAGTGATTAGCAAAACTTTGCACTGTATCAAATTAACAAACAGCTACTCTACTGAGGTCTAGTGAACAGAGCTTTGTGAATGAAACACATAAACCACTCCAATAGACATGTTGAAGAACATCTTCTGGTTTGAGAGGTAGGGGACAGGGTGCCTCTGTAAAATTTTGGAAACTGTTATTTGTTGCAAACAGAATCCACTTGAGTTAGTTTCACAAACAGGGAATTTATTAACAAATATTAGGTAGCTTATAGAATCTCTAGTAGAGCTACAGAATCAGGCTTGGAATCTAAGGACAGCTCCCTAAAACTTAACTGTTCCCGGGGCCAAACATAAAGCAAGCAGAGTGCACCCCTAGAGCAGAACTCAAGCATAGCTACTACCTCCAAAGCATGGATTCTAGATGGTGACTGATTATTGACACCATTCTCTTCTACAATCCAGTCTTGTTTGGGTATACCTAATGTCAGAATCTAGGCCCACATGTAGATCCCAAGTAGAGGCAGAAATTCTTTTTTGGAGAGGTTGGACTCGTCATGTGGAAATTACCAAAATAGGGCAGGCAAATGAGTAGGGTAGATGAAAACATGACACACGTCCACTACGTCCACTCTTTCTTCCATACTCAAACTTCCAGATTATAACTAAACTACCACCACTAACAACAAAGTGGCCAACTTAGCATACTCCAACTCTCCATTGTACAAACAAAAGCACATCATCCTCTCCTCAAAAGCAGAGGAAAGAAAGTCTTAACCAATCATTGCATCTGCATGAAGTCCAGGATCTCTGGGAGACAGACCTTCCTCTAATTGTGTCATGATTCTATCTGTATATTCTGAATCCAGTAAGCTAAACTATCAATTTAACCAATATATTCCATGTAACAACAACAAAAAAGAATAGGAGAGGGAGAAAAGGGACAATTATTTAAAATATATATTTATATGATAGAGTAAGAAAGTATGGGTAGGCACCATATTCCCCATTTCTGTATCTGTGCACACGTCCATGGTTATCTTTATACTTTCTACCCCTCACTATTCCTTCCAAGTTCTTTGTCCTCAGTAAGCACCTCAGGTGATTGGGGTTCCTCTCTCACTAGGTTGAATCACACCATCTTCCCTAAAGGATTGAACCCTGGATAGTCCTGCCTGTTAGATTGCTATTGTCTTCTCATAACATTCATTACAAGATATACTGCACCAAAGAGTACCACAGGAGATTCAACATAATACTCCTTGCCCCCAGTGTGTATACTATTTTTCCTTAGTAAGCAAGAGCAATTACCCGAGTCAATTCCTGTTTATTTTTTGCCTGCTTAACCAATGGCATCTGCCTGCTTATCCAAAACATCTGGGCAGCTGTTTCAGCTCCAAGTGGAGCTGTTTTTGGATGTCCTAGTGGAAGCATTCCTTCCTTGGATACTCAGGCCTCTAAACCAACATAGGCCAGTGTCGTGGGGCTCAGAAGTAAATATTCCATGAGTTGATCATTAGGAATAATAATGAAATGTGCCATTTTCACTTCCATCCTTGGTTGCCCAACACATACTTTGGCCAGGAGAGGAATTGTTTTGAGTATTGTATAGGGGTAGAAGAGGCCCTTGTCAAATTTGTTTTTGCAAAGTCTTGCCAACAACTTATTGTTTGTAAAGCCACTGTAAATGCTCCAACATCATTAATTATCAAAGCTAAATACTTTCCCTCATGCATTTGTGTCACCTTTGGGATTTTTCAATAAACAGTCTTCAAGGCTTCCAAGTCATCATGTTTCAATGAAATCCTAATTATGAAATCAACAGAGGATGAATCCATGGAAATAAGAGTCCTATAATTCTTACAGAAATCAGATATCTAAGCAAAGAAATGGCAATGGACATTAGAACTTTTATTTCTACCATTTCAGAATAATGCCCTGTATTAGTCAGTTTATCTTAGAATGATAACATATAGCCTCCAAATCTCAAAGGTTTACAACAATAATTATTTTTTGGTCACATTATATATTAGCTTTAGTTCGGCTGTGACTCTGTTTCACATCTTCAATCAAGCATCAAGTAAGAACAACAGACCTTACATATTTTGGGACATGCAGTTCAGGTGGCAGAGAGAAAAAAAATAAATGAGAAATGGCAGAACCTCACAAAGGATCCTAATATTTTGCTGAAAAAAAAAAACCCATGTGTCAGTTTCACTTACATTGGCCAAAGCAAATCAAATGGCCTGGTGTGGGGTGGGAGCATCTTGAAGTCAGTGGGGGTGGGGAAGTACATACCTCACAAATAGCCAGGAACAGTACCGTCTGTCACATGCCCTAACACCAGTGTCTACTCCATTCAAGGCAGAGTAATGCAGTTTAAACTACGTCTTTTTAAAAGATGTTTTATACTTTTAATTTGACTGGATTAAATAGATTTGAAAGATCAAATATTTTCTCGGGACTGTTGAATTTCTTCATATTTTTCTTCCATAAAAAGCAGTAATCAGTAAGCTCTTTTATCCTTTTCTTTTTTTAACTGGTATTAGAATTTCAGTACCAGAGTGTTCTCCAAAGTCAAGATGTTGACTTTTCAGTCTCCATTAATACATCATAAAGAACCCTAAGATTTTTTTTTTAAATTTTTTTATTGTTATGTTAATCACCATATATTACATCATTAGTTTTTGGTGCAGTGTTCCATGATTCATTGTTTGTTCATAACACCCAGTGCTCCATGCAGAACGTGCCCTCCTCAATACCCATCACCAGGATAACCCATCCCCCTCCCCACCTCCCCTCTAGAACCCTCAGTTTGTTTTTCAGAGTCCATCATCTCTCATGGTTTGTCTCCCCCTCTGACATACTCCCCTTTTCTTCCTCTCCTGTTATCTTCTTCTTTTTTCTTAAAATATGTTGCGTTATTTGTTTCAGAAGTACAGATCTGTGATTCAACAGTCTTGCACAATTCACAGCGCTCACCGTAGCACATACCCTCCCCAATGTCTATCACCCAGCCACCCCATCCCTCCCACCCCCAACCACTCCAGTAACACTCAGTTTGTTTCCTGAGATTAAGAATTCCTCATATCAGTGAGGTCATGTGATACATGTCTTTCTCTGATTGACTTATTTCACTCAGCATAACACCCTCCAGTTCCATCCACGTCGTTGCAAATGGCAAGATCTCATTCCTTTTGATGGCTGCATAATATTCCATTGTGTATATATACCACATCTTCTTTATCCATTCATCTGTCGATGGGCATCTTGGCTCTTTCCACAGTTTGGCTATTGTGGACATTGCTGCTATAAACATTGGGGTACACGTACCCCTTCAGGTCCCTACATTTGTATCTTTGGGGTAAATACCCAGTAGTGCAATTGCTGGATCGAACGGTAGCTCTAATTTCAACTGTTTGAGGAACCTCCATACTGTTTTCCAGAGTGGTTGCACCAGCTTGCATTCCCACCAACAGTGTAGAAGAAAGAACCCTAAGATTTAGACCAGAGTATTATTACATTAATGTTCAGAGAGGTTAAGTAAATTTCCTGAGGTCACAGTCACATTAAACAGTATATGCTGGGTTCAAATCAAAGATTCATATATTTAACACGTAATTCTTTCCATTTCAGAGTGATAAAGAAATTCTTATTTCTTTGTTACTGTGTGAGTTGAGAATTTCTATGATTTCTTTGTACCTTGGATGATTTTAAACCTCCTTGGGGACTTTACTTAAGGACAAATCTATGTCTTTAATTATGTCACCATGGATGTTGCCTTGGTTTTTTCTGCTTCATGGTTATGATTACATGTTTGACTACAAGCTTGGAAGAGAAAGACCTAATATAATTCTTGAACCAGCTGCTACTAGAAATACCAAAATATATTATATTGTTTCCATCAGAAAATCTGATATATTTCATTGATTTACTGCTCTTAGTTGATCAAGGAATAACATTCCATAACAAATCTATATGTATTGAATGTGTGTGAATGGGGTGATCAGCAAGGAAAATGCTCAAAGAAATCAAATTGTTCTCCAGCTATCAACATGATTATCTTCCTATAAAGGATACATGTTATAAGGGTTTTTCTTCTAAATTTCAGCAGGCAGTTGATAATTTACCTTAACCATATTACATAAAGCACAATGGGGAATTATTGAATGAAGGCATTGACTAGAAGCTGCATCTGGAATTGATTTTTATGGTTTAAAATACTCTAAAGGGATATCTTTTATAGGCTTTACTACTCAACATAATCCACCAGAGGAATTTTTTTTTTTCTGCATGAGGAATAGTGAGGAATCCTAGTTTAACATACATATTGAATTTCTAAAATTATTTTTGTGGAGAAACATCAGCAGTAGATGCCTTGTCAATAGGACTTAACGTAGCCTATGCAACCCCAGGTTTGTTTTGTTTTGTTTTGTTTTTAAGGGAACTTGAGGGGGATCGGGAACTTGAAAATATTATTCTATATGCCATCTGAAAAATACATATATAGGAATGACCTAGAAAAGTAGAGAGGTAAGTTAAAAAAAAAAAAAAGACTTGCCTGCCAACTATTAAAACACACTATAAAGTTACAGAAATTAAAAACCAGAACTGAGCCCAATAGGTAAACAGATCAATGGGTCAGAATGGAGTACCAAAATAGTCCCATGGATATATGAGAATTTAGTGTATGACAAAGATGCATTTCAAATCTGTTGAGAAAATGTGGTCCATTTAATAAATGATATTGTAACAACTGACTAGTGTTCTAGGAGAAAACATCTGGATTTCTGAATCACTCTTGGACCAAATAAATTCCATATGGAACAAGGATTTAAATATTAAAATACAGAATTTAAAAAGTACTAATCATGAGTTGTTATTTTTATAAGGCAGTATCCTTTTTCTTTTCTGTGTTTGACATATCAGGACAAGGACTATCTTTATATCAATCCCCATTTTAACCCTAATACCTAGCACAGTATCAGGCATACCCAGAGAATAGTTATTAAATAAATGAAATTTATTGTTTGCCACTTAGGAGTATTAGACACTACCATTTCATACACTGGGATTGCATATCCATTAGTCCTGTTTGACACAGCTATGGCTAGGAAGGAATCTAAGGGCGGACTCTCATCACTTGTGGGTAAAAGATCAATGAAAAAAGATTAAACATGCTCTGAGGTAGATTGTTGGGGCAAATAAGACTTGGGAAGGTTTCTTACCACTCAGCCAGTTACTCTGCAAGCTTCAGCAAGAGTCAGTTGATTACTGAAGTGTTGACACACTGAGAATTGCCTTTTCTGTCCCCATCAAATTAACAGACAACTTATAAAACAAACCAGAATAGATGCTGATTTATCTACATTGGAGCATCATTCTCTTGTTTTAACCACAAACACCGGTCTTTGCAAGGTAGTATGATCTAAAGTTCCCACCACTCATGTCCAAGAAGATCTATTATGTATGTCTTAGAAGACCTATAATAAGATTGTCCAATATGGCATTCTCTTGATGATCAACCATAATGGAGTTCACTCAATATAGTACAGCAGAACATATTGATATTACTGTTGTTATTGACTAAACTTCCTAAAGATTCATCATAATGACAAATGGAGAAAGCAACAGTTCCTTTCACACCATGACTGCTAAAACAGAGTCATCTGGTATTTTAACACCGTTAGTTGTAGATGGGAGAGCATAGGCATGACCAAAGTGTACCCAGTTCCAAACCTTGATTTAGACACACACCAGGGCCATTACGGGGGTTTTTCCTACTTAAGAGAGTTGGTTGAAGGTTTGTCCCTCCCTGGCTAGTGCACTACTGACCCAGGACACCAAGAATCACAGACACTGTAAGACCACCTCCCACTCTGGTCCCTACCCATTTGTGCAGAGCCATTGTCCCTTGACACCAGGCTTAAGGAGGGGAGAGCAATGTTAAGAGTTGTGAACATAAAATGATAAACTCTCTCTAGCCCTTTGGGAAAAAGCCAGATAATCTAAACAAGGAGTCATATAGGAAGGCAAGTTAACACAATTACCCAGAGTGAAGCGGTAAACTAGAGAACTGGTAGAAAAGAGAGGAAAGAACATAAGCATAAGCTGAATAGTCAAGTGGTCCAAGGCCTAGATCCTTTCATTATAGCTGGAATTAAGTGGACAAAGACATAAACCTAAGGAAAAAAAAGAGAGTAATGTGGTGATGGTGACTGGGAAAAAGTAATTCAGCCAGTTTCTGCCATGAATAATGAGAAAAAAATCTCCAGAATGGACATTATGGGCTAGGAAAGAGAGAAAAAAGGTAGAGAATATTGAGAACCCAGTATAAGAGAGAGTAAAGGGAAGAGTACGTGCCATGTGAAATAAGTCAGAGAAAGGCACTATTATGATTTCACTTATAGGTGAAATCTAAAAGAAACCCAAAAACTCAAAAAACACCAAGTGCATATAAAAAGAGACTGGACTTGTGGTTACCAGAGGTAGGGGGTGTGGGAAGTGGGTGAAGGGGGTCAAAAGATACAGCCTTCCAGTTATAAGACAAATCAGTACTAGGGATGCAATGTACAACATGATGACTCTAGTTAACACCATTGTATGGTATATTTGAAAATTGTGAAGAGAGTAGATCTTAAGAGAAAATCAGAATAAACAATTTTTATTTTTTTGAATCTATATGAGATAATGGATATTAACCAAAATTATTGTGGTTATCATTTCATAATACATGTACATCAAATCATTATGCTGTACACCTTAAATTTATACCATGCCATGTATCAATTATATCTCAATAAAACTGAGGAAAAGGCAAGAGTAGAAAAGGAAAATTAGGTAAGAAGATATTTTGAAGAAAAATATTTATTTTTTCTTAAGATCTTTCCTCTGCATAAGGTCTTAGTGGGGAATTGCCAAAGAATACTTGCCTCACAAGGGGCCCAGCACAGTGTTCCAGGCACAGAACTACTTATAAAGGACATTTCCCATTCCTCATGGCTGATCCCTTCACCATGAGCCCCCCCGACTCAGACACCTCACCCTGAGTTGCAGTGAAGGCCACATTTTTTTGAAAGCCTATGTCTTGAGATATGGCTGAATGTTGGGCAGTTAGTGATAGACTGCAAAGCCAGCCATGCCCTTCTTCATTCATTCTGTCATTCAGTATGTACTGAGTACCCTTGCCTTCAAGAGGCAAGGCACAGAAGTGGGGGAGTGTCTACCCTCAAGAAGCCTGCCCACTAGTACTCAATTGCCTTCCCACCTGGAGGGAGGAGAATAGAGACTCACCCTTCTGAGTAGATGGTTCCCCAGCTTCTCTTCTTTACCCTTCCCACTCTAGAACCTTTCCCATCCAGCGTCCCTCCTCTCCCATCCAAATCTGCTGAGAAAATAATTTGATATCATAGGGGAGTGTTTTGGGAGCAGTAGAGATTTTCTGTGCCCTCGAGTCATTCCATATAACCTCCTCCCCTCTTACCTCTAGGTCAGTCTCACTCTTACTTCTTACACCTGCTGCTTTTGGGGGAATCTACCTTTTAGTCAGTGGTACCATCGACAAGGACTCTGACATCCTCAATATCCATCAAAATCATACCTTCAGTGGAAAGGAACACTTGGCTTACCTTACTGGGTCTCCAAGTTCAACATTACCTAAGAACATTAGCTACTCATTCACGACTGCAATAACCAAATCATCTGCTTCTCGGAAAGCAGGCCTCTGAAGGAACAAGCAAAGGGTGGGGTGTTTTATAAGAGACACAGACTATGACAGAGTGGATGGGATGGGGTAAGGCACTTTAGAGATGAATCTTTAGTAGCCAGAGTGCTGGGTGCTAGGAATAGATGTTTGAAGTCACACTGAAAGAGAGTGAGACAGAGAGAGAAAATTAAAAAAAAACAAAAACAAAAACAAAAACAAAAAAACCCCAAAACAAAACCAAGAAAACCTTAGAACCAAGATAAACTTTGCCTACCTCTGAACCTCTGTGAGGTCCTGCTCAGTATATAGTTTGGAAAAAAAACAGTCAAACCAGATCCCTTAAGCCCACCTCTGCAAAGATCACTGTCTGTCCCCTTCCTTTGAGTCATTTAAATTGGTATAGGGCCAAACCAAATTTGGAAATAGTTAGAAAATAAAAATTATTGAGTTCCATATCCGTGATTGCCATCTTGTCCTAAGAGCTTATGATGGTTCATAATTTTATTAAGCCTTTCTAGTAATTAGAAAAGAAGTTTCAGGAATAGCATCCCCAACACATACACATTCCCAACAATACATTTGAAATTCAGAAATGGATGAAAGTAACTCATATATGCGATGGGTCTTAAATCCCTTTACCTAGAGCAGAAAAAGTCCTGGCAAGAATGACTGTTAGGCTCAGCGCTCATTCCTCACAGAAACTCAGATAAGCATAGGTATCAAGCTTCTTAGAAGTGGTTATACCAGAAAGAAGTGTGGGGATGGGAGAAGGGAAACCACGCTCTAAGACCAGCAATAGCTAATAAAAATGCAAGCCACATAATGAACATTTAAAATTTTTTAGTAACATTTTAAAAATAAAGAAACAAGGAGAAATTAAGTTTAATGGTGTATTCTATTCTATTAAAAGCCTGAACAACAAGATTTAGAGAACTTCCAGGTCGGTGAACACATCAAAGTGCTGGGGTGAAATGCCCAGATATGACAAGGATGCCCTGTGTCCTATGCATCTCTTCTAGTTAAGTATCACCCTTTATAATAAACCAGGAATAAAAAGTAAAGTGGCTTCCTGAGTTCTGTGAGCCAGTCTAGCAAATTATGGAACCCAAGATGGGGTTCATGGGAACTTCCAATGTATAGCCAAATGAAACAGAAGTATGGGTACCCTGGGTACCCAATATTTGCAACTGGTGTCTGATATGGAGAGGCAGGCAGCTATTGTCAAAACTGAACTGAGTCAATGGATGTCTAGCTGGAGTCCAGAGAGTTGGAGAATTGGTTGATTTTGCGGGGGGGGGAACCTAAATATTTGGTGTCAGAAGTGTTCTGTTGTTAGAAACAGATCTTAGGCTCATGACAAACCCAAATTAAGGGACATTCTACAAAATAACTGGCCAGTACTTTTTGAAAGTGTCAAGGTCCTAAGACAGAGAAAGGTTGAGGGATTCTCTCAGGTTGGAGGACATGAAAATGGAATATAGGAGATATGAAAACTAAATGCTCTTGGGATACTAGTTGGATCCTTGGAACAATCAAAAGGACACTAGTGGAAAGGACTGGTGACATTCAAACAAAGCACTTGGACTGATTAAGAGTCTTATGCCCATGTTAACTTTTTCATTTTTATATTTGTATGATAGTTATGTGCGATGAATATTAGGGGAAGCTAGGTGAAGTGTGTATAGGAACTCTTATTTTCTTTTATAACGTTTCTGAAAAGCTAAAATTATTTCAAAATAAAAAGTTAAAACATTTTTTCTTCAAACACTTCCAGATCATAGCAGTGACACATTGTGAGTACCATATGTGTTTTATTTTTTATTTTTTTTAAAAGATTTTATTTATTCATTTGCGAGAGAAAGATAGACAAAAGGAGAGAGAGTATGAGCGGGGCGGGGGGGGGAGAGGCAGAGGGAGCAGCAGACTCCCTGCTGACCTGGAAGTCTGATGTGGGGCTCGATCCCAGGACTCTGGGATCATAACCTGAGCTGAAGGCAGACACTTAACTGACTGAGCCACCCAGGCACCCCCCATGTGGGTTTTAAAGCCAGACAAATCTGGCTTTGAATTCAGACTCTGCCACTTTCTGGCTCCATGAGTCCAGCAAGTCACTTATCCTTTCTGGGCCTCAGTTCCCTCATCCATCAAATGGTGAAAATAATCTCCATTTTGTAGCACTGCTGTGAGAATTAGGGAGTGTGTATTTACTATGAAGCACAGTGGCCAGTACAGAATTTTTGGTGCTCGGGAAACATTAAATTGTCCGTTCTTAATAAATAAATATCTCTTATTTATTTATGGCTCCCTGATGCTTTTCAAATCAACTATTTCTAAATATGTTTCCAGCCCCTTCACAGCAGTCCCAAACTGCCTCAGCAGCATCATTCCAAGGCACCCATCCCAAGGCCCAGCCATCCTAGCCAACTGCTCATACCTCCACATACCCTATGTTCACTCCTTTATATGCTCATGCCATTCCCCCTAGATGCATTCTTTGCCCCCAAAAGGGCTGAAGGTACAACATATGCAATGTGGTCAGCCAATGACCTGGGTTTGAGTCTAGCTTTATCAAGGACTCAGGGACCTTCAACAAATCCTTCCCTTTCTGTGTCTCCGTGTCAAAATTGAAGCCTCCATATAGTAGGATAGCAATAATAATACCTAAAAGCACACGGGGGTAATCAATGGAGCTTGAAAGAGTACCTTGTAAAATGCAACCTGAACCTAAACACCTAGACGTTCTCAACCTTGGCTGTCCATGAAAATAACCCAAGGAGTTGTTTTTCTTTTGATACCAATATCTTGGTGTCCTCCTGAGAGGTTTTTTTTTTTTTTTTTTTTTTTTTAAGTTGCCCAGAGGATTCTAAAGTGAAGTCAAACCAGGGTGAACTACTGATCTTAATTTAGTGTTTCTCAAAGTGTATTCCTTGGACCAGCACCATCAGTATCACTTGGGAAATTGTTAGACACACAAATTTTCAAGCCCCACCCCAGATGCACTGAATCAGAATCTCTGTGGGTAGAGCCCAGTAGTCCCTGTTTTGGCATGTCCCCCAAATAGTTCTGAGGTACTGCTAAAGGTTGAGAATGTGTGGCTTAAACAATTTTTCATCTCCAACTGACAAAATATGATTCATACTTCATGGCGCACCCCACATGTCACTTCCTCTATAAGGCCTTCCTCCTCTTCCAGTCAGAATCTTCTGCCCAGTCTCTAGGAGGCTTACTGTGGTACTATTTCTCTTAAAATGCTTATCACAGTGTTGACTTCTTGTTGAATCTTTACATCACAGTCTTTCCTAAGCTCTTGGGAGCTATTTAGGGGCAGAGTCCATATTTGTATCCTATTCCACAAAGAGCAGGTCACAACCCACTATGGGTGAAAGCTGCTTAACAAATGTTGAATTGAAGAGATCTCTTTAAATCTCATTGAGGAAAGGCTTAATGAGTTGTGTGAGGATTAGCTGATATAGAGAAAAAGAAAAGGAAAGCTAAGTATGTAAAAGGGAAAAAATTTAATGTCTAAAATACCCTCCTTCATATAACAGCTGCGATGTACCACTTGCTTTATCCCAAGGCCTAATCTAGGCATTTTAAATGGTAACTGAAGCATAAATCTAAGTCTCACAAAAGCCATATGTGATACCTATTATTATTGTCATTATCATTATTACTGACATGGCAACTGAAGCACAAAGAAGTAAAGTAATTGGCCCAAGGTCACACAGCTTATAAACAGTAGTTGAATTTGAACTCAGGTAATCTGTCTTCCCACCTGGGCTTCTAAAATAGCCAACACTACTACCATTGTATGGCAATATATTGTTGATTCAAATTATTATCAATAGTCTTGTCTTCTGTTTTACTTATAGAAACTATGGATAATGCTCAACTATCAACCTTTCCTTACCCAATTCTCCCTAAGATAATGATTATATTAATGGCAGACATTTATATAATGCTTTCTATGTGCTGGCTCTGTTCTAAGTGCTTTATAAATAAATTTATTTAATTCTTTAATGAGGTAGGTACAGTCATCATCCCCCATCTCACGTATAAGATAAAGGAGGCACAAAGAAGTCAAGAAACCTGCTCCAGTCATTCTGATAGTGAATGGTGAAACTGGATCTGAACCCAGGCATCTAGGCTTCAGGGTCTATTTCTTTACTACTCTATGAAGGATCCTTTCTTCGTAAGGGGGTTTGGGAACCACGGTCATGGAACTAAGTTATATTGCTGTTTTGTTATATGAATACATCCTTATAGGGTTGGTGTGAGAAATATACTATCAATAAATAAAAAGCACTCGAACAGAGCCTAACACATAGTAAGGATTGTGGGGATAGTTATTATTGTTTTGAAATTTTTAGATAGCCCATCTGGCTTATCAGATCACAAGTTTGGACTCATAAGCCCCATTTGAAAATCAGGATATCATGACCTTTTTCCTGTGGAATCCTAAGCAACCACGGCTGGCTCTACTTGGAGGAGGGAGGCAAACCCACTTTTGGTTTTCTTCCCAAATTTCCTGTTGGGAGTAATATGGAGTCATATGTTTAGTAGAGAAACTTAAGCTAAGACTTATGTAATGCCAAAGTATGGTCATGGGAAGTACAGTGTGTACCCCTGGCACGGTGTAAATAGCAATTTGAACAAGTGACATAAATCAAGGTATACCAAAAACATAATAAATAAATAAATAAATAAATATCAAGGTATACCAATCCATATGTGCTCAATGGCCTTTTAAGTGAAATATCCCATTCAATCCATGGCTGTAACACTCTGTCCCACTGCTGCTTAAGGCCAAGAAGTAAAGGCCATCTGAGCATCGCCAATGCCAGAGTGGGAAGTTTTCTACAGAGCATGCATCTGCCTTCAGACTCCAAGCTTTAGGGAGGCTGGCCTGTCCAATTTTATTCATATGGAATATGACTATGAAACCTCAGTGCCCAATCATTTCTTAAATTTGTCAACTCTGTAATGGATCTGCTGACCTAATAAACAACCCTCCCTGTCCTGCAATCACCATGCCTCTCAACCAACAATGTTTGATGTTCACTAGCCAAAGAGAAAGAGTCCCAACTTCTGTTATTCCATTGGTGCCAACTGAAATTTCTAGCTCCTCAGGTTGGTCCTTAGTCTTCTCTAGACTTAGAAAACCCTCTTAGCTATTTGTCTCATGTCCACCTCTCCATGCCCATCTATTCTGCTTCCCAATCTGCACACCCTCCTATATAATATTTCACTCACAGGAATGGAGCCTTCTAAATGGAAGGATGAACCTTCCTTTCTTCAATCCATTGAAAAGACTCCTAGAAAACAGGTGGCAGGTTATAGATACTCTATGAAAATTTCCACCCCAGCTCTTCAGATAAGAATTTATAACAATGAGTCTCAACCCTGGAAGTAAGTTAGAATTATCTGGGGGAGATTTTTAAAAACATGTTCCAGGGTTTCATTTCAAGATGGCAACATAGCAGGCTCTTCCTCCCATAGACACACACATGGAACAAGTCCCTTTGAAATAAAGTCAGAAACTAGCTGAGCAACTCATCTACATCAGGTAAACAAGGAAAAAAACCCCACACTAAAATGGTAGGAGAGGTGGAGATACAATCTTGCCATAAACCCAACCCCAGCAAAGTGACATATATTCTGGAAAGAAATCACAACTCCCAGCTTCTCCCTGAGAAGTGAAGGGTTGGACCCACCCAACATCAAGCATCCCAACTTTTAGGACTTCCACCCAAGGAATGGGTCCCAAAACACCCAGCCCTGAAGCCAATGGGGTTTCCACCCTTGAGATCCACAAGGCTATAAGGAAACAAAAGGGCTCCTAAGGACTCACAGTGGTTATCCCCCCAGGGCTCAGCTGAGAGAAATCAGATGGAAATGCCCATCTCCCAGTCTTTTCCAGAAACACAAAACAAAATAACCTTTTTATCTTAAAAGCACAGACTGAGGTTCAGGCTCCTAATTTAACACAAATCTAAGACAGACTACAATCCCCTCCAGAGCCTAGTGAGACTGTTGGGTACTATCTTTATGTTCTCCATCTACCCAGCTTATGCACACATCCAATGCACTGGATTTTGCAGTTGTTGCCCAGGGGATGCACCCCCTTGGTCACCTGGCTTTGTTGGCCAGTGGGCTTATGTTCACAGGTTCAAAGGAGAGTAGCAAACAGTACTTAACTGGCTATCCCCTCAAGGCTCAGCACAGAGGCAACAGTCCCAAATGGCCAATTCCCAGTTTTTCCGTGTAACAAGCCTATTTGCGTATCTTAAAAGCTGCACCCTGAAGGTCAGGTTTCAAATTTCACATACATCTAGGAGCCACTTGCTGGCAGGTACCACCTTTGGGCTCTCTCTTTACCTTGTACCAGATTCTCCCCAAAAGAAGCTTGTACACATGTCTGGTATCCCAGCTTCTACAGCAGCCACCCACCAGACACACCTCTTAATTTCCTGGCTCTGGTAGCCAGGAGAACTTACATTCACCAGTACCATAGGATTATAACAAAGAACCAGTTCTTTGTGGCTATTCCCCATGGGCTGTGCACAGAGGAAACAGAGAAATACCCATCTCCCAGTACTTCCCTCAAAGAGGTCTAGTTGCATCCTTAAAAAGATGCTGCCTGAGGGTCTGGCTTCCAGACAGCCTGCATCCAGGTGCTGAGATCCTCCCATTTGGGACACTGTCAGATCTTGACATAGATCAACTCCTGGGAGGCATTAAGAATAAAGAGAGTTGCTTAGATAATCACAAAGGTTTGAGAGACAGTCATAAAGGTCTGAGAACTAGGGACAGGATAAATGGTAAGGTTCATTTTCTATGGAAGACCACTTCCTTCAAGACTGGGGGAGGTGGCTATTTTATCTAATGCACAGAAAACAACACAGGGAGTCAAGTAAAATGAAGGATCAGAGAAATATGTTCCAAACAAAAGAACAAGATAAAAATTCAGAAATAGACCTTAAGGAGATGAATATAAGTGAATTACCTGATAAAAGAGCTCAAACAATGGTCATGAAGATGTTCACTGAGGTCAGGGTAACAGTGTGTGGACAAAGTGATAATTTCAACAAAGAGACAGGAAAATAAAAGTAAGTACAAACAAAAGCTGAAGAATAACTGAATTTAAAAATTCAATAGAGGGGCACCTGGGTGGCTCAGTCAGTTGAGTGTCCAATTCTCAGTTTCAGCTCAGGTCATGATCTTGTGGGTCGTGGAATCAAGCCCTGTGTTGGGTTCCCTGCTCAGCAGGGAGTGTGCTTCAAGAGTCTCTCCTCCTTCCCCTCTTCCCCCTGCTCATGCTCTCTCTCTAAAATAAATGAATAAATCTTTTTTAAAAGATTTTTTTAATCTTTAAAAATCTATTCTGATGTGAATCCCTCTATTGAACTTTTAAAAAATAGATAATAGTTAAGCAGAGAAAGAATCAGTTGATCTTAAGCAGAGAAAGAATCACTTAAAGACAGGGCAATGGAATTCATTCAGGCAGAGTAGAAAAAAAGAAAAAAGGAATGAAGATGGCTTAAGAGACCTATGGGATATACCATCAAGTTGACCAATATTTGCATTTCAAGGGTCTGAGAAAGAGAAGAGAGAAAGGGGCAGAAAGCTTATTCAAAGAAATAATGGCTGAGGGGCACCTCGGTGAGGCTCAGTTGGTTAAGTGTCTGCCTTCAGCTCAGGTCATGATCCCAGGGTCCTGGGATCAAGCCCCACATCAGGCTCCCTGCTGAGCAGGGAGCATGCTCCTCTCTCCCTCTGCCTCCCACACATGCTTGCTCTGTCTCTCTAGTGCACTCTCTCTCAAATAGATAAAATCTAGAAAGAAGGAGGGAGGGGAGGGGAGGGGAGGAGGGGGGAGGGGGGAGGGGGGGAGGGGAGGGGAGGGGAGGGGAGGGGAGGGGAGGGGAGGAAGAAAGAAAGGCTGAAAACTTCCCTAACCTGAAAAAAGAAACAGACATCCAGATCCAGGAAGCCCAGAGAGTTTCAAATAAGATGAATCTAAAGAGACACATGCCAAAACACATTATAATTAAAAAGTAAAAAGTTAAGATAAGTAAAGAATCTTAAAAATAGCAAGAAAAAAAAACCCCACCTTGTTACATACAAGGAAACCCCCATAAGACTATCAGCCGATTTTTCAGCAAAAACTTTGCAGTCCAGAAGAGATAGCATAATATATTCAAAGTTGTCCTTCACAATTGAAAAAGAGATAAAGAGTTTTCTAGGAGGCAAAAGCTGAAGGAATTCATCACCACAAGACTGGGCTTATAAGTAATGTTAAAGGAATGTCTTCAAGCTCAAATGAAAGGATGATAAGTAGTAACAGGAAAACACATGAAAATTTAAGTCTCATCAGTAAAGGTAAATATATAGTTAAATTCAGAATACTCTAACGTTGTAATGGTGATGGTTAAATCACATATAAAGCTGGTATGACAGTTACAAGACAAAAGTGTTAAAAATAACTATGTAATTTGCTAAGGGAAACACAATTAAAAAATGTAAATTATGTAAATTGTGACATAAAAAAGATAACATGTCAGGAATGAAGTAAAAGTATAGAGTTTCTGTATAAGTTCAAACTTGTTATTACTAAAAGTAGACAATTATAATTGTTTTATATAAGCCTCATGGTAACCACAAAGCAGAAAACTACAGTAAATTCACAAAAAAGAGAAAGGAATAGAAGCATACTACTACAGGAAGTCATCAAATCACAAAGGAAGAGAGTGAGAGAAGAACAAAGGAATTATAACACAGCCAGAAACCAATTAATAAAATGGCAATAGTAAGTTCATACCCATTAATAATTATTTTAAATCTAAGTGGAATAAATTCTCCAATTAAAAGACACTGAGTGGCTGAATAGATAAAGAACAAAACCCAACTATCTGCTGCCCAAGACTCACTTGAGCCTTAAAGATATAAACAGGCTTAAAGTGAAGGATGAAAAAAGATATTCATGCAAATGGAAACCAAAAGAGATCAAGGTTATCTATACTTGGACAAAATAGAATTTAATACAAAGACTGCAATGAGACAAAGAAGGTAATTATATAATGATAAATGGGTCAATTCGACAAGAGGACAAAATATCTGTAAGTATATATGCATCCAACATGGGAGCACCAAAATATATAAAGCAAATATTAACAGACCTAAAGGGAGAAATGAACACTGATACAAGTATAGTGGGGGACTTTAATAACCCCTTTCAACAATGGGTAGATCATCCACAAAGAAAATCAAGAAAGAAACATTGGACTTAATACATTAGACCAGATGGATGTAACAGACATTTATAGAACATTCCATTCAAAAGCAGAATACATATTCTTCCCAAGTAGAACACTGAAACATTCTCCAGGATAGCTCATTTATTAGGTCACAAAACAAGTTTCAATGAAATCAAGAAAACTGAAATCATATCAAGCACCTTTTCTTATCACAACGGTATGAAACTAGAAGTCAATTACAAGAAGAAAACTAGAAAAGCAAAAATGTGGAGACTAAAAAAAACTGTTACTAAACAACCAATAGGTCAAAGAAATCAAAGGAGAAGTAAAAACTATCTACAAATGAAAACAAACAAAAAAAAGACATGCTAAAATCTATGAATGCAGCTAAGGCAGTTCTAAAAGGGAAGTTCGTAGCCATACAGACTTACCTCAAGAAACAAGAAAAATCTTAAAACATCTAACTTTACACCTAAAGAAATAAGAAAAAGAAAACAAAGTCCAAAGTTGGTAAAAGGAAGGGAATAATAAAATGAGAGTGGCAATAAATAAAGACCAAAAAGACAACAGAAAAGATCAATGAAACTAAGAGTTGATTCTTTGAAAAGAAACAAAACTGACAAAACTTCAGCTAGACTAACAAAAACAAACACAAAAACAAAAAAACCAAGAGGACTCAAAATCAAAAATGAAAGAGTAGTTACAACTGATAGCACAGAAATACTAAGGATCTTAGGAGATTACTACAACGATTATATGACACAAGTTAGACAACTTGGAAGAAATGGGTAAATTCCTAGGAAAACATAATCTGGAAGAAATAGAATATCTGAATAGATCAATGCCTAGTAAGGAGACTGAATTAGTAATCAAAAACCTTCCAACACACAAAAGTCCAGAGCCAGATGGCTTCCCTGGTGACTTCTAACAACCACTTAAAGAATTAATAACAATCCTCAAACTCTTCCAAAAACAGAATAGGAGGGAACACTTCCAAATTCATTTTACAAGGCACCAAACCAGACAAGGGCACCCTGAAAAAAATAAAGAGAATTACAGGCCAATATCCCTGATGAACATAGATGGAAAAATCTTCAACAAAATATTGCCAAATTGAATTGAACAATACATTAAAAGGATCATATACCATTATCAGGTGAGATTTATTCCAGGAATGCAAAGATGGTTCAGCATATGCAAATCAATATAATACACCACATAACAAAATGAAGGATAAAGACTATAGGATCCTCTTGACAGATGCAGAAAAAGCATTTGACAAAATCAACATCTATTCATGATAAAAACTCTCAACAAACAGTTATAGAGGAACATAATAAAGGACATATACGACAAGTCTACAGCTAACATCATTCTCAACACTGAAAAGCTAACAGCTTTTCCTCTATGATCAGGAACAAGAAAAGGATGCCTACTCTCCTTCACTTTTTTTAAAAATAGTAGGGAAAGTTCTAGCCAGAAAAATTAGGTAAAAATAATAAGTAAATGAATGAATGAATAAAATAAAAGGCATCCACGTGGAAAGGAGGAAGTAAAATGCCACTATTTACAGATGACATATTATACAGAGAAAACTTTAAAGACTTTACCAAAAAAAACCTGTTAGAATAAATGAATTCAGTAAAGTTGCAGATACAAAAATAAGCATATGAAAATCTGTTGCATTCCTATACACTAATAACAAACAATTGGAAAGAGAAATTAAGAACATGATCCTATTGCCAACTGCATCAAAAATAATAAAGTACCTATGAGTAAATTTAACCAAGAAGGTGACAGATCTATACACTGAAAACTACAAGACACTGATGAAAGAAACTGAAAACACAAATAGAAAGATTCCATGCTCATGGATTGAAAGAACATTGTTAAAATGTACATACTACCCAAAGCAATCTATAGATTCAGTGCAATCCCTAATGAAAATTCCAATGCCATTTTTCACAGTAGAAAAAAATCTTAAAATTTTATGGAACCATAAAAGACCCCAAATAGCCAAAGCAATCATAAGAAGGAAGAACAAAGCTAGATATATCACATTCCCTGATTTTGAACTATATTACAAAGCTATAGTAATCAAAACAATATGGTATTGGCATAAAAATAGACATAAATCAATGGAATACAGAGCCCAGAAATAAATCCGTGCTTTTATGCCAATTAATTTATGACAGAGAGGCCAAGAATATACAATGGGGAAAGGATTTTCAGTAAATGGGTGTTGGGAACCTGGACAGCAACATGTAAAAGAATGAAATTGAACCCCTGTCTTAAACCATACACAAAAATCAACTCAGAATGGATTAAAGACTTGAATACAAGACCTGAAGCCATAAAACTCCTAGGAAAAAACACTGGGGTTAACTATTTGACAATGGTCTTGCCAATTAGTTTTTTAGAACTGATATCAAAAGCAAAGACAAAAAAAGCAAAACTAAACAAGTGGGACTACATCAAACTAAAAAGCTCTGCACAGCAAAGGAAACCATCAACAAAGTGAAAAAGCAATCTACTGAATGGGAAAGAAATGTTTGCAAACCCTATATCTGATAAGGGGTTAGTATCTAAACCATATAAAGAACTCAGAGCAAAAACTTGGTAGCAATAATATTATTAAAAATAGGCAGAGAAATTGAATAGCATTTTTCCAAAGAAGACATACAAATGGCCAACAGTACTTGGAAAGGTGCTCAACATCACTAATCATCAGGGAAATTCAAATAAAAACTATAATGAGATATCAGCTCTCATCTGTTAGAATGTCTATCGTCAAAAATATAAGAGATAACAAGTGTTGGTGAATATGTGGAGAAAAAGGAACCCTTGGTACACTTGTGGTGGAAATGTAAACTAATGCAGCCACTATGGAAGAGTATGGAGGTTCCTCAAAGAAAAAGAGATTATCTTATGATCTGCAATTCCACTTCTGGGTATATATTCAAAGGAAACAAAATAACTACCTCAAAAAGATATCTATCCCTATCTTCATTGAGGCATTATTTACCATAGCCTAGATATGGAATTATCCTCAGTGTTTATCAGTGAATAAATGGATAAAGAAAATGTGATACACATACACACACACGCAGAAGACTATTATTCAGCCACAAAAAAAGAAGGAAATCTGGCCATTTTCAACAACATGTATGGACCTTGAGGGCGTTATGCTAAGTGAAATAAATGAGAGAGAGAAAGACAAATACTGTATGGTCTCACCTATAAAAACTGGAATCTAAAAAACTGAACTCATAGAACAGATTGGTGGTTGCCAGAGGTGGGGGGTGGGATGGGGGGGGGACTGGTTAAGTGTGGTTAGAAAGTATAAACTTTCAGTTGTAAAATAAGTAAATCCTGGGGATATAATGTAGAGCATGGTGCCTATAATTAACAATAATACACTGTATATTTGAAAGTTGCTAAGAAAATAAATCTTAAAAGTCCTCATTATAATAAAAAATTTGAATCTATATGACTGATATTAATTAAATTTATTGTGATCATTTCACTATATGTGATCAAATCATTATACTGTACACCATGGACTAATACACTATTTTATGTCAACTATATCTCCATAAAACTTGGAAAAAATACAGATGTTCCAGTTGCCAAACCAAATTAAAACAGAATATCTGAGATCAGAGATTCTTTGGTATAGCCAGGACTGAGAACCACTGATAAAGGACCACTGTCCTTTAGAGGTAGAAGGAACCATAAAGACCATGAGTCTACAAAGACTTAGGCCATAACATAAGGCTGGAGTAGTGATCTGCTCAGTTTCTGGAGTGTCAGAAGCTTTTAAGGGACAGGGCATCCCTGCAGATAGTATACTATGGCTAGACTCTGTCTGGCATCTATGGCCCTATTTATATAGAGAGTTTTCTCCCATGACACTCTCGTTAATCAACCAGGCCATGATGAGCCAAGCTCTAAGATGTGTCATTAAAACTTTTAATTAGTTCGTTCGTGGCTGGTTGTTCTTCTTTTTCTTTTCTTTCTTTCTTTCTTTCCTTTCCTTTCTTCTTTCTTTCTTTCTTTCTTAAGATATTGTTTATTTATGTGAGACAGAGAGCATGAGCAGGGAGGAGGGGCAGAGGGAGAGGGAGAAGCAAACTCCACACTGAGCAGGAAGCCAATGTGGAACTCAATCCCAGGACCCTGGGATCATGACCTGAGCTGAAGGCAGACACTTAATTGACCGGGAGAGCCAGGCGCCCTGGCTGGTTGTTTCTTTTAAGGATAGAAATACCAAAAAATATTTACAAAAAGAAGGAAAGGGCGCCTGGGTGGCTCAGATGGTTAAGCGTCTGCCTTTGGCTCGGGTCATGATCCTGGAGTCCTGGGACGAGTCCCGCATCGGGCTCCCTGCTCCTTGCGAGCCTGCTTCTTCCTCTCCCTCTCTCTCTCTCTCTCCCTCTCTCTGTCTCTCATAAATAAATAAATAAAATCTTTAAAAAAAAAAAAGGAAAATTAGAGATTCAAAATACCAGACTCTCACAATATCAAGATAAATACAAAATATCAAAGAACAATTTTACACAACTTATTCAATAAAATGAAAGAAAACTGGAGTAAATGGAGACAGTTATTATGTTCTTAAATGGTAAGACAAGAGGTAAGAAGGGCAGTTTCCCTAAAATTAATTGGTAAGTTTGAAAAATTTCCAGTCAAAATCATAATGAAATTTAAAAGTATGTAGCTTTACTGAGTGCTTGTAAAGTTCATTTGGAAAAGGAATGGCAAAGAATGTATAAGAAAACACTGAAAAAGAGAGAAGAACAAGGAGAGCGAGTTTGTGGTGCCAACTTCTAACGTGTATTCTAAGTCCACAACAATTAAAATTATGTTGTAATAGTGAAAGAATGGGCATTATAATGGTAAGAATAATTGTGAAACAAAGCCCAGTATATCTGATAGTGTAATAAAAGCAGCATTTCACATCAGTGAAAGTATAAGGGATAATTTTTAAAATATATTCAGACAATTAGTTCAGTATTGGGAAACAATTTTTACTTTCTATCTCAAACTATCTACTAAAATAAAAACCAATGAGATACAAATCAAGTTAATACTTAAAACTACAAAAAAACAGTAAAAATAAGCAAAAGATATAAACATACACTCACAAAAGATATGAATGACTAATATGTACGTGAAAAAGGGTTCAACGTTAGTCATCAGCAAAATGCAAACTAAAATCACAAAAAAACACCACCTAGCAAAATGGTTGAAATTAAAAACTCTGACAACACCAAATGTTAGCAGGGATTTAGAGCAACTGGAACTCTTACACATTGTTGGTGAGAGTGTAAAATAATAGAAATTTTTTTTTAAGTTCTAGCAGTTTCTTATAAAACTAAATATACACTTTCCCAATGGTTCATTAACTCTACTTCTGGATATTTGCTTAAAAGGAATAAAAACATGTGTCCACAAGAATACTTGTGCAAGAATTCATTTATAAGAACCAAGAACTGAAATCTGGTATGCGTCAGTTGGAAAATAGTAATATTTAACACAATGGAATATCAGTAACAAAAAGGAATGAACTACTGATACTAAAAATAATAATCATTATAATAAAAGCTGAGTGTAAGAGGCCTTACATGAAAGTGCACACTGAATAACTCCATTTATATCAAGATTTATAATATGTAAAACTAATCTAAAATGAAAAACAAACAAAAACAAAACCAGCAACCTCAGAACAGTGGTTAAGAAGGGACATGATACACAATGTTAACATTCTATTTCTTGATGGGATTTTAGGTTACAAGTGTGTGCATTTGCTAAATTCAGCAATGAATATTTTAAATTTGCATTTTCTTTTTTTAAATAATTTTTATTGTTATGTTAATCACCATACATTACATCATTAGTTTTTGATGTAGTGTTCCATGATTCATTGTTTGTGCATAACACCCAGTGCTCCACGCAGAATGTGCCCTCTTTAATACCCATTACCAGGCTAACCCATCCTCCCACTCCCCTCCCCTCTAGAACCCTCAGTTTGTTTTTCAGGGTCCATCGTCTCTCATGGTTTGTCTCCCCCTCTGACTTACTCCCCTTCATTCTTCCCCTCCTGCTATCCTCTTTTTTTCTTTATATTGCATTATTTCTTTCAGAAGTACAGATCCGTGATTCATCAGTCTTGTACAATTCACAGTGCTCACCATAGCACATACCCTCCCCAATGTCTATCACCCAGCCACCCCATCCCTCCCACCCCCCACCACTCCAGCAACACTCAGTTTGTTTCCTGAGATGAAGAATTCCTCATATCAGTGAGGTCATATGATACATGTCTTTCTCGGATTGACTTATTTCACTCAACATAACACCCTCCAGTTCCATCCACGTCGTTGCAAATGGCAAGATCTCATTCCTTTTGATGGCTGCATAATATTCCATTGTGTATATATACCACCTCTTCTTTATCCATTCATCTGTCGATGGACATCTTGGCTTTTTCCACAGTTTGGCTATTGTGGACATTGCTGCTATAAACATTGGGGTGCACGTACCCCTTCGGATCCCTACATTTGTCTCTTTGGGGTAAATACCCAGTAGTGCAATTGCTGGGTCATATGGTGGCTCTATTTTCAACTGTTTGAGGAACCTCCATACTGTTTTCCAGAGGGGTTGCACCAGCTTGCATTCCCACCAACAGTGTAGGAGGGCTCCCCTTTCTCCACATCCCCGCCAACATCTGTCGTTTCCTGACTTGTTAATTTTAGCCATTCTGACGGGTGTGAGGTGGTATCTCATTGAGGTTTTGATTTGGATTTCCCTGATGCCGAGCAATGTTGAGCACTTTTTCATGTGTCTGTTGGCCATTTGGATGTCTTCTTTGGAAAAATGTCTGTTCATGTCTTCTGCCCATTTCTTGATTGGATTATTTGTTCTTTGGGTGTTGAGTTTAAGAAGTTCTTTATAGATTTTAGATACTAGCCCTTTATCTGATATGTCATTTACAAATATTTTCTCCCATTCTGTCGGTTGTCTTTTGGTTTTGTGGACTGTTTCTTTTGCTGTGCAAAAGCTTTTTATCTTGATGAAATCCCAAGAGTTCATTTTTGCCCTTGCTTCCCTTGCCTTTGGCGATGTTTCTAGGAAGAAGTTGCTGTGGCTGAGGTCGAAGAGGTTGCTGCCTGTGTTCTCCTTTAGGATTTTGATGGACTCCTGTCTCACGTTTAGGTCTTTCAACCATTTGGAGTCTATTTTTGTGTGTGGTGTAAGGAAATGGTCCAGTTTCATTCTTCTGCATGTGGCTGTCCAATTTTCCCAACACCATTTCTTGAAGAGGCTGTTTTTCCATTGGACATTCTTTCCTGCTTTGTCAAAGATAAGTTGACCATAGAGTTGAGGGTCCATTTCTGGGCTCTCTATTCTGTTCCATTGATCTATGTGTCTGTTTTTGTGCCAGTACCTTACTGTCTTGATGATGACAGCTTTGTCATAGAGCTGGAAGTCTGGAATTGTGATGCCGCCAGCTTTGCTTTTCTTTTTCAAGATTCCTCTGGCTATTCGGGGTCTCTTCTGGTTCCATACAAATTTTAGGATTATTTGTTCCATTTCTTTGAAAAAGGTGGATGGTATTTTGATGGGGATTGCATTGAATGTGTCGATTGCTCTAGGTAGCATTGACATCTTCACAATATTTGTTCTTCCAATCCATGAGCATGGAACGTTTTTCCATTTCTTTGTGTCTTCTTTGAATTTGCACATTTTCTTGTAAAATTTACCACAAAATTTTAAAAAACTGAGGACTTGCCTATGGTTTAACTATAACTTGCTCATCCCAGATTCCAATTCTCTATTCTTGGAAAACCCAGTTTTGTGGTTAAAAAAATGTTTTCTAAGCTGTAAACAAATAAATGTCTACTTTATGACATGCTAATTTAGGGTGAAGTATACTGACATCTGCAATTTACTTTGAAATACATTCCAAAAAAAGGTAAATTGATAAAGATGTACAAAGAGATAGCTATTTGGTAAAGAAAGTATAATAAAGTATCATGGCGGGCAGAATAATGTCCTCCCAAATATGTCCACATCCTAATTCCCAGGTGAATATTAAGGTTGCAGATGGAATTAAGTCAGCTCATCAGTTGATCCTGAGGTAGGGAGGGTATCCTGTATTATCCAGGGGGACTCAATGCAATCACAAGAGTCAGTAGCATTGGAAGAGGTGGCAGGAGAGGAGAATCAGAGAGGTGTAACTATGGAAGAAGTTCAGAGAGATGCCAGTGGCTGGCTTCGAAACTGGAGGAAGGAAGGCATGAGCCAAGGAACAAAGCAGTCTTTAACTTACACAACCGTCCCTGTATAAAATGTATAATTATCAATTCAAGGGAAAGTGACAAGAAAGTTTTCAAATCAGTTTGGAAAAAAAGAAAAAACCCTAATAGAAAAAGCAATGGGGAAAAACAAGCAAAATCACCAAAAAAGACATTGTCAATAATCTTGTGAAAAAAAATACTTGCTCTTTATCAGTACTCAAATGTATTCAAACTGAAATGGGAATTAAACAAGGTCTTGGAAAAGATCCATTTTTTTTTTATTATACTAGAGAGTGTGGGTGAAGACACAGGGAAGGGGTGCTTCATATGGTCCTAGTGAGACTGAAAAATACTCAGGCTTTCTGAAGTGTAATTTTTTTTTATATTAAGGGTCTTAAACATGTTCATTATCTGTATGCTGAAAATTTCATCTTCAGAAATTTCACAGGGAGATGTGAAAAAAAGGTTTTAAGTATATTCGTTGAAGCAATGTTTGTAATTCAAAACACTGAAAACAATCTGAACATTTCACAACAGGATGATTGAATTATGTTTCACACATAAAACAGAAAACTACACCACGATTAACAGTATAATTTTTGACAAACATTGAATAATAGCATACGACTTGTATGCTGGGGGGAAAGCAAGATATAAAACCATCGACAATGTAATCCCATTCTTGCTTAAAATTATATGTAAACATAATATTAGAAAGGTTATACACCTGGTTGTAAGTGGTGGTTATCTCTTCTAAGTGGTGGGGTTAAAGGGTCCCTTCTCTTTAACACTTTATGTGATATTCATCTACTACGCCAGAATGTAAGCTCCTTGTGGGTAAGAAACAGCTCTTGTTCACCACCATACCTTCAGCTTCTTACAGTGTCCAGCACAGGAAGGATGCCCAACAAACGTTGATGGACTTATAAATTGAATAGTTTTCTCTTTATTTCCAAATTTTCTGTCATCAGAATTAAGTGAAATCCACAGTCATACAACCTCTCTAATCAAAATAGTCTTAACACAAGTATTTTTTTTTGAAGAAAAAAACAGCAAGACAAAACACAGTTTATGAGTTAAAAATTAAGCACAATTCAAATGTCCAGTAGTTATTTTAAAATTTTGTTTTTAAGTGTTTGGTGACCACCAGAAAGTGATTATAGAACATTAAGGAAAAATTAGGAAATGTAATTACACATGTAATTACACATGTAATATGATCTCCACATGTGAGCAAATATCTTATAGAGAAAAGACTAAACATATGAGAATGTTAACCACAGTTTTTGGAGGTTGGAATTATTTGAGTTATCTTTCCTTCTTTATCCTTTTCTCCTTTCCAAATTTCTGACAGTAAGAATGCATTATTCACATAGTCACAAAATGTTTAAATTCTTTAAAATACCAGAAAGAGGAAGCAAAATAAAGTGGATAAGAGAAGGAGCCAGAACAAACTGTCTGGGTTGGAAGCTGGCTCTTCCTAGCTATGACCTTGAGCATTTGGCTCAACTCTGCTTCCTTTTCTGTAAAATAAGGACAATAATAGAACCTACCTCACAAGTACATCATCATAGTTGTTTTTATTTTAAAAAGTTAATACTCACAGCACTTAAAATAGCATCTAGCACATAATAAAGGCTATAGAAGTGTTTGTTAAAGGATGCCTGGGCGGCTCAGTCGGTTAAGCGTCTGCCTTTGGCTCAGGTCATGATCCCAGGGTCCTGGGATCGAGCCCCACATCGGGCTCCCTGTTCAGCGGGGAGTCTGCTTCTCCCTCTCCCTCTGCTGCTCCCCCTGCTTGTGCTTTCTCTCTCTCTCTGATAAATAAATTATATCTTAAAAAAAAAAGTCATTGCTAAAGTAAGTTATTAATGAACCAAGTCTCTGGAGAGCCACATGGTAACCATATTTCTTTTTCTCCTTTCCTTCCTTCCTTCCCTCTTCCTTTCTTCTGTCACCCACAGGTTCCTTTCCCTTTGGAGAAAGACATGTATTTAGGGAAGATGGGGCAACAGATTATCTAAGTCAACATATTGAGACAACAGCAAACAAGAACTTAACGCCTGGATAGAATACTGGAAATCAGAAGTAATGTGCCAATGTTTCTGTATGTGGTGATAAGAAGAATTGGGGGGAGGAGGTGGTGGGAGATTGAAGACAAGATGAGCTAGGAGAAGGTCAGGAACTTGGGGCTTCACACCTCAATCATAGCACATACCCATTGGCCAGCCTACCTTGGATCATTCCAACTGAATTGTGAGGGAGTCTGTAGAAAAGGGATGCACTCATCCCCTGCCACAAGGCAGCAGTTTTACCAAGAGCAAGTTGTGGGCAGGCAGGGGAGGCCCTAACTAGGCCCTTTCAGCTCTACTCTATTTAGCCCATGTCCTGAGACATTTCTCCCCCCAGGTGCGGCTTCTTGATGCCTAGGTTAAACCTGGTCTGGGTCAGTGCCGGGAACCCAGTGTTTCCCATCAGGATGACCGCTCCATTGTTTTCTCTGCAGAATGACACCAGCACTTGGGAAAAAGGAAAACATGTATCTTGTGTTGGTTCTGCTTCATTTTTAGAGAGCTACCATTTCTTCTTCCTGTAATAATGTGTATGCCAGCATTAGTCTGTATGGTTATACTTACTGTGTCTGTTTTTAACATTGCCTTTCAAAGGGTTAACCATACATTAATCAAATTAAAAAAGAACATGTTAAGTGAAATCCACAGTCATACAACCTCTCTAAACAAATGTCATAAAGTTGAAAATAAACAGTTTAACCTGCAAATCAGTTATCCAGGGAACACTAAGACACCCTCTCTTTAATTTTTTTCAGATTACATCAAAACCCTGGCTTCAGATCAGAATTGCAGAATGCTTGCACGCTAGTGAGCTTGGAACCTATTGCAAGTCAGGCACATTACTCTTCCTTAAATGTCAAAACAGTGAGTACAGCATCTCCTGAGAACCATAAACAGCCAGCAGAGACTTAATATCAAGATGAAACCTTTCCAGACAAGTCCCCTCTTTTTACCATTTAATTAAGATTACAGTTTGGATCTAACATGAACACTTGCCAGATCCTTTCCACCAGAGCTCTTAAGACCCACCTTCCTCTGGGTCCTTTGAGGAAGACTTTGTGATCCACCACATTTGGACCAAAAGGAAGGCGGTTGCTGCCCTGCGGTTCCTCAAGAGAAGCAGGAAATCCACCTAAGTGAGCGGAAAGCCAAAAGTTAGAAAATGCATGGCTTAACTTTAGGCTCAGAGAAATTTCAAAAAGAGGAGAGTCCAGCTCAGTGACTCCCCAGTCAGTTCTCAAAAGCAACAATCTGGTATAAAAAAGGAAAAGCTCGACCTCATCTGGGCTGGCATAACCATAACCGGAGTGGCTGGGGAGGCCCAGAAACAGATATCCAGAGCTGGGAATGTCCAAGAACAGTTTGAATTTGGGTGTTGAATGGGATCAGGAGTTGTGGGGCTGAGAACAGTTGGGTGTCTGTGCCAAGCATGACACCCACCCTGTAGTAAGTGATCACTGCTTTTAGCATATAAATAAACCAATTAAGTTTAATTAGCTAATTAAACTATAATCCAGGCTTTTGATTTTGTAGCAGTAGTTATGGTTCAGAAGGTCTGGGGTTTATCTTTTTAGGAGAACTTCTTATAAACCAATGAATAACCTGATTCTTAGCCAGTAGGGAGGGTGTTGGTCTGGGGGAAAAATATATTTTATTTTGTTGGCCTTCCTGACCCATCCCATTTTAGCCAAAGGCAACAATGGCAGAATTTTGTTTGGTGACATATGTCATTTACTAGGTTTGTGTAAAAACAGTACTAAGATTGATGCCAGAACTTACACAGAATTTTGTCTCCTTCTGCCTATATGGTTCCCAGTTAGTCAACCCAACATCAGAGCATATGACCATAAACACACACACACACACACACACACACACACACACACACACACACACA
>NW_027397074.1:2371954-2384171 GCF_003265705.2 Callorhinus ursinus | reverse complement strand
CACACACACACACACACACACACACACACACACACACACACACACACCCACCCCCAAACCACTACCGCCTGGATTTTACATCAAGATAACCCTACAGAGTTAACCAAGTCTTCCTTTGGGTACTTACAATCTCAATCACTCATCTGCTAGATGATACAGTTAATAAAACAAGAATGCCCTGGAGCTGTTATCTAGAGTGCTCACCAGAAACTGTGTTGTCAATTTGCCTACACAAGTGGACTCAGGGGACTGGTTCAACAGAAGCTGACATAAAGTGGCCCATCATTTATTCCTTTGCAGAGAAAACAAATTTCCCAGTGGGCAATACTTCCGTGAGAGCTTGTCAAAACCCAAAATATCCTCCCCAGGGAAATCTATTTGCAGAGAAGATTTACAATCAGAAGGTTGTTGGATAAGCATCAAGTCTAAGCAAGAGGGTTTTTCTTGATCGCATTAACGGTAGGTGCCCTCAAGTATTAGCAGTCAGAATGCTGCCTGCCTTTCCACTATGGGCACAATCCAAAACCATGTGAGTGGCCTGGAGAGTTGGGGCTCCTCCTGCACACTCAGTATTAAAAGGTTCACTGACACATTCTATCTTCTGATCCACTTGCTCAAATTCCATGGGACACTAGCCTTCTACTGAGATATTCTTGCTCATGCAATTCGGCCTCAGCTACCTGAATTCCTACCTCTTTTCATTAAACAATTTCTTTGGCGGGGGGTGGGGGAGTACTACTGATCCCTGATTTCATCTCTTATGTGTTGGTTCTTCCTAATTTCAGTCTCTGAGACTAATTTTAAGTTTTTACATACTACTTTGCTGTCTTTTGTCTTTACATCAAAAGATAGATTAAAAATCGCAGTTACAGATTTTGGACCCATTATACAACTGTCAGTGGTAGTGTATGCTGATTACATGAGGGTAAGAGGGACTCCATCCTTGGACCACACAAATAACACTTGAATTCAGAATTCAACATGCAACCATTTGTCCTTTAGCCACCGTGAACTTGCTGTGGTTCTCAAGTTTGGTTCTAATAACCAGACATCCACTCAAATTAGCTTAAGTAAAAAGATCAGGGGTGGTTCTCAAGACTACTTCTCACAGAAACTAATATGACAGGCCTAAAGTGAACGAGAACGTGGAAGTGGGTCATGAGATTGTTTGAGTGGTTTGACAATCTTTCATCTCTTTCTGATGATCAAGGGCTATATGGTCACCTCATCCCACATCTTTATCTCCTCTCACCTTGGTCTGTTTCCTTTAGCGTGTATGGCTCAACTAGGCCATCAGCCCCAAGGCTATAGGACCTGCATAAGTCTACAGCTCCTGTTCCAAAAGTAATTTCAGAAGGACATCAAGATGTTTGTATAAATGAAGAGTACAATAGGACTAAAATAAGTATGGTAAGGCTACTCAAGGGATTGAGGTATAAACATGGCTCTGAATTTACAGGATTTCTTTACTGCCTTACAGAAGGATTTTTAAAATCTGGGTTTTTTGTTTTTTTTTTTAACAGATACACATTGTATTCATCTCCTAGATCTGCCATGATCAAGTACCACAAACTGGGTGGCTTAAAACAAAATTCTGTCAACTCACATTTCTGGAGGCTAGTGTGAAATCAAGGTGTTTTTAGGGTCCTGCTCCTTCTGAAACATGAAGGGCACTCCTTGCTCGCCTCTCCCTGCGGTTAGTCAGCAATCTTTGGCATCCCCTGGCTTGCCGATCAATCACTCCAATCCTCCCCCTTCACGTGGCATTCTCCTGAGTGTCTTCATATCATCTTCCCTGTGTGTCTGACTTGGTGTCAAAATTTCTCCTTTCTACAAGGACACCAGTCATATTGAATGAAGACCCACCCTAACCTCATATGGATTTGAGTACCTCTGTAAAGACTATTTCCAAATAAAGTCACATTGAGGTGCTGGGGATTGGAACAATTCAATCCTTAAATCACATACATAGAATTTTATATAAAGGCATAAATATGATCATATGCACAGAGTTTCATTTTTAGTGAAGTGTTTTACTTTTTTCCCCTAAATTTGGCTCTGTACCTCCCTTCTCCCTTTTCTACTTTCATTCATCTTCATCACGCCACCTTCTTCCCTTTACCAAGATAACCAATTTTTACAACCTAATATATATCCTTTCTTAGTGTTCTTTGTAATGCTATCATCTCATTCAGATATATATATATATATACACTTCTGTCAATTCTTTTCCCTCAAAAATAGAATCATTTTATGTACTTTTCTCAATAGTCTCTTACGAGAATTTCCTCCACATGGTCTGGTTTAGTTTTAATTCATTTTTTATTGATTGCAAACATATTCCTTTGTGTGAGATGTACCATAAATTATTAAGCTACTACTCTGTTGATGGGCATGCCCCCTTTTTCCTGTTTTACACAATGCTGGAGTAAACCTCCTTAGACATAGATCCTTAAAACTGCTTTTATTTCTATGGGCTACAGTTAGGTATTGAACTGCTGGGTCAAGGCTACATGTACTTTTTATCTTAATAGATGTCAAATTTCTTTCCCAGAAGATTTTAGCACATCACATTTCACCAGCAAAGTACCAGAGGACATCTCCTCACCCTCTCCCCCCACCAGCATACAGTATTATGGCTCTTTCTGCCAGTCTAAGTATAAAATGGTGTTTTATCATTAATTTTAATTTGCCTCTGACAATTAGTGAATCTAAGCATCCTCTCATATGTTTATTGGCGTGTTGGCCATTTGAATTTACTCTTTAGTGAACTGTTCATTTGTATCTTGAATATCTTTCAACATCTCGTTTTTTTCTCAAATTTGAGTTTATATTAGAAATTTAAACCTGGTACATTAAAGATGTACTTTTCTTATGTATTGACTTTATAATTTTAAAAATTAAATATAATGATGCTGTCTTTTACAGCTTCTGGTCTTGACTTAAAATGGTCTCTCCCACCCTCAGAATGTTCACATAGCCTACCAGATTTTTAAACAATCCCTTCATTGTTATATTTTTTACATTTAAATATTTGATCTATTTGAAGTGGATTTTTCCATGTAGTATCAGGTAGGAGTCGGTTTTTATTTTTTTCCAAATTGAGAGCCAGTACCATCTATTTTTTCTTACATCTTTTCTCCATAGTTCTATATTAAATCCTCACTTCTACTGGGATTTGTATCTGGCTCTAACAGCCAATTCAAAGAGAAAGCATGAAAGCCTGGAAGGGTAACTGACATTTTGGCTATGATAGCGGTGGCGTGGTGACAATTTATTTATTCTTCATTTTGCATAGCTATGTATTCTGATTTTTCCGAGAATGAGCATGCATTACTGGTATAACAAAAATAAATAAAGGGGAAAAAATCAGTAAACCACAACTAGTTTCATCATCCATAGTGTCCTAGGACAAAAACAAACTTCAGCTAGGGAGCAGCACTACTATTCCTGGAACAAAGACCTGAGAAGGTTTTCTCCCTGCCAGGAAGGGGTGGGGGTGGGGTGGGGGCGTGCAATGGGTTTGTTCCCACAGGACCCTGGAAAATCCCTTTCAAGGCCAGTTTTCCCCAGGGAGGGGACTGATTAAGTTCTGGGAGGTCATTTCATTTTGGCAGTTCATCGTGAAATGGGTGCTGAGGTGGTGATTTAAAGTGTGACTGGCAGGCAACTCATGTTCAAGTGCAATGAGTTTAATTGATTGGAAGAGCAGGTTGTTCAGAGCTGATGCAATAACCACTAGGGCTGGGTGTTAGGTTTCAATGTATGAAATGATGCAATAATTGCCTGTGTTAAACAGCAGCTGAATTCCTAGCAGCAGCTTAAGAGCTGAAGAGGGATCTTTGAACTGGCCATTAGAGAGCACAAATTCTGTGAAAGTGACCCTATCACCATAACCCCAGGGTGCAGTATCTGTCCCTAAAGTGTTAGGGGTCAGTTAAAGCTCTGAAGTCGCGGTAAAACAGTCCCATGGTGCTAATAAAACCCCTGCAGTAAACTTGCAGAGTCATGGTTGTTGACTGCCTAAATTAAGAAGTGGTGGGGTCCCCTTCCAGTGCAAAAGAACCACCATCAGCACAGCCCAAGTAACCTGAAGAAACTGCCCCAGACCTCTCCAACTGGCGCATCACCCTAGGGAAGGTCAAATTGTGAGGGGTGAGCCAAAACCTACCACACCTCCCTGCAAGGCCTGGGACTTGGGGCCTCAGGGACTGGTGGACCGGGGTGGTGGTGGTGGGGGGGTGCAAATAAACGTGCATCCTGGAATTCTAGTTAATGCAGGAGGAATCCTAAAACAACCTTGAACAGTTTTTCTAAAACCACTTGAATAAGTGCAGTATCACATTTCTTGGTACTGCCTCTTATGCTACTCCTTAGAGGATGCAAATGGGGACCAGTAAAACTAACTAGGTGGGAAGCCACAACCCAGTGGTCCAGGTCAGCTGTTTCCTGAGGGTCTGTTAACCCAAGGATAAATTTTCCAGTATGAGGACTGCATTTCCTTTAGGTCATCCTCCTGAAAACACTACTCACAACAAAGTCCTTGACAATTACTGAACTTCCGTTAAGTTTGAGATAATATTCCTGGTGTATCTTTGGAATAGGGCGATCCAATGATGATGGTAAAATACAAAACTAAATGTTTGGGCAATCAGCCAAGTTTTTGGGGCGGGAGTGGAAGAAGACACTCTCTTAACTGACAGCTGGAGGGCTTCATGAGGTCTGCATGCAAGGCCAGTCCACCTGCTTCCTGAGGTAGCATAGGGATGGAGCAATTTTGGGCTCCTCTATTACCAAACAGATATTAAGGCTCTAGAGTTTTATCATAATCATAATAATTTCCATCCTAAACATTTTAAAGCAGGTGTTTTCACATATCCACCTGGACCATTAAACAAAATAAAAATCTCAAAGCTCCTGTAGCTGTTTTAGCTTAGAGAAATAAAATAGAGCTTCCTGGTGTTTCTTCAAGACAAACTGGCCAGGAGATAAGCGTCTAGTTAAATATTGGGGGATGTCTTCCAAAAATTATTACTTTGTCTTGGAACTATTTGTATTAATTCCATTGTTTATCTCAGAAGTGGATAAAACCAAAAGGGCCTTAAGTTCCCTTTTAGGTGATTTCCTTGATTTATTTTTTACTTCCCATCACTTAATGAAGCTGGCCAGGTTTCTTTTTATTATTATTCGAATATAGTTGACACACAATGTTACATTAGTTTCAGGTGTACAACAAAGTGATTCAACAACTCTGTACAATGTGCTGTGCTCACCACAAGCGTAGCTATCATCTGTCACCACACGACCCTCTTACAATATTATTGACTATATTCCCTGTGCTGGACCTTTTATTCCCATGACTTACTCTTTCCATCACTAAAAGCCTATAACGCTCACTCCCCTTCACCCATTTTGCCCATTCCTCCATCCTGGCCATGTTTTCTCACTTGTGCTTGAGGAGGTTTTTTTTTTTTTTTTTTTTGGGCTCTTTACTAGTTTCTCCCCCTCTTTCCTAGTTGTTTATGTGCTAGTGGAGAGTCTATCAAATCTGGCGATTGAAGCTGCAGTCCCAGATGTGCCAGATCATTATGCAAATCAAACTAGGTTTAAATTAGTAGCAACACCCTTGATAGCAGGTAAAAAGAGAAATTCCCTTTCCAAGAAACATGAAGTAGACTTGTATAAAGTTCCAATGTGGCAGCAGGGCATCAAGAGAGTTTGTAAACCTCCACATCCCTAATGGCCTAGGAGCATGGCCTGCCCTCCAGGACTGGGAATTCAGTATTTTCCAACTTGGAAGAATTTAGATTTTCTTGATGTGATGGAATAAAGCAATGAAGTTGTTAGTGTTCCAGACTTCCCCACACCCACCTCACACACAGTCACCCTATCCCCTCCTCAGTCCTACCTGTCAGACCGGTTTTCCCATTTTGTGTAAGACAATCATGTGGAAAAGCTGAGGAGGAGGGGAGTCTTTAAGTTGAAGAGAATAGTGTTGAGGGCTGCTGTAGTATGTGCGAGAGTGGAATTGGATAATTAACAGGGAACTTTAAGAAGGGCTACTGAAGACTTCTGCATGACCCTCACACGGAGCAAACAAAAAAACAAAAAAACAAAAAAACCCCACAACAAGTATAGGGCTTCAGTTCTTCTGGTCCGTCTCAGAGATAGTGTCTGCTCTTTTTACCTGTCCATCACCAACTCCCCCTTCTTAAGTTCAGCAGCCTCATTTTCTGCTGGGGTGGGGAGGTGGTGGTCACCTTACCTTCAAACTCTGACGTTTGGGCAGGAAGCTCCAGGCCCCTCTTCCCTATCCCTGGTTTAAGGCCAGCATAGGACTCCAGCAGCCAATCAACACTCCCAGATCCCTGGAACACGCTCAAGCAACTGTGAATGAGAAGGCTTTCATCCAAGTAGATGGCTCAGCTACTGGCTGTGACCTGGGGTTCCAACACTCACTTCACCACATGGCCCTCAGAGCCCTCCCCGTGGGGAAGCCAGGCGCCATATTGGCAGAGACACCAGGGATGGAGAGAGATACTTAACAACATAATGGGAATCCAGGTGTGATGAAGTCATTCCATCCCTGGTTTCTTAGGTCCTGGTTATATTCCCCCTTCATCTTGATCATCTTGTCTGTGTTGCAGTTCTTTCCCCTGCAGCAGAGAGTTTCCTAGTTCAGTGCTGACCAGGGCTTTGGGGAATAAGTCATGTGGGTGTGAAATATACCTCTTGTAGATTTCTCTCACTGGCACTATTCTCCTGGAACCAAGGGAATAAATCTCTCCCCTCAGACAGGGGACTCCTGTCATAGTTTCTCTTTCTAACACTCTCTTCTTCTGGCCATTACTCCCAGTTCCTTTCTATTTTATGGTATCTACTCAACACAAAGGTAAAAGATCAGATGTCAAATTCTCTCCTCAAAAGGGTGGGAGGTTCTTCATCTCTGACTTGTTTTTCTTGGGAACATGAGAACTAGTTGAAGCCCTTAGTATTCAATTAAATAAAAAAGAAAAGGGCATTCCAAGAAAGCAGTTCCACATGAGCCACTAAATTTCAGATTATTACCTGCAAGTTACATCAGCATGACCCATGTCATTCACTACTTACACATAAGTTAGCAAATAATATACTTTAAAAATAATTTTCTGTAACTAAGAAAAGATAAAAGTTCTCTCTCAAATAATAGTGCTTTCATACATTGGCCTTCTGCTCTCTCTTGAGAGGGAAAGGAAAAGGAGGGTGCACCCAGGATTATAACCAGCAGGCTAACAAATGAGTGAACAATCATCCATCATCTGTGCCATGGGATTACAAGGGTAGAAAACACTATGCTGAATTAGAAACCCTTTGAGAAGGGGGTTGAGTCTTATTTGCCCTTGTGTTTGCAGAGGCTGGTTCAGAGCCTGACAATCATGTATATGAGTAATGAATAACTGATAAACACATGAATGAACAAGTATATGCATTCCTGGGGCAACAAGAGGAGTAACTTGGTAAGAGCTACGTCACCTTCTATCAGATCTCTCAGCAGAAACTTTTCAGGCCAGAAGGGAGCGGCAGGATATATTTAAAGTGCTGAAAGGGAAAGAAAAAAAAAAAAATAACCAAGAATAGTCTTCCAAGCAAGGTTATCACTCAGAGTTGAAGGAAGGATAAAAATTTTCCCAGACAAGCAAAAACTAAAGGAGTTCATCACCACTAAGCCAGCCTTACAAGAAATGTTAAAGGGTCTTCGTGAAGCAGAAAGACCATAACTAAAAATAAAATATACAAAAGAAAATATCGCACTGGTAAAGCCAAATATACAGTAAAGGCCATGATCAGCCACTTTTAGAAAGCTAGTACAAAAGTTAAAAGAAAAATAGTAAAAATCAACTGTAACCACAGTAAGTAGTTAAGGGATACACAAAACAAAAAGATAAAAAATATGATGTCAAAACATGAAACATTGCAGGGGTAGGAGAGTAAAAATGTAATGCTTGAGTTGCTCAATTTCAAATGCATTTTTATCAGCTTGAAATAGATATACATCAATATATATGAACCTCATGGCATGGCAACCAAAAAAACAAAAACCTGTAATAGATACACAAAAAATAAAGAGAAAGGAACCCAAACATAACACTACAGAAACCATCAAATCACAAGTGAAAAAGAGAGAGAGGAGGGGAACAGAGAACTGTAAAAATAACAAGAAAATAATCAACAAAATAACAATAAGTACATACCTATAATGATTAAATGTAAATGTACTAAATGTTCTAATCAAAAGACATAGGGTGGGTGACTGAATGGACAAAAACAAAAACAAAAAAAACACAAGACTCATCTATACGTTGCCCACAAGAGACTTACTTCAGATTTAAGGACATACGCAGACTGAAAGTGAAGGGATGGTTTTCCAAGCAAATGGTAATGAAAAGAAAGTTGGAGTAAAAAAAAAAAAAAAAAAAAAAAAAAGAAAGGTGGAGTAGCAATTCTCATATCAGACAAAACAGACTTTAAAACAAAGATAAGAGAAAAAAGGGGCATTCCATAATGATAAAGGGGTCAATCCAAGAAGAGGATATAATATTTGTAATTATTTATGCACTCAAAACAGGGTCACCTAAGTATATAAAGCAAATATTAACAGTCAAAGGTAGAAAAAGACAGTAACAATAGTAGGGGATTTTAATACCCCCCTTACATCAATAGATAGATCATCTAGACAGAAAGTCATTAAGGAAATAATGGCCTGCCTTAAACAATTCATTAGACCAGGTGGACTTAGCAGATAAATACAGAACATTCCATCCAAAACCAATTCAATGTACATTTTTCTAGAGTGCACATGGAACATTCTCCAGGAGAGATCACATAATTAGACCACAAGTCTCAAATTCAAGACAACTGAAATCATATCAAGCATCTTTTCCAACCACAATAGTATGAAACTAGAAGTCAATTAAAAGAAGACAAATAGAAAAAATACCAACACATGGATACTAAGCAACATGCTACTGAAGCACCAATGTGTCAGAGAAATAATACCTAAGACAGGTGAAAATGGAAACACAACTTTCCAAAATCTATGGAATGTAGCAAAAGCTGTTCTAAGAGGGAAGTTCACAGCAATACAGGCCAACCTCAACAAACAAGAAAAATCCCAAACAATCTGACTTTCACCTAAAGAAATTAGAAAAAGGAAACAAGCCCAAAGTTAGAAGAAAGCAGAAATAAATAAAATAGAGGCTGAAAAAACAAGATCACTGAAACTAAAAGCTGCTGGTTCTTTGAAAAGACAAACAAAGATAGGTAAACCTCCAGCCACACTCATCAAGAAAAAGAGAGGGGGGGCACCTGGGTGGCTCAGATGGTTAAGCGTCTGCCTTCGGCTCAGGTCATGATCCCAGGGTCCTGGGATCGAGTCCTGCATCGGGCTCCCTGCTCGGCGGGGAGCCTGCTTCTCCCTCTGCTTCTCTCTCTCTCTCTCTCTCTCTCCCCCTCTGTCTGTCATGAATGGATAAATAAAATCTTAAAAAAAAAAAAAAGAAAGAAAGAAAAAGAAAAAGAGAGGGTCCAAATAATAAAATTAGAAAGAGAAGTTACAACTGATACCAAAGAAGTGAAAAGGATATGAAGCTACTATGACAATTACACACCAAACTGGAAAACCTAGAAGAAATGGATAATTCCTAAAAACACACAATCTTTCAATACTGAATCATGAAGAAATAGAAAATTTGAATAGACTAATTGGTAGAAAGGAGATTGGAAGTAATCAAAAATCTCCCAAACAGAAGTCCAGGGCAAGACAGCTTCACTGGTGAATTCTACCAAGAACACTTCCTCTTAAACTCACTTAATGAGGCCAGCATTACTCTGATACCAAAACTAGATGAAGACACTACAAAAACAAGTACAGGCCGATATATCTGTTGCAAGTAGATGCAAAAATCCTCAACAAAACATTAGCAAACCAAATTCAACAATGCATTAAAAGGATCATATAATATGATCAAGTGGAATTTATTCTAAGGATGCAAGAATAGTTCATCCACAAATCAATCAACCCACAAATCAATCACTGTGACACACATTAACAGAATGAAAATTATATGATCACCTCAATAGACACAGAAAAAGCATTTGACAAAATTTAACATCCATCTATGATAAAAACTCTCAAAAAAATGGATACAGAAAAAATGCATATCAACATAAGTCCTAACCACAGCAATTGGACAAGAAATAAAAGGCATCCAAATTCAAAAGGAAGATGTAAAATGGTTACCTTCAGTTAACATGATATTGCAGACAGAAAACCATAAAGACCACCAAAAGTGTTAGAACTAATAATTCAGTAAACTTGTAGGATACAAAATTAACATACAGAAACTGGTTGCATTCCCATACCCTTATAATGACCTATCAGAAAGAAATTAAGAATCCCATTTATAATTACAACAAAAACAATAAAACACCTAGGAATAAATTTAGCCAAGAAGGTGAAAGACCTATACATTGAAAACTGTAAGACACTGATTAAAGAAACTGTAAAAATAGAAAGATATTCCATGTTCATGGATTGGTAGAATATTGTTAAAATGTCCATTCTGCCCAAAGCAATCTATAAATTCAATGCAATCCCTATCAAAATTCCAATGGTATTTTTCAGAGAACTGGAACAAACAGTTATAAAATTTGTATGGAACCACAATAGACCCCAAGTAACCAATGCAATCTGAGAAAGAAGAACAAAGCTGGAGGTATCAATCTCTGATTTCAAACTATACTACAAAGCTATAGTAATCAAACGAGTATGGTACCTGCACAAAAACAGACATACACATATAAATAGAAAATAGCCTAGAATTAATCCCACACACATATGGTTAATGACAAAGAAGGCAAGAATATACAATGGGGAAAGGACAGTCTTTTCAATAAATGGTGTCAGGAAAACTGGCTAACTATATGCAAAAGAATGAAACTTGACCATTCTTTTATACCATATACAAAAATTAACTCAAAATGGATTAAAGACTTGAATGTTAAGACCTGAAACCATTACATTCATAGAAGAAAACATAAGTGGCAATCTTCTTGACATTGGTCTCAGCGATGTTTTTTGGATCTGACTCCAAAAGCAAGGGCAACAAAGCAAAAATAAACAAATAGAACTATGTCGAACTCAGTAGCTTTTGCTCAGCAAGGGAAACCATCAACAAAACGAAAAGGTGACCTACCGAATAGGAAAAGATATCCGCAAATCACACATCCAAAAAGAGGTTAATATACAAAATAATTTAGAAAGAACTCAAACAACCCCATAACAACAACAAAAAACCCAAATAATTCAATTTAAAAATGGGCTGAAGATATGAATAGACTTTTTCCAAAGATGGCCAACAGGAACACAAAAAGATTCTCTGCACTGATCAAGGAAATGCAAATTGAAACTACAGAAAGATATCACCTCATACCTGTAAGAATGGTTAGTATAAAAAAAAAATGTGTTGGTCAGGATGTAAAGAGAACCCTCATTCACCACTGGAGTAAACAAACTGGTGTAACCCCTATGGAAAACAATAGGAGCTTCCTCAAAAAATTAAAAATAGACCTACCACATGGTCTATCAATTCCACTACTGGGTACTTATCTCAAAAATAAAAAAGGAGGGCGGAGCAAGATGGCGGAGGAGTAGGAGACCTGGGTTTCGTCTGGTCTCAGGAATTCAGCTGAATAGGGATTAAACCATTCTGAACACCTACGAACTCAACAGGAGATGGAAGAGGAGAGTAGCAACAACTCTCTGAACAGAGAAGCGACCACTTACTGGAAGGTAGGACGTGCGGAGAAGCGAATCCGAGGCGATATTCGGGAGGATCGACGACAGGGGAGGGGCCTCCGCCGGCCGCTTCTGGCAAGTGATAGAGCCGCACAGCACAAAATCGGACCTTTTAGAAGTCGGCTCGGCGGAGGGACGTCGCTGCAGTGGCTAAGCGGGGGGTGGAATCCTCCCGGGACAGTGTGGTCTCAGGACCCTTGGGGTCACAGAGAGACCGGGGTGCCTGAGTGCGCCAGAGCTCCCAGGTATCGGAGCGGGGAAGCCGGCTGCAGAGACGGAGCAGAGTCGCGGGCTCTCAGCTCGGGGTTGCCATAAACTGTGATCTGCGGCCCAGTCGGGGCACGGCTCCCCCAGCAGGGACCCAACAAGCAGCAGATCCGG
>NW_027397074.1:2213587-2366954 GCF_003265705.2 Callorhinus ursinus | reverse complement strand
GTGGAAAACCCAAAAGACTCCACCCCAAAACTGCTAGAACTCATACAGGAATTCAGTAAAGTAGCAGGATATAAAATCAATGCACAGAAATCAGTGGCATTCCTATACACCACCAACAAGACAGAAGAAAGACAAATCAAGGAGTCTATCCCATTTACAATTGCACCCAAAACCATTAGATACCTAGGAATAAATCTAACCAAAGAGGCAAAGGATCTGTACTCAGAAAACTATAAAATACTCATGAAAGAAATTGAAGAAGACACAAAGAAATGGAAAAACGTTCCATGCTCATGGATTGGGAGAATCAACATTGTGAAGATGTCAATGCTACCTAGAGCAATCGACACATTCAGTGCAATCCCCATCAAAATACCATCCACTTTTTTCAAAGAAATGGAACAAATAATCCTAAAATTTGTATGGAACCAGAAAAGACCCCGAATAGCCAGAGGAATACTGAAAAAGAAAAGCAAAGCTGGCGGCATCACAATTCCGGACTTCCAGGTCTATTACAAAGCTGTCATCATCAAGACAGTATGGTACTGGCACAAAAACAGACACATAGATCAGTGGAACAGAATAGAGAACCCAGAAATGGACCCTCAACTCTATGGTCAACTTATTTTTGACAAAGCAGGACAGAATGTCCAATGGCAAAAAGACAGTCTCTTCAACAAATGGTGTTGGGAAAATTGGACAGCCACATGCAGAAGAATGAAACTGGACCATTTCCTTACACCACACACAAAAATAGACTCCAAATGTTTGAAAGACCTAAACGTGAGACAGGAGTCCATCCAAATACTAAAGGAGAACACAGGTAACAACCTTTTCGACCTTAGCCGCAGCAACTTCTTCCTAGAAACATCGCCAAAGGCATGGGAAGCCAGGGCAAAAATGAACAATTGGGATTTCATCAAGATAAAAAGCTTTTGCACAGCAAAAGAAACAGTCCACAAAACCAAAAGACAACCGACAGAATGGGAGAAAATATTTGCAAATGACATATCAGATAAAGGGCTAGTATCCAAAATCTATAAAGAACTTATCAAACTCAACACCCAAAGAACAAATAATCCAATCAAGAAATGGGCAGAAGACATGAACAGACATTTTTCCAAAGAAGACATCCAAATGGCCAACAGGCACATGAAAAAGTGCTCAACATCGCTCGGCATCAGGGAAATCCAAATCAAAACCTCAATGAGATACCACCTCACACCCATCAGAATGGCTAAAATTAACAAGTCAGGGAACAACAGATGTTGGCGGGGATGTGGAGAAAGGGGAACCCTCCTACACTGTTGGTGGGAATGCAAGCTGGTGCAACCACTCTGGAAAACAGTATGGAGGTTCCTCAAACAGTTGAAATTAGAGCTACCGTTCGATCCAGCAATTGCACTACTGGGTATTTACCACAAAGATACAAATGTAGGGACCCGAAGGGGTACGTGTACCCCAATGTTTATAGCAGCAATGTCCACAATAGCCAAACTGTGGAAAGAGCCAAGATGCCCATCGACAGATGAATGGATAAAGAAGAGGTGGTATATATACACAATGGAATATTATGCAGCCATCAAAAGGAATGAGATCTTGCCATTTGCAACGACGTGGATGGAACTGGAGGGTGTTATGCTGAGTGAAATAAGTCAATCAGAGAAAGACATGTATCACATGACCTCACTGATATGAGGAATTCTTAATATCAGGAAACAAACTGAGTGTTACTGGAGTGGTTGGGGGTGGGAGGGATGGGGTGGCTGGGTGATAGACATTGGGGAGGGTATGTGCTATGGTGAGCACTGTGAATTGTGCAAGACTGTTGAATCACAGATCTGTACTTCTGAAACAAATAACGCAACACATTTTAAGAAAAAAGAAAAAGAAGAAGATAACAGGAGAGGAAGAAAAGGGGAGTATGTCAGAGGGGGAGACGAACCATGAGAGATGATGGACTCTGAAAAACAAACTGAGGGTTCTAGAGGGGAGGTGGGTAGGGGGATGGGTTAGCCTGGTGATGGGTATTGAGGAGGGCACGTTTTGCATGGAGCACTGGGTGTTATGAACAAACAATGAATCATGGAACACTGCACCAAAAACTAATGATGTAATATATGGTGATTAAAATAACAATAAAAATTAAAAAAATAAAATAAAAAAATAAAAAAGGAAAGCACTAATTCGAAAAGATATATGCCCCCTTATGTTCATTGTAGAATTATTTACAATAGCCAAGATATGGAAGCAACCTAAATGTTCATCAATAGATGAATGGATAAAGAAGATGTACACACACACACACACACACACACACACACACACACACACACACACACACACACACACAGGGATGCTACTCAGCCATAAAAAAGGAAATCTTGTCATTTGTGACATGGATGGAACTTGAGGGTATTATATAAGTGGAAAAAAGAGAAAGGCAAATACTTCATGTTTTCATTTAGAAGTGTAATCTAAATTAAAAAAAGAATAATACAAAACAAAACCTATACTCATAGATACAGAGAATAGAGTGGTGGTTGCCAGAGGTTTAGGGGGTTAAGGGAGGAGGGGTGCAAAATTGGCAAAGGGGATCAAAATATACAAACTATCAATTATAAAAGAACTAAGTCAAAAAGAATAAGTCATGGGAATGTATTATTTATTGCATTCATTTTGTATGACAGATGGGAACAAGACATATTGTGTTGATCAGTTCACAATGCATACAAATATGGAATCACTATGTTGTATACCTGAAACTAGTAGAATGCTCTGCCAATTATGTTTCCAAAAAATGTGGTATATACACACACAATGGATTATTCAGCCATTAAAAAAGGAAATCCTGCCATTTGCGACAGGAAGTATATCTGTCAGAGAAAGACAAATACCATATAATAACACTTATATGTGGAACAGCAACAAAAACCTGAGTATATAGATACAGAGAACGGACTGGTGGTTGGCAGAAGCCAGGAGTGGGGGATGGGAGAAAAGGGTGAAAGCAATCAAAAGGTACAATTTCCAATTACAAAATAAATAAGTCATGAAGATGTAATGTACAGCATGGTGAGTGTAGTTAATACTACGGTATTGTATATTTGAAAGTTGCTAAGAAAATAGATCTTAAAAGTCGTCATCACCAGAAAAAAAAATTTGTAACTGTGTATGACAACAGATGTTAACTACACTTATTGTGGTGATCATTTTGCAGTACATACAAATATAGAATCATTATTTTGTGCACCTGAAATAGGTTATGTAGTTATGTACATTATAGTCAGTTTTTTAAAAACTGCATTTTCAATTATTTGGAATTTGAAGTGTATTTCTTTTCATAAGACAATATATTCTATGGTTTGCCTCCCAGTCAAGCCCAGAGTTATTATGGTTAAAACGAAACAGGAAAATACTAACACATCAAAACTCTGTTTCTCTCTCTGCAATTTTGATGGGGGAGAAAAGCTAAGAAAATGATTGCTTCAGTCCTCTTGTTTATTTAGCTTTATTTGAGATCTGAAGAAATAGATTGGATTTTTCAAAGGTTTTAGGCATGTAAGGAATCTTTTATTATGTCCATTTTCACTTCCTTCTTGTTCTTAATGCTATAGTTTTATCACCAATAATCTTAGGGATTATCAGACACAATTGGCCAATGGAGATAGGGCTCTAAACCAGAGGAAAAAGACTGAGAAATTTTTTGAGGTAACTTGTCAAAATTGAGGAGAAATGGGCAAGAGAAAGGGAGTAAAAGTGAGGGGCGTGTTCTGGTAAGGAAGTTACTTGAGGAATAGCTAACAGAGCTCAGAGAGGAGGAAGATGTACAAAATTACCCTGAAAAAGAGGTAGAAGTGGGCAGATATCAAAATCTAAATGCCTTCAGGAGCCAGATAGGTGAACAAAAGAAGTAGGCTGGGTGTGAAAGAATTGAAACATGGGGACTATAGCAAACTCTGAGTTTCAGAAATTCAGACTTAATTTTTTGTACAAGGATGTGAGCCAAAGCATACACATTTACAGGCTGAGTTTTATCTGAATCTGAATCCTTGTCTGAGTTTTCTCAGAATCTATGGCATTAAAAGCAGGAGATCTGGAGTCAGACTGTCTAGGTTCACAACTCTGTTTCATTACTCAGTGGTTCTGTGATCTCAGTTTTCTTAACTGTGTAAAGATAAATTTCACGTCAATCCTATGAAGAACTAAGTAAGATAACATAGGTCAGGTGTTTTTAACTGCAGCAGGCCCCTAGTGAGCGCTTGATAAGCATCCACTAGAATATAATCACCGGATTATATTGTTGTTCTATCTCTAGTACCTACCACAGTGTCTGGCACATAGTAGATACTCACTAAATATTTGCTAAATGACTGAATAGAAGGATGAGGAGAAGAGAAATAACTATAGGGAGGAGATGCAGGGTCACCAAGCCCACCACACTGACCATTTAGACAGTATCAAGTAGGAGGGCTTCATGAACTCAAAAACTCTTAGAACAGTGAGTCTTGCTTCTGGTCTGTGATGGTTAATTTTATGTGTCAACTTGACCAGGCCATGGGATGCCTAGATGTCTGACTTAAGATCATTTCTGGGTGTCTGTAAGGGTGTTTCTGGAGGGATTAGGATTTGAATCAGTGGACTAAGCTAAGTATATGGTCCTCCCCAATGTGGGTGGACATCAGCTAATGTGTTAAGGGCCTGAAAAAAATAAAAAAGTTAAAGAAGTTTGAATTTGTTCCCTACTTCACTGCACATGCTGGGGCATCAATCTTCTCCCGCCCTCAGCATTCCTGGTTCTCAGGCCTTCAGACTCAGACTGGAATCTACAGCATCAGCTGTCTGGCTTTCATGGCTTTGAACTACACCACCAGCTTTCCTGGGTTTCCAGCTTGCAGATGGCAGATCATGGGACTTGTAAGCATCCATCATCATGTGAGCCAATACCTTATAATACATCTCTAAGTTTATATGTACACATACACACGTATACATATACACATACACCTCATATCCTATTGGTTCTCTTTCTCCAGAGACACCGGACTAATGCATGGTCTAGCCTTTTCCTTTTACAAATAAGGAAAACAAGACCCAGAGAGACTAAAGCCAAGTGTGCAAACCACGTAGCCATAAATGAGGAAGTAACTTTTTGTGTTTGCGAGCTTCAGAATACAGGAACTTTAGCCTCTGAACCACACAGGGCATCATGGGCCAGATTTATCCTCCCACCTGAAACTACCAAAAAAGTAGACAAAATATGTGGAAAAAAATGTTTCCCAAGACTTGGACATTAGGCAACTAAGGACTAAGCAATGGGTGAAAAATAAAGTGAGCTCTACAATTGCCCCTCCTTACTGCAGTGGGTTTTATAGGCCATAATATGGAACCCAAAGTCCAATAGACTCCCTGAGTTGAGAATACAGAGCTGAATCTGGGGATACCAAGGCAGCTCATGTTTGCAGGATGGAGTGCTAGACAGGAGAATGCTGTAAGAGAACTTTGGAAGTCTGCAGAGGGTCCTCTTTGAACATTCAGTGGACTACTGACATGTATGTAAGGATACTGCTGGAGGCTGGGGGAGGGTGGGGGAAACACCTGAAATAATTAGAAGGACTCATACAAGGCCTGAAATAGTGCCTATTCCTACAAGCCAGACTGGAAAAATCTCAAAGTTTATGGAGCACCAGGTAGAGCACTCAAGAAGATTTGCCTCAGGGAAATAATTAGCTCTAGACAAAAGACTGCTTTGGTCCTGCCTTAAAAAAAAAAAAAGCTTAAGAGTCATGGATGGAGCTTGTGGGCATTATCCTAAATGAAATAAGCCAGACAAAGACAAATACTGTATGGTATCACTTTGTTGTTTTTTTTTTTTTAATTTACACCAAACTCATAGAAACAGAGCAAAAAAAAAAAAAAAAAAAAAAAAAAAAAAGGTTGCCAGGGTGTGGGGGTTGAGGGAAAGAAGGAGAGGTTGGTTAAAGAGTACAACTTTTTAAGTATAAGATGAATAATTTCTAAAAATCTAATGCAAAGCATATAACCATTTGGTTGGTAAACTATATTATATAATTTAAATTTGCTAAGAAAGTAGAACTTAAATGTTCCCACCAAAAGAAAAAACAAAAAGATAAATTGTGAGGTGATGGATGTGTTAATTAACTAGATGGCAAAATCCTTTCACAATATGTAACATGAACATCAAATCACCACAAGGTCACTTTAAATATCTTACAATTTCATTTGTCAGTTATACCTCAGTAAAGCTGGGGGGTGGGGAAAGCTAAAGAGCAAGATCTAAAAGGATAAAAGTGTTTCCCCAATAACTTTGCATCCCAGAACATCAAGAGTATTTAGAGAAACACAAAAATATCCAGCATCCAACAAGGTAAAATTCATAATGTTTGCTATCCAATAAAAAATTACCAGGCATTCAAGTGAGCAAGAAAATCTGACCCATAATGAGAAGATCAATCAATCAAAACCAATCTAGAGTTGTCAACATTAGCAGACCAGAACATTAAAATAGTTACCACTGTGTTTGCTATATTCAAAACACTAAAGGAAAGATTGAGTCTGTTAAGTGGAGACATCAATGGTATTTTTAAAGACTCAGACTGAATTTCTGAAGAAAACATGTGAGATTCAAAAAATACACTTGATAGGATTAACAGAAGCTTAGATATTGCAGAAGAAATGAATTTGAAGACACAACAGAAATTACCTAAGAGAAAATATACTGGAAAAAAAAAATGATCAGCAGGATTTATCCCAATATACAAGCCTGATTCAACATCTGAAAATCAATTAATGTAATCATCACATCAAAAAGCTAAAGAAAATCACATGATCATATCACTAGATGCAGAAAGAGTATTTGACAAAATCCAATATCCATAAAGAAATTCTTACGGAACTAGGAATAGAGAGGAACTTCCTCAAATTGATAAAAAAAAATATCTACAAAAAGCCTACAGATAATTAATATATTTAATGGTGAGAAACTCAAAGCTTTCCTACTAAGATCAGGTACAAGAAAAAAAATGTCCTCTCTTAACACTCCTTTTCAACATCATACTGGAAGTTCTAGCTAATGGAATTTAAAACAAGGAAATAAAAGATATACAGATTAAGAAGGAAAAAAACCGTCATTGTTTGCAGAGGACATGATCATCTATGTAGAAAATCTGAAAGAACTGATAAAAAAAAACTGGAAGAAGTAAATATGGCAAGGTTGCAGGATACAAGGTTAATACATAAAAGTCAATCACTAGGGCGCCTCAGCTCAGGTCATGATTTCAAGGTCCTGGAGTTGAGCCCCGTGTCTGGCTCCCTGCTCAGTGGGAGTATGCTTCTACCCCCTCCTCATGCATGTGCTCTCTCTCCCTAATAAATAATATCTTTTTAAAAAATTCAATCATTTTCCTATAGTATATACTATTAATGAATAAGTGGAATTTGAAATTAAAAATACAATACCCTTTACATTAGAACATTCCCTCCCAAAATTATATATTTAAGTATAAATCTAACAAAATACAAGATTTATATGATGAGAACTACAAAACTAATGAAAATCAAAGAATTAAATAAGTGGAGAGATATTCCATGTTCATGGATAGGAAGACCTAATATTCTCAAAATGTCAATTCCTCCCAGCTTAATCTACAGATTCAGTGCAATCCACATTAAAATTCCAGCACGTTATATCGTGAATATCAACAAGCTGATTCTAAAGTTCATACAGAAAAGCAAAAGACCCAGAATAGCCAAAACAATTTTGAAGAACAAAGTTGGAAGACTGGAACTAAGTGACTGACTTCAAGACTTAGGATAAAGCTACGGTAATTAAGACAGTGGTATTGGTAAAAGAATAGACAAACAGGTCAATGAAAGAGAATACAGAGCCCAGAAATAGACCCATATAAATACAGTCCACTGATCTTTGACAAGGGAGAAGCAATACAAAGGAGTAAGGATAGTCTTCTCAACAAATGGTGCTAGAACAACTGGACGTCCACATGCAAAATAATGAGTCTAGACACAGACCTTACATCCTTCACAAGAATTAACTCAAAATAGATCACAGACTCAAATGTAACATGCAAAACTCTGAAACTCCTACAGGATAACATAGGAGATCACTCTAGATGGATCTTTGGGCATGACAGACTTTTAAACACAACACAACACCAAAGGCACCATCCACAAAGGAAATAAGTGATAAATGGTTACACACAAAGGACTGAAGAGCACCAGAAATGGGTTGAATTCCTTCTCTGTAACGTGGCTTTGGCAGTTTTGGGTTTGTAGGTTTTCGTTATTCCTTATCACAGGGACCAACTTCTTTGTTTATATAGGTTATACACTGTACAAATATATGACTCAACCCTATGAATCATTACAGACTTCAAAGACTTTCTCTATTTGGGGGGTAATGCTAAGGAAATTCCCTGGGAAGTTTGGGCAGTCTGGAGGGTGAACTTCCTTGATATTTTGATCTAGTAGAAATAGTACACTGACTGAACCAATTTGTAAGCTGAGGTATCCAAACAGAGGTAGACTTGAACAGGTTTGGGAAGATTTATTTCACCTCAGAAAAACAGGAGCCTAGCCAGCCAGAGGATCACATCAATATATTTATTATGTTTTATTACATTCATGGCACCATGCCCAGTATTGTAAATGTGGCCATCCTTCATGCACACTGTAATACAGTGGACAAACAACCAAAAACCCTTGTACTATAATTTCCTTCTCTTCCAAATAAGGGTAACATTGGCTAGTTTACAGAGTTGTAACCAGAATTAATTAGGGCACAGAAAGTCTTTGGCACAGCTCCTGACAAAGTGTAGGTATTTTACAAATAAATGGTCTAATACCAACTCACTGGTTTGCCATTAGGCTAGACTATTCTCCAGGGGAATGGTGATTGAAGGGGAGACAGATTACAATTCAGATTCTTGCTGTGCAGTGTGGTGCTAAGACCAGCAGCAGCATTGCCTGGGAGCTTTTTAGATATGCTGCATTTCAAGATACAACCCAGGCCTACTGAATCAGAATTAGGTGATTTGTATGCACATTCAAGTTTGAACATTTTTCTAGAAAAATAATTACCCTTTCTGGCACCCACCTTTCCAGCCTGGACAACATCTCTAAACTCCCAAGCAATTCTACCTAGATAATCTATCACCACCTTTTACCTGCTTCTCAGGTCTCTGTGCTCCTTCCCAGTCATTTTCTCCAGCAGACAAGAGGAGGAAATATTTGCTCAAGTCCACAGCCTCTGTGTTAGACTAAGTACAAAAGGGCTATGATTCTATACCCTTCCCTGTATCCATACCTGTTACAAAGTGACTCTGTGGTTCCTCCCACCAAGAAGTAGAGTCTATTTCCCCCAGGCCTTGAATTCACTGGCCCTGTAACTTGCTTGAGCACAGAATGTGATGGAAGTGATGGTGTACTGGTTCTGAGCTTAGGCCTCTACGGACCTTGCACATATCCACTCTCTCTAGGAATCCTGCCACCACTATGTAAACAAACCCAAACTAGCCTGCTAGATAATGAAAGACACATGGCCTGGTCACCCGTTGACTCATTCGACAACCAGCCAACAGCCAGATGTATGAGGCCTAGACCAGCTAGCCCAAGAATTAGCCAACTGATACATGGAAAATGTTGAAAAGCTGTTTTTCATTCTGGTCAATAATTCTCCTAGTTACCTTCAACCTTCTATCAGACCATAGCCTCAATTACTTTCATATTTTAAAAGAGTCAAGGGGCTGGGAAAATTGGACAGCTATATACAGAAGAATGAAACTTGACCATTCTCTAACACCATACACAAAGATAAACTCAAAATGGATGAAAGACCTCAATGTGAGACAGGAATCCATCAAAATCCTAGAGGAGGACATAGGCAGTAACCTCTTCGACATCGGCCACAGCAACTTCTTTCAAGATATAACTCCAAAGGCTAGTGAAGCAAAAGCAAAAATGAACTTTTGGGACTTCATCAAGATAAAAAAGCTTCTGCCCAGCAAAGGAAACAGTCAACAAAACAAAGAGGCAACCCACAGAATGGGAGAAGATATTTGCAAATGACACTACAGATAAAGGGCTAGTATCCAATACCTATAAAGAACTTCTCAAACTCAGCACCCAAAAAACAAATAATCAAGTCAAAAAATGGGAAGACATGAACAGACACTTCTCAAAAGAAGATATACAAATGGCTAACAGACACATGAAAAGTGTTCATCATCATTAGCCATCAGGGAAATTCAATCAAAATCACACTGAGATACCACCTTATACCAGTTAGGATGGCAAAAATTGACAGGGCAAGAAACAACAAATATCGGAGAGATTGTGGAGAAAGGGGAACCCTCTTACACTGTTGGTGGGAATGCAAGTTGGTACAGCCATTTGGGAAAACAGTGTGGAGGTTCCTCAAAAAGTTAAAAATAGAGCTACCCTATGACCCAGCAATTGCACTACTGGGTATTTACTCCAAAGACACAGATGTAGTGGAAAGAAGGGCCATATGCACCCCAATGTCATAGCAGCAACATCCGCAATAGCCAAACTGCGGAAAGAGCCAAGATGCCCTTCGACAGATGAATGGATAAAGAAGATGTGGTCCATATGTACAATGGAATACTACTCAGCCATCAGGAAGGATGAATAGCCAACTTTTACATCAACATGGATGGGACTGGAGATTATGCTAAGTGAAATAAGTCAAGCAGAGAAAGTCAATTATCATATGGTTTCACTTATTTGTGGAACATAAGGAACAGCGTGGAGGACATTAGGAGGAGGAAGGGAAAGATGAAGGGGGGGAATCGGAGGGGGAGACGAACCATGAGAGACTACGGACTCTGAGAAACAAACAGCGTTCTAGAGGGGAGGGGGGTGGGGGATGTGTTAGCCTGGTGATGGGTATTAAGGAGGGCACGTACTGCACGGAGCACTGGGTGTTATATGAAAACAAGGAATCTTGGATCAGTACATCAAAAACTAATGATGTATTGTATGGTGACTAACATAATAAAATGTTTTAAAAAGTCAAGGGGGAAAAAAACAAAGACCTCATTTTTCTTGACATAGATGTTGGGGAGGAGTTCAAAGGAATTGATCCACTGGCATAATTGATTTTTTCCAGGCTTACTGGCAATTGGAAGCAATTGATAAGAAAAATATTAGTGTTATAGTTGCATGCTAATCAAAGACTTCACTAAAAACCTTAGTTATGAAAACATTACCTATAAACCTGATCTGCTTTATACTAAAGAGAGAATATGCATGCTTTCAAGGCTCATTTACAAGAGCAACTTATTCTAGGTACTGAGTTAATACCAAAATGGTAGTATCAAGTATGTCACTATGTATAATGATAGGATAATAAATGTTTTAGTTAGAATTAGGTTGAGTTGCAAGTGACAGAAAGCCCCCAAATAACAATAGCTTAAACAGCATTGCAGTTTCTCTCTCTTCCATACACATCCCTGAAGGAAGTTCAGGATTTGGGCCTTCATGGTGCTAGGGAGCCAGGCTTCTTCTATCTGGTTACACTGTTATCAGTGGCCTTGACCCCATGAACCAAGATGGTAGTATGTGCATTCCAAGCAGTAAGATGAAAGAAGAAACAAAAGGCCCTTACATCCACATTCCCCCCAATACATAAGATGATGGCGTTAGTGCTGTTTTATTAGTCCATAAGTCACCAGTCATACCTATCTGCAAGGCTCAGAAAAGGAATCTCTACTTTGAGAGAGCCTGTGCTCAGCTAAAAATTGGATTACTACAGAATTTGGAAGACAACTAAGTCTCTGCCACAGAATGACTAATATTATCATCTGATAGTAGAAGTCTATGTGTCACTCAGAAAATCCTTTAACTTTCAAGGGTGTTGGGTTCCTAATTATGTTGTTTGTAACCTGGAAAGCAATTCCTCACAAAAAGAACATTATTTCTAATGGTTGGTTTACCAGACCAGTACACAAAACCTATTTTAGTCTACCATGTCTTTGAAGGATGGTTTTTCATGTACACTCAATAACCCCTTATTCCATCATTTTAAGGAAAAAGCATACATTTTTAGTGACTTTAGATTGTCTGTCCCTGTCTCCAGAGAAGGGCCTCCTGAAACAGCAAAGGCTGAAGGGAGATGTGGGTGTCCTACATTTGCATCAGAGAAAATACATTTCCTGTCTGGGGCATTAGTTATTCTCCAAGTTGTGACTTAGGGAACACAAGACCCCAGTAAGGGATGACCACACTATGTCCCATTTTAACCTATTCATACTTTGTCATTGGAACTACACTCCTGGAGACCATGTGGTCTAGACATGCTTACACGACCCATGAAGATGGGTGCAGTGTTGAGCTATCCCGGAGCCCAAAGCAGTCCTCTGGCTTCACTCTGCTCCAGTTCAAGGTTTCACCAAATTCTACTGCAGGAACATTCAGCCTCCCATGAAGGCCAGTCCTTGCCCAAGTCCATAACTGGCCTCATCTGAAGACTCCATGGTTATCTCTATGTGAAACACAACTACATCTCCAGAAATGCAGAGAGCAAGAAGTAAAGGACAGAGCAAGACAAAGAGACAGTAAAATTTGAAAACCATAGCAGTTGAATTCTGTCATTTTGTGGACATGTGGTTTTGTACAGGACATAGACCATGAGGCATTTCTAACATAGATCTTCGGAATGATTTAGTTTTGCAGTTTATGTTGTTTCCTCCTCCTAAACACTTCACCATTGGTAACAGACGTCTTTCGTAATTATCCCTGAAAGCCTTGTTATTTTGAAAGCTATTGATTAATGCATCTGTCTTCCCCTCCTTGGAAACCTTTTCACTAGGCTGTTTGGGAGAGTTAATTTAACAGTCTTCATATTTTCAAGCCCTCTGAATATCTTTATTCAACTATATAGACCATATGGGGAAGAGAAATAAAGATTTCCAGGCATAACTTTTTTGTGGCCTACTCTTTAGAAATTTGCTTTACTAACTGGCCAAAGGGCATGCCTAATATTAGCACAGCCTCCTTTTAACTCACTTTCCAATGGAGAAAGGCTGGGTGGCTTAGTTTGTTTACTAAAAAAAAAAAAAAAAAAAAAAAAAAAAAAAAAGACAAAGTTCCTTTTGAAAGGTTGAATTTTGACTTAACTTCAACCCCAAGAAAAGTCCCAGAACTTTCCTTTTAGTATTATTTTTTTTAATATTTCACTATATTGGTAGTTAGTGAGACAAATCTGCCCCTAACACCTCTTGCCACTTGTTGTGGGGAGGCTGTCATACATACACACTATCACAAGGTTCCAAGAATGCGAACAATTTGCAACAGTCCAAAATGATGGAAGGCTGAAAGTAAATGAGATAGGCAGTTTGAGATCTAGGCTGCCTTCTCCTCCAATAACCAAATAAACACTACCACCCTGCCCAAGGTGTTCCTCGACTTCCCTCTTTTTCCCTGGGCGTTCAATACCATTGAGCAAACCCTAGCCTTCTCTGATTATGGGGTCTCAACTTCCTTTCCTCTCAAGGATTTAGAGATGTTCAAAAATCTATTTTCCAATGAGTAACTAAGGATTCAGAGCATAAGTATCTTCTACAGCACTTCTCACACCAATAAAATAGGTTAGTTGGTTTGTCCCTTGGTAAAAAAGTAGGAGTGATCAAAATGTTTGACAACACTTGAAATATAGCAGTCATCAATCCAAATGGATACTGGCCAGTATGTTAGCTCAGCACATACCACAGAATGTTGGTCTTGTCACAAGTTGGGAGACATCCCCTATGGCTGATCTCCAGGTTGCAAGATTCCTCCCTTGTTACCATCTTTCTTAAAAAGAAGGCATAATTCTTTGTGGTCTGGGGCTCTTTATTTTAGAAGATTCATTCTTCCTTGTTCAGGAAGTTTATAACTGGTTAAGGCTGAGAATCTATTTGTAAATTCCAAACACACTTGTCCTTTGTAGAATGCCCCCTGCTTCCAAATCAGTCACCAAGACTTGTCAATTCTACTTTCTAAATAGGCCCAAATCACTCTTGCATTTTTCTGCTCGGTGACTTAGGCCAGATGTGCATCATGTCCTGTCTGGATTTCTCCTAACCTCTCCCCTGGGTGGGCATGCCCTTCTAATCTAGCCTGTACATGCATACAGTGAGGGTCTTCTAAGCAGAAATGTGACTGTGTCACTTCAGTGCTTAAAATAATTAAACGCAGCTCTGAAGGACAAAAGCCTCTAATATTTTCAGGCACTTTGTGATATTGCCCCACAATCCTCCCTCACGCTCCAATCAAAGGCCAATGGTCTAACCAAGCCCAACTCTGTAAAATTCCCTGAAAGTACAGCTCTTCCCCTTCCTCTGCATGAGCTGCTCCCCCAGTAGGGTATGTGGGCTGGAGGTCTTACCTGATCTCTCTAGGACTTTGTCCTCTACCATCTCAGAGTCTCACCATAAGACGTCTACTGAGGTATTCTTTACTATCAGCACCCTGTATCTTTGTCCCAACACCTCACCCCTTAGTCTCTCCTAGGTTGGAACATATGACATCATTTTTATAAGTTATAAATGATAAAATAGCAGCAATTTCATATAGTTCAACCTAATAGAAACCAAAATTTCCTGTCCTGAAATGCGGGCTCTTGGTCCTCACCTACCAGGTCCACTGTGAGATAGTTTCACATCATGGTTAAAAACTTGGATGGTAAACTCAGAACCAGGTTAGAGTTCCAGCTCAGATCACCAGCTGAGTGTGACCCTGGACAAGTTATTTGCCCTTCTGGGGCCTCAGTTCATCTGTAAAAAATTAGGGAAAATAACAATGGCTTCTCCATAGAGAGGTGGTGAGAATAATTTGCATGAAGAGTTGAATTCACAGTAAATGCTTCCTAAATGGCAGTTACGGTGAGCAAATACAGCATCATATATGGTTCACTTTGTAAAATGCTCTAACGTTAATTGCTCTGTGTATAGCCTAACAATACAGCTCATTTGCAACAACTGTTTTATCGAAGGACGTGATCTTGAGATCCCAAATACCTTCCTCATCATTTAAAAGCCTCCATTCCCACTCAGTGTTGATCAGGATCCTGGGTGGATGAGTCTACATGTTGTTTCCTTCTCTCTCCTTCCCTCCTGCAATCAATGTGCTACCAATTATGACCTGAAATGGTTGGAAAAGAATTACTGAGGACCCCAGCACCTGCCCCATTCCCTTTCTCAGATTCCCATTAACTCCTAAAAAAGCCAAAAAAGTAATCAAAATGCAGTATTTGGATAAGTATGTTAAGAGGCTCTTTTACTTGCCTATTCACCCAAGTTTACCCAAGACAGCATCCCTGGTGCCCACAGTAAGTCATAAAATGGCCATGCTACTTTGTGGGGTGTATCTTGACTTGGTCTCCATGTTTACAAGGCCATGTGGAGCCCCAAGCTTGGTCCCCAAACTACTACCCACTGGCTCTGCTCCCTCAAATATACCCACAAATAATCTGGGCAGCCCAGGCTGGTTCCAGCATCTTAAAGAACATCACATCCACCTTTTACTGTTTGTCTTTCCTGACCCTTAGCAAAGGCCCATTGCAATTGGAACATGTGGTTCTCCTCTTGCCTACTTCAGAAATGGCCTGGTGATATCTAGGTCTTCTCTGATTTTGAGGAAACACTGTTACCTTTCGGAAACCCTTCACTTTGAAGTTGAATGTGTGGGAGAGAAAGACACACATTCTCCAAGGTGACTCAAAGCCCAAGTACAGGGGAACCACAGTGCCAGCTATCCTGAGCTTGTCTTTCTGTCCTGGGCTTCCTCTGACTGGTTCTGACTTTGTTTGGGCCCCTGCTCTGATAACTGGCCTCCACGTGATTAAGGTAAACAGGCCCCACCTGTTCTCAGTTGCGCTAACACTGTCTTAATCATTTGCCTGACACCTCAGGTCTAAAGGTGAACACCTGCCTAGCTCCCACCAGCCCTCCCAAGGACCATGGCCTCCATCTTGAATCCCGATCAGATTCTGGGTCTATTCTAAAAAGAACTGAATGATGTGGCACAGCATGGGAAATGGCTGGTGTTCCCTGCTGGAGACAAGAGAATAAGCCATCCCAAGACAGGGGACAAGAGGTGAGAGAAAAAGTGAAGAGGAGAGAGGAAAAAATACCACCCGGGGGGGGGAAAAAAAAAAAAAAAAAAGAGAGGAGCTGAGGAGGGTCTATCCAGTACTTAACTCTTCTGCTTCAAATAGCTTTGAGGAATGAAATACAACTTGATTTTACCCACATGATCAGTGCAGGAATCCCAGGGCTTTGAGTGAGTGAGTGAGTGAGTGAGAGAGAGAGCGAGCGAGCGAGCGAGCAATGTCAGGAAGCAACAAAGTTACACTAAGCATTCCTTCTCGGCTGTTAATTTATTTTTAATACAGGATGAACACCTGTGAGCTGGCAAAGACACTCCCAATTACTGCCTTAAAAAAATGTCTAACTTGTTTCTACATCCTTTTTTCCTTTTTAACCTTGCCAAAATGCATACCTTGGAGGAATGGGTCTTCAGCCTGATCTCAACCATTGTGACACCACGGTCTACAACTGGTGTCCCTGGCATTGTGCCTGAAGAGTCCCAGGGGCTGTACATGGTAGCCCTGCACTTAATTCCATGATCTCTCCCCCTGTATAAGAAACTTCTCTTGTTCGGGTCAGTTTTCTGGGTCTAATCAGGAAGTATACAATGTAGATCCTCAATTCTTTATCAAAATCTCGTTAAAATATGAATTTACCACCATCTCTATTTCTATCACTCTTTCTCCCGGCAGGATTTGCTTCCTGTAGCATTCCATCTCTTACCTCTGCCACTGGTAATTCACTGAGATATACGTATACTAGTAATAACAGTGCTAAGAGTTTTATAGGTACTATCTAATTCTCACAATCTGTGGTGCTGCTAACTCTAGACTTCTATTTCTAGCAATAGGGCAGAAAAAAGACCTTGGAAAGCCTCTTACTGCAAAACAACTAGAATTTATTTATGAAGTATAACAAGCAGACTTGTCAATACAAATCCGAGCTAGTGAGAAACAGAAGGAATTCCCCGGGAGTGAAAACAACAAAAAAGCTGAAGACCAGGGTGGTCAGCAAGCCCTAACAGCTTTGACTACCCTATGGTGTTGGCTGGTCTCCCCAGACAATGGGTATGGGCTTTAATAGCCATTTTGGGAAAGGAAGACTAAGTCTTGAGCTCACTCCAGGTAGAAAGTTAGAACTTAAATGTATTAGAAAAGAAGGTTAAAAAAAAAAAATCAATAATCTAAGCACTCATATTGAGAAATTAAAGAACTGCAAATGAAATCCAAAGAAAGTGGAATAAAAGTCCTAAAAAGCAGAAACTAACCATACCAAACACATGCATGCCGCCTAAAGCACGTTAAAGATGTCTGTCAGTGGAAAGAGGGAATTAGAAAAAATACCGTCCACTGGCAAAGGAAGACTGCAGAGAAACTTGCCTATCTTGGCCTGGTTTTGGATTAAGGACCAAAAGGCTCTTGGAATTCATAAACATGGGTCCTCCACTGGCTCAGGTCAGGTCAGATCAAGTAACAAACGAATAAATAAGCATAGACAAAGTTCCTGGTTGACAAGGCCCCTAGAGCAACCAGCAGAAGCAAAGGTAAGGCCTCTGACACAGGACAGGCCTCCAAACATGCTGCATCTACTTACTGGCAGGGGAAAGCTAGCCTAAAAAGCTGTCATGTTGAGTCACTCCTCCAGACCTCCGGGTCCACGTCCATGTCCACGTCCACCTCCACCCTTAAAAGCACTGATTCTCCAAGTGTGGTACTGGGACCAACTGCATCAGCATCACCTGGAACTTGTTAGAAATGCAAATCATCAGGCCCAGCTCAGACCCCCTGACTCAGGAACTCCCAGCAGTCTGTGTTTAACAAGCTTTCCAGGTGATTTTGATGCACTCAGTTTGAGAAATTTATACCCATTCTTCCTCCCCGAGACTGCCACCAAGACAAACACATTCAGTTAAGTTCCAGTAAGATTGGGAATTATTGCTCTTGATCTTAAGTATATCTTATACCTACCAAACCTTAACAAATACAACTTTTAGAACACCAAATAGAATTTTTATTTTTAAATCATTGAAATATATGAGTCATTCTTTTCATGTTTTTTGTTCACTTTAAAATTTTAAATCCAGTAGAGTTAACGTACAGTGTTAGTCCTTCCATGTTTTTTATACAATAAAGCAATAGACCCTTTAAGTATGTAGGGTTTCAGCTTAAAAAATGAAATCTTCGCCCATGATTATTTATAATCTATTTATGTAATAATTAGCATATGACTGAGAGATACCAATTACTTTAACATGAATAGAGTAGGCATTTACATAATTATAATGCTAATAATCTTCTATTTTCAGTCCAGAATTTGGGTGTATGTGCTGTGTTTTTGCTTGGGTAGAAAGAACCACTACCTCTTAAGTAAAATGAACATTTGTTCTGTTGCTCTGAATACATGAATAATTTTGAAATTAGGATATTTTGCTTGGGACACAACTAACTCATCTGGTATGTCTGATTCTTCACACTCTCAGTTGTTAGTTCTTACTTATAGTTGTTCATAGTGTTTATTTCAACTTCATGCAGGTCTAAAATGGTGACAGCTCTCATTAAAAATAAGAATTTTATTTCAGTCTATGACATCATGTTTTCTATTCCATATTGTTATTTCATCAGAAAACATGTTCCATAAATTCTTCTGTGTCATATTATCAATAAGACAGAGACAACTTGCTGCTTTAAGCAGGATCTTAGGATACTGCGGTGGGGGGGGTCCTTTGTATTGGTAGAGCTACTACAAACTAGAGTTTATTTGCTCAGTTCTAGGAATCTAGAATTGAGGCAGATAGTTTATTTTAAAATAATGAAGCCCCGGATATCTTGCCTAATTTCAAGATTTCTGACTATACAATCAGTGATCAGAATGGTCTTTTTTTTTAAGATTTTATTTATTTATTTGAGAGAGGGAGAGAGCATGGGTTGGGGGCAGAGGGAGAGGGAGCCTCCCTGAGCAGGGAGCTGGATGCAGAACTCGATCCGAGGACCCCAAGATCATGACCTGAGCTGGAGGCAGACACTTAACCGATTGAGCCACCCAGGCGCCCCAGAATGGTCTTTTATACCATCTGCTACCATTCCTTCCACTATGCACAGGGGAAGGTCTATTGGCACATGTGCAATAGATGTAAGAGCATAGTAGTTCTGAGAACTGCCCTAGGTGGAACAAATGTTGCTAGGCATGCCTCCGGCTCTGCCCAAGCAGTCCTTGCTGGGGACTGAGTTTCAACCTGAGTGTCCTCCCCCACATCTCCTGTTCCTTAAAACTATTCTCTTGGTTGCCTCAAATGTGTTATCTATTCTCCAGACCCAAAAGTCAGGCCTTCTCCTCTTGACAGTAGGTATTTGACCCAGGACGTCCAGGCAAATTCTGGCCCCTGTCATTCCATCTCCCCTGGCAGAAGAATGAGTCATCACAGAGAACAGCTGCACCTCTACTACCAAAATCATACACATCCCCTATACCTCTCACCAGCATCAACATCTCCTTTATTTCTTTTTCCTTATCTCCAACATCAACAACCTCATCAAAACGCCAGTGGGCCATGAACATCATCACCACCATCATTACCATGATCTGCAATGCCATCACTGTCTTCCACATGCTAAGAAGTGGTCTGATATGTTACCAAAAGAAAAGGAGTTCTGAAGTCAAGCTGAAATACTTTCAAATTATTGGCTGTAGCTCTCACCATGTGTGAGAGCTTGGGCAAGTTCCTTCCCTTGAATGTCCTTCCTTGTCTGTAAATAAATGGGGATAATACCTTCCTCATATAGTTTTTGCAAAGATTAATAAAGTACATAAAACCTCTTACACAGTAGAAACTCCTATAGGTGCTCAACAAATGCTGGTAATTTTTTTATATTGTGGGAACTCAATAAACACAGAACCAGTGACTGAACAAACGAATGGACAAAAGGAACTGGATGTTCTTTTTTTTTAAGATTTTATTTATTAGAGAGAGAGAGAGAACACAAGTGGGGGAAGGGACAGAGGGAGGAGGAGAAGCAGACTCACTGCTGAGCAGGGAGGCCAACAAGGGGCTCAATCCCAGGACTCCAGGATCATGACCTGAGCTGAAGTTAAGACTCACCGAGCCACCCAGGCGCCCCAGAACTGGATGTTCTTAAAGAGCATTTCATCGAGGTGAGAGGTTGTCAAACACTTAGTTGTTGTTGTTAATAGCAAAAACCTTGCTTCAAGTAAAATCTAATGCAGAAAGTCAACACTGAAAACAAGAAAAATTGAGCTGTTTCAATTAAACAAGAATGGGGGTCCTATGGTCCTTTTATTCAGACCCCTTTGTTCTCTTCATTGCATACCAGGTCAACTTTGTCCTGAAACTCCAAAAAGGGCAGTCTGAAAACCACAGATCTAGGCTATATTCTCTAAATTTTGTTATACCCTTTATCTAGATTCCACATATTTTTTTGTAAGTTCTATTTTCTCTTTGTTAATAATCTAAATGAAATCTTTATCATTACATCTTCTAACTTGTTGTTGATACACAGGAAAGCTGCCTTTGTAGATAAGTAAATTCTCTTAAAAATTCTTCAAATGTTTCAGTTTATTCCCCTGGGGTTTTCCAAGTATATAATCATATTGCTTATGAATGATAATTTTTTGTCTCCACCTGGCCAATATTTTTTATCTTGTATTTGTTTCATGTTTTAGAATGTGCACCATAACATCCAAAATAATGTTATATAAAAATGGTTATGATATGCATCCTACTTTAGTTCTTGATTTTAATTAGCTTTCTTGTACACCAGTTATTCTCTGCTTTGTTGCTGGGGTCCCAACCCTCTGAGATTTTGATTTTTACTGGTCAGGAAAGGTCTCGGGCATCAGAAGGTCTTAAAAGCTCCCCAGGTAAATACCCGGTAGTGCAATTGCTGGGTCATAGGGTAGCTCTATTTTTAACTTTTTGAGGCACCTCCACACTGTTTTCCAAAGTGGCTGTACCAACTTGCATTCCCACCAACAGTGTAAGAGGGTTCCCCTTTTTCCACATCCTCTCCAACATTTGTTGTTTCATGCCGTGTCAATTTTTGCCATTCTAACTGGTGTAAGGTGGTATCTCAATGTGATTTTGATTTGAATTTCCCTGATGGCTAACGATGATGAACATTTTTTCATGTGTCTGTTAGCCATTTGTATGTCTTCTTTTGAGAAGTGTCTGTTCATGTCTTCTGCCCATTTTTTGACTTGATTGCACTACTGGGTATTTACCTCAAAGATACAGATGTAGTGAAAAGAAGGGGCACATGCACCCCAATGTTCATAGCAGCAATGCCCGCAATAGCCAAACTGTGGAAAGAGCCGAGATGCCCTTCAACAGACAAATGGACAAAGAAGATGTGGTCCATATATACAATGGAATACTACTCAGCCATCAGAAAGGATGAATACCCAACTTTTGCATCAACATGGACAGAATTGGAGGAGATTATGCTAAATGAAATAAGTCAAGTAGAGAAAGTCAATTATCATATGGTTTCACTTATTTGTGGAACATAAGGAATAGCGTGGAGGACATTAGGAGAAGGAAGGGAAAGATGAAGGGGAGGAAATACAACGGGGAGTAGAACTATTGGAGACTATGGACCCCGAGAAACAAACTGAGGGTTTTAGAGGGGAGGAAGTGGGGGATGAGTATTTAATTTTTATTGATAAATCTCGGGTGCCTGGGTGCCCCTGAGGGGTTAAGCATCTGCCTTTGGCTTGGGTCATGATCCCAGGGTCCTGGGATGAAGTCCCACATTGGGGTCCCTGCTTGGTGGGGAGTCTGCTTCTCCTTCTGCCCCTCCCCGCTGCTTGTGCTCTCTTCTCTCAAATGAATAGATAAAATCTTTTTAAAAAATTGATAAATCTCTAGTCAGACTCATCAAGAAAAAAAGAGAAAGGACTCAAATAAATTAAATAACAAATGAGAGAGGAGAAATAACATCAAAACCTCACAAATACAAACAATTATAAGAGAATATTATGAAAAACTCTATACCAACAAATTGGACAACCTAGAAGAAATTAAGAAGTTCCTAGAAACATATAAACTACCAAACAGAAAGAAATAGAAAATTTGAACAGACTGATAACCAGCAAAAAAAAAAAAAAAAAAAAGAATCAGTAATCAAAAAACTCCCAACTTAAATAAAAGTCAGGACCAGATGGCATCACATGTGATTTCTACCAAACATTTAAAGAAGAGTTAGTACTTATTCTTCTCAAACTATTCCAAAAAATAGAAAAGGAAGGAAAACTTCCAAATTCATTCTATGACACCAACATTACCCTGAGACCAAAACACCACTTAAAAAAAAGAGAACTACAGGCTAATATCCCTGATGAACATAGATGCAAAAATCCTCAACAAAATACTAGCATACTGAATCCAACAATTCATTTAAAAAATTGTTCGCAGGGGGCACCTGGGTGGCTCAGTCAGTTAAGCGTCTGCCTTCGGCTCAGGTCATGATCCTGGGGTCCTGGGATCGAGCCCCATGACTGGCTCCCTGCTCAGTGGAGAGCCTGCTTCTCCCTCTCCCTCTGCCTGCCACTCTGCGTATTTGTGCTCTCTCTCTGTCAAATGAATAAATAAAAATCTTTAAAATAAATAATTAAATAAAATAAAATAAATAAAAAATTGTTCACGTTCAAGTGGGATTTATTCCTGGGTTGCAAGAGTGGTTCAATATTCACAAATCAATGATATGAGAAAGGATAAGAACTATCAATAAGAGAAAGGATAAAAACCATATGACCATTTCAATAGATGCAGAAGAAGTATTTGACAAAGTACATCTTCCATTCATGATAAAAAAAACCCTCAACAAAGCAGGTTTAGAGGGAACATACCTCAACATAATAAAGGCCATCTATGAACAAGTCATAGCTAAAATCATCCTTAATGGGGTAAAACTGAGAGCTTTTCCCCTAAGGTCAGGAACAAGATAAAGATGTCCACTCTCACCAGTTTTATTCAACATAGTACCGGAAGTCCTAGCCACAGCACTCAGAAAACAAAAAGAAATAAAAGGCACCCAAGTTGGTAAGAAAGAAGTAAAACTTTTACTATTTGCAGATGACATAATACTGTATACAGAAAACCTGAAAGGCTCCAACCAAAAAACTGTTAGAATTGATAAATGAATTCAGTAAAAGTCGCAGGATACAAAATCAATATACAGAAATCTGTTGCATTTTTATACACTAATAATGAAGCAGCAGAAAGACAAATTAAGAAAACAATCCCATTTACAATTGCACCAAAAATAAGATATCTAAGGATAAACCTAATCAAAGAGGTGAAAGACCTATACTCTGAAAACTATAAAAAAAGATGAAAGAAGCAAAGATGATGCAAAGAAATGTAAAGACATTCCATGCTGATGGATTGAAAGAACAAATATTGTTAAAATGTCTATACTACCCAAAGCAATCTACACATTTAATGCAACCCCTAACAAAATACCAATAGCATTTTTCACAGAACTAGAACAAACAATCCCAAAATTCGTATGGAACTGCAAAAGACCCTGAATAGCCAAAGCAATCTTCAAAAAGAAAAGAAAAGCTGGAGGCATCACAATTCCAGACTTCAAGTTATACTACAAATCTGTAGTAATCAAAACTGCACAGTACTGGCACAAAATGGGCACATAGATCAATGGAACAGGATAAAAAAAAAACAGAAATGAACCCACAACTATATGGTCAACTAATCTTTGACAAAGCAGGAAAGAACATCCATTGGGAAAAAGACAACAAATGGTGTTGGGAAAACTGGATAGCAACATGCAAAAGAATGAAACTGGACCACTTTCTTACATCATACAACAAAAAATAAATTCAAAATAGATTAACGACCTAAATGTGAGACCTGAAACCATAAAAATCCTAGAAGAGAACATAGGCAGTAGCTTCTTTGCCATTGGCTGAAGCAACTTTTTTCTAGATATGTCTCCTGAGCAAGGAAAACAAAAGCATAAATAAACTACTGGGACTACATCAAAACAAAAAGCATTTGCACAGAGAAGGAAACAATCAACAAAACTAAAAGGCAACCTGCAGAACAGGAGAAGATATTTGTAAATGACATATCCAGTAAAGGATTAGTATCCAAAATATATAAAGAACTTAAAAACTCAACACCCCAAAAATAAATAATCCAATTAAAAATGGGCAGAAGACATGAACAGATATTTCTCCAATGAAGACATATAGATGGCCAACAAACACATGAGAAGATATTCATCATCACTCATCATCAGGGAAATCAAATCAAAACTACAATGCGATATCACCTCACACCAGTCAGAATGGCTAAAATCAACAACACAAGAAACAACAGGTGTTGGTGAGGGATGTGGAGAAAAAGGAACACATGCACTTTAGTAGGAATGCAAACCAGTGCTGCCACTGTGAAAAACATATGGAGGTTCTCAAAAAGTTAAAAATTCAGCTACCCTACGATCCAGCAATCACACTACTGGGTATTTACCCAAATACAAAAACACTAATTCAAAGGGATAGATGCATCCCTATGTTTATAGCAGCATTATGTACAATAGCCAAGATATGGAAGCAGCCCAAGTGTCCACTAATTGATGAATGGATAATCTCAGGAAACAAACTGAGGGTTGCTGGAGTGGTGGGGGGTGGGAGGGATGGGGCGGCTGGGTGATAGACATTGGGGAGGGTATGTGCTATGGTGAGCCCTGTGAATTGTGCAAGACTGTTGAATCACAGATCTGTACCTCTGAAGCAAATAATGCAATATATGTTAAGAAAAAAAAAAAAAGAAGAAGATAGAAGGAAGGGAAGAATGAAGGGGGGAAATTGGAGGGGGAGACAAACCATGAGAGACGATGGACTCTGAGAAACAAACTGAGGGTTCTAGAGGGGAGGGGGGGTGGGAGGATGTGGTATATATCTACAATGGGATATTACTCAGCCATAGTAAAAACTGAAATCTTGCCATTTGCAACATGGTTGGAGCTAGAGAGTATAATGCTAAGCAAAATAAGCCAGTCAGAGAAAGACAAATACCATATGATTTCACTCATATGTGGAATTTAAGAAACAAAGTAAAGGAGCAAAGGGCGGGGGGTGGGGAGGGAAGAAAGAGAGAGAGAGAAAGACAAATCATGAAACACTCTCTAGGGGCACCTGGGTGGCTCAGTCGTTAAGCATCTGCCTTCGGCTCAGGCCCTGATCCCAGGGTCCTGGGATCGAGCCCCACATCGGGCTCCCTGCTCTGCGGGAAGCCTGCTTCTCCCTCTCCCACTCCCCCTGCTTGTGTTCCCTCTCTCGCTGTGTCTCTCTCTGTCAAAATAAATAAAGTCTTAAAAAAAAAAACCACTCTTAACTATACAGAACAAACTGATGGTTAGTAAAGGGTGGGATAAATAGGTGATGGGATTAAGGAGTGTATTTGTGATGATGAGTTTACGATATCACTTGGGTGATATATGGAATTGTTGAATCACTATATTGTATACCTGATAGAACACTGTACGTGAAAAAAATTTAAATTAAAAAAATAAATTAAATTTTTAAAAAAGAAAAACCAAAGTATACATTAGTATACTTAATTAAATTCTTGGATTTTCTGATATTTTAGGTATCAGGAAATTAAACTTTGTACATATATGTGAATGATATATTTTCATGTATTCTGTGTCCCATTTTAGTACTAATAGCAGTAACAATTGCATTATGTTTAAGGGGTGTCTGCTATGTTCAGACACTGTTCTAAACTATACAATTACTTATTCATTTCTCAGGCTTACACATTTGATAACTGAAGCACAAAAGGGTTAAAAATTGTCTTCCTACAATTAGAACATGGTGAAACAGGATGTGAAATGGGGCACGTTGGCAGTAGAGGACACGCTTTAGGACACTATTTCGTGCCACCTCTCCATGCCATCACATGCCACCTGTGTGACATTGGGAGCAGACATGTTCCTTAACCTCTGAATTTCTTCAGTTTGCTCATCTGTAAAATAAGGATAATAGTAATCCCTCCCTCATTGGGCCCATATGAGAATTACATGGATTAATTGTGAAATGCTCAGAACCACATCTGCCATGAGTAAGAACGAAGTAAATGTTGGTTAAAAAGATACCAGCCAGGCTATTTGGTCCCCAAGCCTTACCCATTGGTTCTGGTGTCAGGGTAATGCTAGTTTTTATTTATTTGTTTGTTTGTTTAGGTTATGCTAGTTCTAAAAAATGACTTGAGTAGCTTTCATTCTTTTGCTACTTTTTCTCATTTATATTTTCTCCCAAACCATTCATTTTCCATTTTATTGGCATAGGTACATAGGATTTTGTTTTTAAATAATAAAAAGCTCTATAATGTTACCATATTTTCCTTTTCTAATTTTGTTTGCTTTAATAAAACACTAGTCTTAATTTTACTTATTTTGTTTCTATTATTTTTTATAATAAAAAATAATAATTATATTATTATTATTATTATTATTATGTTTTTATTATTTTTTTCAAGAAAAGGTCCTTGTATTTATAGAAAGCATATAACACCTTAAATTTGCCTGTGTACAACTTTGATCATATCCAACAATTTTTTGCTGGTGCAATTCCTAATCAACCTACTTTTTGGGTGTTACCCCAGTCACTTCATTCACAGTGTGCTCTTTTCTGGATCACATCTGTTCTCTCCCCAATTGCTCTCAGGCTACTGTCACCTCAGGGGTTTCTCTTCTAAGACTCTTGATTCAGTGTATCTACTTCCAACATATGAGGATTGTTGTTGGTTTTTTTTTAAAGACTTTATTTATTTGACAGAGAGAGAGAGAGCACAAGTAGGCAAAGTGGCAGGCAGAGGCAGAGGGAGAAGCAGACTCCCCGCTAAGCAGGGAGCCCAATGCTGGGCTCGATCCCAGGACCCTGGGATCATGACCTGAGCTTGGAAGGCAGACGCTTAATCAACCGAGCCACCCAGGCTCCCTCCCAACATATGGGGATTGTACATAACTGCAACAAGGGAAGGAAGATTAGATTTTCATGAGTTTTCATGAGTTTTCCTGATCCAGTTACATGATCCAGGCTTACAAAGTGACAATTGATAGTTCTTCCATACAAACAAGAAGTAATTACAAATATAATAAAATAATTGGTGCCATTTGCCCTAACAGAAGAAAAGGGAGTGGGAGGAGAAGCGAAGGAAGGAAGGGACGGAGGAAGGAAGGGATGGAGGAAGGAAGGAAGGAAGGAAGGAAGGAAGGAAGGAAGGAAGGAAGGAAGGAAGGAAGGAAGGAACTTAACAAGGAACATGCAAGAAATATATAAAGAAGACTTTCAGAAAACTTTAAAACTCTTCTGAGAGATATTTTTTAAAAAACAGCTTGAATATAAACATAGAGCTATTCCTTGTATTGGAATAGGAAAAGTTAATATTGTAAGAATGCTAATTATCTCTAAATTAATATGTTAATTTGTTGCAACCCCAATAAAATATTGATTTTTTTTTAAATCAGAGCAGCTGGTTCTAAGATTATTGTATAAATATCAAAATTCACACTTAGCCAGAAAAATTTTCTGAAAGGAAGCATAAGAATTAAACAAATTCTACCAGATAATAAGGTATGTTATAATGCAAATGTGGTTAAGCTAAATGAATAAATCAGGACAGAGAATCCAGAACTAGACTCAAAGGCATATGCAAATTTAGTATATAACCAAGGCAACATTTCAAAGTAAATGCATTTTTCAAATAATAGTAATAATGATATTATTCATAAAGTTATAATACTTTTCTTCAAATATTTAATTTTTATTATGTTATACACTTATTATAATATTTGTTATAAATGTTATTCATCTTTTTTACAAAAACGAATCTGTAAAAACCTAGGAAAAAACAGGGAAGTTATTTTTATATTCTGGATTGGGAAAGGCCTTTTTAATATTTGCTGATCATTGCTAAGAAATTCTTAAGCACTTGAAATATATTTATTTAATCCTCACACTAAGTTATAATGTCCATTTTAGCACAAAAAAGTGAAGGAAACTTGGCTTTTGTCCCCATAGCTCAAGCTGGAAGTACATAGTTAGTTTTACTCTAGAGCTTGTGTTCTCAACCATTATAACAACTGACAACCCCCTCCCCCGTGACCGCCCCAGAAAAAATGAAACAAAGATGGAGCCTAGTGGCAGGTCCTGGGCTCAATACCCCCTTGGCCTTAAAACATGGGCGGTTACTGACTGCCTATGTCCACAGATGGGTCATGGTTAGCACAGGTATAAAAACGTCTTGGCATTATTGTCTAACCTATGAACAGGTAGCAGGATGGTTCTGGTGCCCATGACCAGGAAGTGAGAAGCAGGTAATGTGATGTGTGAAAGGCAGTCTTGTAGCCTGGCAAAGTGATTATGCTGGACCTGGAGGGACCTTACCCTGGAAATACAAAATGCCATTGTAAACAACCTATTTTTTTTCCCTCCAAGAAGAAGAGAAAGCTGAGGAGGCAAGCTTACCCAACATCTGCAAGTGGGCTGGCTCCTGGCATGCTTAGTTTAAAATATATCTATTGTGTGGATCAAAGTAAACTACAATTTACTTATGTAGGATTTATGTGTCAGAGGGCTCATTTTTGTCCATCTTCCAACACAGTAGTCTGCAGAATTACTTCAAATCTTACCTCACCGCCTACCCCAAGTTATATTCCAGATGAAGAAAATATTTCTTATATAAATCAATCTATAAAGTCCTAGGAGAAAACATGGGGGAATGGTTTTCATAATCCAGAGTGAGAAAGATCTTTCTAAAATAAGGACATTAGGGAGTCGGTTAAGTGTCTGCCTTCCACTCAGGTCATGAGGATCCAGTCCCGTTTCAGGCCTGTTTCTCCCTCTGCTCCCCCTGCTTGTGCTCTCTCACTCTCACTCCCTGATAAATACATACATACATACATAAATACATAAATAAAAAAACTGGGACATTAAGGGGTGCCAGGGTGGCTCAGTCCAGTAAGTGTCCAACTCTTCGTTTCAGCTCAGATCATGATCTCAGGGTCCTGAGATCGAGCTCCCTGTCAGGCTCCCTGCTCAGCAGGGAGTCTGCTTAAGGATTCTCTCTCTCCCTCTCCCTCTCCCCACCCCTGCTCACGTACATGTGCATACTCTTTCTTTCTCTAAAATAAGTAAATAAATTAAAAAAATAATAGTAAAATAAAATAACATTAAGCTCAGATATTATGGTGGTAGAGAAGGATCATTTTTACTATATTGAAATTTTAAATTTTTTGAATAGAAAAATAAAGTCGAAAAGCAAATGAAAATCAGGGAAAATATTTGCACCACCCATAGCAGACAAAAGGCAAATTTCCATAATGCTTGAATTGCTTTTTTAAAAAAAGACATACCACAAAACAAAACAAAAATCCAATAGAATGAACAGAGAACACAAAAAGGAAGTTCACCAGAAAATAAATATAAATGGATTTTTTAAAAACTGTAAAGATGTACAACCTCATAATTTTAGAAAGCAATTTAAAATAAAAACGAAATACACTATTCGTTAGGCAAAAATCTTTGCTAACACACAGTATTAATAAGGGAAGAGGAAAAAGACATTAGGGGCATTTAATAGGCTAACTAGTACATCTTCTTTAGAGGACAATTAAGCATGATAACGGTAATAATAATAATGGTAATAACTTCTATTTACTGAGTGTTTGCTACATTGGACAGACACTAGTCTAAATTTCAGATATTTTCATTTAGTTATCCCTCATACCAACAAAATGAAGTCCTTTCTATCATCATCCCTATGAGAAAATGGAGGCACAGAAGTTAAGAAACTTGCTCAAGGTCACATGTGTAGTGTGAATGGACTAGCTGGATTCAAACTCAGTCTGGAAAAGTCAGTTTAATTATGCATTCATTAGGATTAGGTTTGACTGCACAACACAGACAAGAAAATAACTATGATTTAAACAAGGTAAAAGTGTATTTCTCTCCCAAGTAAATGAAATCTGGAGGTGTGCAGTTTAAGACTGGTAGGGCAACTATATTGTATGAAGTGCTCAGAAATCTAGTTCATTCCAGTTCTCTCTCTACTCACCAGCCAAAGGGTGTGGCCCTGGAGCTCCTGGTAGCATGTAAATTACATCAAAGAATAAATAACAAAGGACAAAGGCATGCATCAGCTGTCTCTCAAGTTTCTCAGAAGCTGCCACATGACTGACACTTCCTCTTATATTGCTTTGGCTGCAAGGGAAGCTGGGAAATGTAGTCCTAATTCTGAGCAGCCATCGGCAATCGGCACAGCTAAGCGCAGGTAATGGCCATGAAGGGAAGGCGGTGGGGGGTTGGAGGTGGAGGAAGGTCTTTCCCTCCTGCTGACAGGGCAATTCCAGTTCTAAGAAATTTCCCAACATTTGTGCAAAAACATATTACAGATCTTCCTTGATTTACTATGGAGTTTTCTCCAGATACACTCGTGGTAGGTTGAAAATATTCTAAGTAAAAAATGCCTGCAATACACCTAATGTACTGAACATCATAGCTTAGCCTAGCCCATCTTTCATGTGCTGGTGGTCGATAGATAGCATCTAACACAAAACCTATGGTACATTAAAGTGTTAACAGTCTCATGTATTTCTTTGAATACTGTGCTGAAAGTGAAAAACCGAATGGTTGTCTGGGCACAGAATCGTGCGGCTGACTAGGAGCTGTGGCTGGCTGCTCTGCCCAGCACCGCGAGAGGGTATCCTACCTCCTACCACTAGCACTTAGATCAAAGTTCAAAGTACAGTTTCTACTCAGTGCTATCATTTTCCCACCATTGCAAAGTCTAATCACTGTAAGTCAAGGACGTTTAAGTCAGGGACTGATTATTCTCCATTTATCCCTCCAGACGTGTCCTTGGGCCCTACTCGGCCTCCCTGTACCCTGTGATCTGACCTCCTCGGACTGCATCACTAGGGCGTCCTCGTTCTCTGGCTTTCACTTGCAGCTGGCAGTGGTACCAGCAGGTAACCAGAGAGCAAGAGGAGAGAGCAGTCAGGATATTTACTCTGAAGCCTGCAGTTTGCGCAGTGGCTGCGTTCCTCAATCTGTGGCCACATCTCCTGTTGGGTGGCCTTTCTCACAGCGTTGGGCGGCCTTTCTCACAGCGTTCGGCTCACTGGCTTCCACTAACACTGCTCCTTCCACTTAGCCCTCTGGGCCTAGGGGAGGTGCAGGCTTCTCTTGCTAGTCCCCAAGCACTCAACTGTTTTTTTCTTGGGCCCATTAATCCTGCCAGCACCTGTGTTCCTAGTTCCTTCAGTAAACTCTCTTCAGGTAAGTTTTTAGAAACACCATCTGCTTTCTGCTGGACTCTGGCAGACACACATATGTACAAGGATTTTCACTGCAGCATTGCTTAAAATAGCAACAGACTAGAAAAAAATTAAATGGTCATCGACAGGGGACCAATTAAATACCTATAATGCAGTCAGAGTAGGAATATCATGAAGTGTGTTTAAAAAATAACGTCTCACTATACTATCCACTCAAATTTGTAAAAAGGTAGATCTCCTGTTATGTGTTCTTACAACCACAAAAAACATGCCTCTATAAACTTAAATGGAGAGCTCTTGATGATAGGATGCTACCAACTATGTTTAAAATACAGATATAAATATATAATTAGATTTGCATTTAGGTAGATAGATTTGCATGTGAGATAGCTATATTAATATGTATTATATACTTAAAGGTTCTGGGGAAAAACTAGAAAATGTTAATAGTGGTTACCTCTGGGGAAGAATAATAGAGGCCTAGGGTAGGGCACAGATTTACTTTCAATGAATACCCTTTGATACTACTATATGAATTTTTACCATGTATATATTACTTTTTAAAAAACTAGTTAGGGGGGCACCTGGGTGGCTCAGTCTGTTCAGCATCTGCCTTTGGCTCAGGTCATGATCCCGGGGTCCTGGGATGGAGCCCTGCATCAGGCTCTCTGCTCAGCGGGGAGCCTGCTTCTCCTCTTCCTCTGCCTCTCCCCCTGCTTGTGCACTTTCTCTCTCTCTATGTCAAATAAGTAAATAAAGATCTTTAAAAAAATAATAGGAGAAAGATATTGTTTTCCTCAGGATATATATAGGGAAGTGTATGCGTGGGAAAACAGTATTCCTTTGATAGTCCAATAATGTAATTCGGATTCCAACTCCCTTTTCTCCCTGCTCTGTCCTCCCTTTATCCTCTCCCCCCATACAAGGCCACTAAACCTTCCTTTCTCAGAAAGGGCAGTACCTTATTCCCTTGGGGCTACTGTGGTTTCCCCCACCCCATGAAGTCACTGCTCTCACTGCACTTGAGCTTCACCATGATCTAGAATCTTCTTACATAAAGTTCTTACACTAATCTTTCAAAGTCTGTCCTCTTAGGAAATTAAACTACCTTTCAGGTTTCTACAAAAAAGATCTTACTCTCTTAGCTTAGAACTTTTGGAACATGGTGAATTCTCCCAGGATTGGCCAAAAGGACTCTCCAGTTGAATTCAAACACTCTAGTTTTATTCTGGGTTGAATTCAAAAGTACCAAGCTCCTTACTGAGTCTTTTGCCTTTGGATCCCATTCCTTCCTTCATTTGTCAATTTAGCATTAATTTATGAAGTGTCTACTTTGTTCTAAAAATGTAGGAGGTGCTAGAAATTAAGAAATGAATGAGCCCTGTCCTCAGAAATATTAAGTCTTATGGTGGGAACATGAAAGTGTGAGAGGTGTCAATTGAAGTGAATATAGAGATTAGAGTCAGGGCACAGAGAGTCGTAGATTGTAACTGGGATTTCTAAGTGTGCGAGAATGGGGGGTGGTAATAAATGGTGAGTAGGGAGGCCCTAGGAAGACAAGTGAAAGGGAAGGGCATATAAAGCATTAGAAGCAATGTAACTTGAAGCAGGACACTTACGGTAACTTACAACCGTTGATGGAAGATTAAAATGGGGAGTTAATCTGTCAGAGGTCATTGGTGTCATCATCACCCTGGAAAGAATAAAAGGGAAAGGTGAAGGAATGAGTTAAGAGTGTCTATTACATCAACAGACACATTGAAGATGCTCAATATCACTAATCATCAGAGAAATTTGAATCAAAACCACAATGAGATATCACCTCACACCTGCCAGAATGGCTAGTATCAAAAAGAAAAGAAGTAACAAGAGGAAAAAAAATACTCATGCACTGTTGGTGGGAATGTAAATTGGTGCAGCCACTCTGGAAAACAGTATGGAGGGTCCTCAAAAAAATTAAAAACAGAAATACCATATGATCCAATAATTCCACTAATGGGTATTTACCCAAAGAAAAGGAAAACGCTAATTTGAAAAGATATATGCACCCCTGTATTTATTACAGCATTATTTAACAATAGCTGAGATATGGAAGCAACCTAAGTGTCCATTGATAGATGAATAAAGAAGTGTGGTATACATACACAATAGGAATATTACTTAGCCGTAAAAAAGAAAAATAAATTTGCTATTTACAACAACATGGGTGGACCTAGAGGGTATTATGCTAAGTGAAATAGGTCAGAGAAAGATAAATACCACATAATTTCACTTGTGTGTGGAATCTAAAAAAAAACAAAAAACAAAAAAACAAAGAGGCAAACCAACCCTTAAATACAGAGAACAAATTGGTGGTTGCCAGAGAGGAGGTAGATAGAAGATGTGCAAAATAGGCGAAGGGGATTAAGAGATACACACTTCCAGTTAAAAAATAAATAACTTACAGAGATGAAAAGTATAGCATAGGGAATACAGTCAATATTGTAATAGCGTGCTATGGTGACAGATGGTGACTACACTTAGGTGAGCACTGAGTAACATATAGAATTGTCAAATCGCTATGTTGTACACCTGAAACTAATAGAACACTGTATGTTATATTTAAGTAATAAATTAAAAATCAAAAAAGCCTGTCTATTATAGTCATTATTCAGGAAAGAGAAAAAAAAAGAATAGGTTAAATGTTTGCTGGTTGTTTTGGACTGCATTAAAATGTGTCCATATTAAGATGCTGCATTAAAATGTTCTTGTACCTGTGGGGAGGGGGAAGACATCTAAGTATAAAACAATATGGGCATATCAAAAAATTGCTGATAGTTGATCATGCCAGAGCCTAGGAGCATGAACAAATGGCCAGGGACCAGTAAGGATGCAAAGGTGGGACCAGGGGCTGGGTGGGAAAAGTTTTTCCTATCATGCTGGAGTGTGGGGGAGCCACAGCTTGACCAGGCAGTGGTGTAGTAAGTTGTGCATGTTAGAAAGATCACTCTTTCTAAGAGGAGCACAGATGTGAGGTCATTTAGAGACTATCACACTGATGCTACGCAAATATGGAGAAAGAACAGGCATACAAGAAATGTTGATGCTGTAGAATCAACAGAAGTTAGTTACAAGTTGAATCATGGAGGGGAGGGAACAAGAGGAATTATAGTAGGATAAAGAATTAAAAAAGGAGAAGGAAATTTGGGGAAAATGTGTTAGTTTGAGGTTTTCTGTGGGATGGCCACATAACGAAGTCTGGGACACAGTCAAGAATAAGAACAATTCAATTTCCTGTTTTTACTTATACCCTCTTCCTATATTTAATATCACTTTTCCCTGCCCTCTAGTCCTTGACCCTCCAGTCTCCTCCCACTCCAACTTTGCCTAATTAACACCCACTGACACTGTAAGGATTAGCTCAAGCCACCACCCCATTTGAAACATCCCTCATGACACCATCTCCTTCCCATGAAAGTTGAGGTAAGTGGCTTTTCTCCTCACACTTTTATAATGCTCCATGCATATTTCAGTCATTACACCATAATATCTGTCTCCTCTATCTGATTTTAAGCTCCTTGTGCATAGGGTCTACATCTTCTTCATCTCTAATATCCTCAGCATATAGCACAGTGTTTTAGGACGCATGTGGCTCTCAGTGATCATTGAATGAATGAATGAATCTAGAGTTGGAAAAGGAAAAAAATTTTTCTCAGACTAAGGTTGAGAAATATTGGAGCATGTTGAAAATTGTGGTGATGGGGGACTGAGTGAAAGTTTGAAGGTGTCTAAAATCTAAGTTCTATCTATGAAATAAGAGTCATTTCACAAGAGGGGTGCCTGGGTGGCTCAGTCGTTAAGTGTCTGACTTTGGCTCAGGTCATGATCCCAGGGTCCTGAGATCGGCCCTAAGTCGGGCTCCCTGGTCAGTGGGGAACCTGCTTCTCCCTCTCGCACTGCCACTCCCCCTGCTTGTGTGCTCTCTCTCTCTTTCTCAAATAAATAAATAAATAAAATCTTTAAAAAAAAAAGAGTCATTTCCCAAGAAAAGGTGAAAAAGATGGGTTGCGGAAAATGATGGAGGTTTGGCATAGCTGCTGTGGGGAGTGGAAATAGTAGGTGACCAGACCCCTTTAAGACTGGCAAGGAGCCCTAAGGGTCAGCTAACATCACAGCCATAACGTTATAGTGAGTGACACCAATGACTGTGATTCTCTCTAGCAGCTCAGTAAGCTGAGTGTGAGAGAGGAGGGGCTAAGAAAGGAGGGGACTCCTCCAAGCTTCAAGGCCAGCAAGGCAAGATGCAGCAGAGGACAAGGAGGCTCTGACACAAAGTGACACACCGTGGGCTGTACACTGGATTAGGAAAGGAAGTGGAGCCCCAAGGGACAACAGAGAGGGGAAATGAGAGTGAAGGAGCAGGGACTACAGGTGCCCATCAGGCTGAAGAAGAGAAGTTGTGGGGTCAAGTGGTGTGACGCCTGGTCAGGGGAGGCTCTTTTGAGAGATCAGCAGGTTAAGTTTGCAATCGCAGCATGAGACATCTGGGTGACAGTAGAGCCCAGAGCACAGCTACTACGGAAGTTAGCTGCTAAAGGAAACTGGTGGTTAAGGTTGTGGGAGTCAGAAATTTTTAAGAACACTGAAGCTCCATTGTTGGGCCAGTTACACCAGGATTTTGAAATTGTCCACACCAGAGGCATGAACAAGGTGAGAAGAGTATGAAGGGGGTTCCAGAGAGTTCATGAAAAAAGGGTGCTGCCTGGGATTGAATAGATGGGCTGATGTGGATGGAGGCAGGAATTTCAGGGGAGCAGAAAGATAACGGCCCAGAGGTGGTACAAGGGGCCTGTAGAACACTGCCCAGCCTCTGCCCTAAATCTGAAGGAGTTTTCTCCCTGCTGGAGCCAACTGTCCGACCTCTAGAGTTTAGACAGCCTTTAACTTTGCTCCTCATTCTGGCATCGTGATTCTGCTTTCTGAGACATCTCTTAATTTGAGTCCCCAGTCTGGTGCTCTTATTTTCCTTTTTCGTGGGCATCACTCCATGTCCCAGACTGTTATGATCATCAAAACTAATCTGTCTGTCCTATTTTTCATTCCTTCATGTCACTAATATGACCAATTCTACAGGAAGTAAGCTGAGTTTTACCCTAGATGATAATGGACCAACACGCTGCTCTGCCCAAGAAATATACTTGCATCTTAGAAGATCCTCTCAGAAACGTGTTTACCCAACCCACTCTACAAAGTCAGCAAGTAAGGCAACCTTCTTGGTATACATCAAAATGCAACAACTATGTGTTTTCAGGGCTGCTTCTTTCAGCACATGAGCAGGTAGACCAAAAGCAATACTGTAAATTATTTTAAGTTAGGGAGTGAAAGGAAGATAAACTTCCATAAAGACATTTTAAAATATTGGGAAGAAGGGGTAGAAAAACAGTGTCCTAAACTCACAGTCATTCATGCAGGACATCTTATGTTCCCAGGACTTCAGGTTAAACAACATGTGGTTTATATAGTAGAAAAAGCTCTATCTTTGCCTTTCTCATTATGCTCTGTCAATACCTGGTCACCACAAAAGCTGTCTGACATCTACTAACAAACCCAATCAATAACAGATGGTAATTGAGAATCCATAAACTACCTTGGTAGGCATGAGTGGGCAGAGGGTATGAAGTATAGAACATGGTCCCCGCCTTTACGAAACTTGAAACTTAAGGGAAAGCGAAGCCAAGTCAACATGAACAATTAACTAACAACAAAAGTCAGAACCTGTGTTAAAATAACACTACTTCAAGTCAACATCAAGAATCAAACACTTTATTGCTTTGGAATTGTTAACACTGCCAATGTGTTAGAAAGTTCTCTCGAGTTTTAGAATGTTGTGGGAGGTTGGCCTTTTCTGAGCACAGGCATTTCCCAAACCTGTGCATTGTGATACCAGCCACTCAGATCAGCAGGCTCCTTAGCCTCTGCTTCCTGCAAAATGAGCTGGCACTTTTGTCTACGACACCACCTGGCTTAGTAAAGTAGGTCACATTAGGGCTCTTGGCTCAGAGACAATGAGAGGCAGTGGAACATGCTGTAACTGAAAGAGACCGTGATGATATCTTCCAAAGAGACTTTTAATAGTAGAAAGGACAACAAGAAGATTATAGCTATAATCATTCTTTTTATTTTTAACCCATCCTTTTCTTCCTTCATTACACAGCCTATACTCTAGTAAAATATACAGATTCAACACATTTCTATTATCTTGGCACAGAGTGCTGTAAGAAAAAGTGTCTTACATTATGTGGCACATTTTCATTTACAAAATCCTTCTGCATATATGAACGCTTTTGATCCTTGATGCAAACTCTGTAAAAGTGAGTATTACTGACCCAGTTTACATAAGTTCATTTGGGGTTCAGGCCCTATTCACTCCACCACTAGAGATGAGTTAGCAGTTACCTTACCCACCCTCAGGGGCAGGAGCTCCCTTCCTCATAGAGCAGCTGAGTCTGGTTCTAAATGTTACCACTCTTACTTTCTCTAGACCCTACCTCTCCTACCGGCCAACCCTTCCTGTCCAGTCTCTCCATGGAACTCAATTCAATTCAACAGGCAATTAATGAATGCCAACCATAAGCCAAACACTATACTAGGAATTGCAATAATCAAATTGATACCCTCAAGGAGGGGCCAAATTAACTATGGAGAGAGGGAAACAAAATATTATAATAGCACAACAGTTACAATAGAGGGATGCCCATGGTAGCACAATAGTTCCAAGAAGGGCGTAATTAACTCTGCCTGGTAGGCTTAAGTAAGTGGTGGTTGAGACAAAAGTTGAAAGATGAGTAAAGAGGGTAGAGAGGGCATTCCAGGCAGATGCAACCTTACCTGTGCAAAGGTAAAGGAGTGGGGAACTGTAAGAAGTTCAATTTAACTCACCGCCATTCCATATCAACACCCAGTGTAATTAGAGAAAAACACAAAACAGTTACTTGAGGGCTACTGACCTCAAGTGAGGTCATAGGCTGCTCACTCACAGACTATTACTTCAACAAGTTCTTTCTGTGCAAACCTCCACCTGTTCCCAACCCCTTCCTCACTCCTACCTTATAACTTTGCCTACTATTGCACTCAGAAAATTGAATCAGTGAGAAGAGAATTTGCAAAAATCACCTGCTACCACATCTACTATTTCATCTACAACTATTTCCATGCACTCTGCTTTCACCAACATTAGCATGAATGATCTGTTCATCCCCCTCTGAGCCAGCACTTCTTTGGACACTGGACTCAAGGCACTCTCGCCTTCTCAAGGACATTGCTGTAAGTAATCCCCCCCCCCACTCTCCCACATCATCATATCCATCAGCAAAATGGAAAATACAAAAATGCTGTTACTTCTTAAATTTTAAAGAGAAAAAAAAAGCCCTCTCTTGACCCCGCTTCCTTCCCCTCCTACCACTGCCTCATTTTTCTCCACGACTTTGTTACAAAACTCCTTGAAAGAATTGCCTTAGCCACCATCTGCAGTCCCTCCTCTTCAATTCTCTGTTGAACCCACTCCAATTAGGCTTTTCCCTGGTGCTACTGAAATGTCTCTTGTCACGTGTTAATGATCTCCACATTGCAAAATCCAATGATTTTTTTGACTTCATCCTGTTTGACCTGACCTGCCCTCAGCACTTGACCCATCTGATCCATCCCTCCTCAAAACACATTCTTCACTAGGCTTCCAGGACTTGACACTCTCCTGATGGTCTCTCCTCCTCCTTCAGTGGCCACTCCCTCCAGTTTCCTTTGCTGGTTCTTCATATCTTCCAGAACTTTAAGAGCTGGAGACCCCAGTGCTCACCCCTTGCATGACTTCTCTTCCTCATCTACTCTCACTCCCTAGGTGATCTCATTCAATGTCACGGTTTCAAATACCAAGTAAATCACCCATGAGTCCTGCCTCAACCTCTCTTCTAACTCCAGATGCCTATGTCTAACTGCATGCTCAAAATGCCGCTTGAATGTCTGACAGGCATCTCAAAATCACTATGTTAAAAAAGTGACCCCTGGGGTGTCTGGATGACACAGTCAGTTAAGCGTCAGATTCTTTTTTCTTAAGATTTTATTTATTCATTTCAGACACAGAGATAGAGAGAGAGAGAGAGAGAGAGAGAGAGAGCATGAGCATGGGGAGAGGCAGAGGGAGAGGGAGAAGCGGGCTCCATGCCGAGCCAGGAGCCCGATGTGGGGCTCGATCCCAGGACCCCGGGACCACGACCTGAGCCAAAGGCAGACGCTTAACCGACTGAGCCACCCAGGTGCCCCAAGTGTCAGATTCTTGGTTCTGGCTCAGGTAATGATATCGTGGGTCATGAGATCAAGGCCCATGTCAGGCTCCCAGGGAGTCTGCTTGAAGATTCTCTCTCTCTGTCCCCAGACCCTCTAAAATAAATAAATAAATCTTAATTAAAGAAAAGCTATCTCTATCATGTGACCCAGCCCAAACCTTGGTGTCACCCTTGGTACCTCATTTTTCTTATACCCTACATTCAATCTGCTAGCAACCCTATCATATCCACCTTTAAAATATATACGGGATCATAATCTTTCTCACTATCTCCACTTCTATGCTGATCCATGCTACAGTTATTTCTGGATTATTATAATAACTTCTATTTGTATCATTGCTTATATGCTTGCCTCCCACCCCATTTTACTCCCCAGACAGTAGCCAGTGATTCTTTTAAAATGTAAATTAGATCAGACCATTCAACTGACATTCCATCTCATCTAGAATAAAAGCCAAAGTCCTTATAATGAACTTCACATGTTACATGATACGCACCCCCCCACACAAACATACCACTTTGACTAAATAAATGAATGAGTAAATGAGGGAATGGATGGTAAGGAAGAGGAAAATGGGATGAGAGTAATCCTAAAGAGTTAGTCAGATGATAACCTTTTAACCAAGCCAAGAAGTGGCTTCAGATTTATGTGAATGTAATGGGTAGTCATCAAAGGTTAAGATTTCTAGTACAGTAACTATCTCCTGTAAACTCTTGTTTCTAGAATACAATTCGTGTGTTACCTTCTATACAAATCCTGACTTTCTACCAATCTCCTTCCCCCCAGAAGACCAGTCACAGAAGACTTTTTGCTATTCCTTTAATGTGTCACATTTTCAAACTTTCATGCCTTTGCCCTGTTTCTTCTGCCTGGAATGCCCTTCCTTACTTTGCCTAAGACACATCTACTCTAGAAGACCATCAAGTGCCATCATTTTTGTAAAGCACTCCCTGGTTGCCCCCAGAGAGCCATGTGTTTTCTTCTTTGGGCTTCTAGAATACATTTATTCACCTCTATTACAGATGTTATCAACTCATTATGGTTAACTTGTTTACATATTGGCAAATCCCTGGGGGACAAGGTCCATGATCAGTTCTTGATGAGGCCTCTGCCCTTTGCATACAGTGTCTACAACCTAGTACATGCTCAATACATGTCTGATGAATGAAAATGAGCCAGCAAAATAGAATGAAAATTAGTAAAGGAGTTATATAAGAGAAACCAGAGTGAAATGTCATCAAAAACAAAAAAAAAAAAAAGAGGGATTTTCAAGAAGTAAGGAGCGGTCAGTTCTTCAGAATTTTAAATAAGCTGACAGATGTCATTATATTTAAAAAGTAGGAGAGATTTGGAAATAAAATAGTCAAGGTTCAGTAGCATATAACAAAAATGATCTTATATCTAAGCAGTGATTTAATATGAGCAATTGGGTGCTCAAAACATCATTGGAAGGACTGGATAAATGGGGTGTAGACTGCACTTCCAGAATCCCAAGAACAACACCGAAAAACTGTCTTGCCAGAGTAACCCCAGGCTCTGCCACAATGGGAAAGCTAGAAACAAGGAGGCCACCACTGGAACCACTGGCTCCGAGCCATTACACCTGCTAGGTCTGCACCAGCCAAAACAGGTGTCCTACACCCTGTCTCCTGATACCAGTGACTGGCCCCTAAATCTCTGCTAATGCTGCCACAAGAAAACACATCTCCATGACTAAATGCATTAGTTTTCAATTGCCGTGAAACAGATTACCACAAATTCTTAAAACAACACCCATTTATTATCCCAATTGTGTAGGTCCAAAGTCCAGGTAGCCTCAACGGGGTGGTTCTCTGCTTCAGGTTTCACCAGATAAGAGTCAAGGTGTCAGTAGGTTGGGTTCTTATCTGGAGGCCCTAGAGAGGAATCTACTCCTGAGCTCATTTGAGTTTGGCAGATCCTTGCAGTTCTAGAACTGAGGTCTTTGTTTTCTGACTGTGGACTAGGGGTCACTTTCACAGTTCCTCACACAGGCCTTCTTACAGGCCCTCCCACAGCATCACAGCTGGGACAAGATCCCTCTTGTGGAGTCCCCCTCACACTAACCCCTCTGATTTCCATTATTGCCTCCAGCCAGAGAAAACGCTCTGCTTTTATATGGATTTATGTGATGAGATTAGGCCCACTCAGATAATCTCTCTATATAACACAACAAGATCACAGAAATGGTATCTTTTCATATTCACAGATTCCCAGGATTTGGGTATGGAACCTTGGGAGCTGTTTTATTAGAATTCTGCCTACCACATTGTGTTTGCCAAAAAATGCCGTAGAACCAATTTCACCTTAATTAGTCTCCAGAGAAACAGAACCAATAAGATGTATATTTATAGAAAGAGATGTGTTATAAGGAATTGGGTCACATGATTGGAGAGGCTGACAAGTCCCAAGATCTTCAGGGTGAGCGGGAAAGCTGGCGACCCAGGAGAGCTGATGGTATAGTTCTGATCCACAGGCTGGCAGGCTAAAGTCCCAGGAAGAGCCGATGTTTCAGCTGAGTCTGAGGAAGAAACCAATGTCCCAGTTAAAGGCATCCAGGCAGTAGGAATTTCCTATTATCCATGGGAAGGTTGACCTTTTTATTCTATTCAGGCCTTCAGTTGATTAGATGAGGCCCACCTACGTTTCGGAAAGTAATCTGCTTTACTCAGTCTACAGATTCAGAGATTAATCTCATCCAAAACACCATCACAGAGCACCAGAATACTGTTTAACCAGATATCTGGACCCCTGTGGCCCAGTCAAATTGACATATAAAATTAACCATCATACCTTCCAAATTTCATGCAAGTACATCCAACTGGATGAACCTAAGTCCTATTCAGAACCCCAGCTGCAGAGGTATCAGGCAGCTTGGGAAGGTGCATTAGAACAGCGTCTTTCAAACATTTTGACCCCAATCTACTATAAGAAACACATATTTTGTCACAGCCCAGTATAAGTACACATATACACATGCACACATACACATAACACACACACACATAAATAAATGAAACAAAATTTCATGAAACATTAGTTATCCTTACTAAATGTAATGTAGTTTTATATTTTCTTTATGGTTCTATTTTATTTTAAACCATGCTGATCTTGATCCACTAAACTTTCATGACCTTCCAAAAAACAAGGCATCGGGGCAGCTGGGTGGCTCAGTCGTTAAGCGTCTGCCTTTGGCTCAGGTCGTGATCCCAGGGTCCTGGGATCCAGCCCCACATCGGGCTCTCTGCTCAGCAGGAAGCCTGCTTCTCCTCTCCCACTCCCCCTGCTTGTGTTCCCTCTCTTGCTGTGTCTCTCTCTGTCAAATAAACAAATAAAATCTTTAAAAAAAACGAGGCATCATTAGGAAGGCAAACTGATTTTGAGGGTCAATCTTTGGGAAATAATATTCCTTCAGTTATATGTCTCACAGTGTAATACCACATTAGTTAAGTTGAATTGAGTACAGACAATAGGCTTTCAATTCAATCTTAGGACAAAGAAAATTCTGAGTCCTTTTATAAGGGTAGGTCCATAACTAGCCAATAAAATCAAACAATGGATATCAAGGGATGCCCTTTTGCAATCTCCCACCCCATTCAGAAAGGCTAAATTTGCAAGTTCACGGAAATATATGGGACCTATTTTTCAGGAGGAAAATGACCAACAAGGAGGTGTTCATGTGCAAAGCATAGACATGGTGAATTATTATAAATAGATGTTGAAGCATGTAGAAATTATCCATTCTGTGCCAGAATCCATTATCCATTATAACAAGTGCTTGGGTGCTTGGATGGCTCAGTTGGTTAAGCGTCTGCCTTCGGCTCAGGTCATGATCCCAGGGTCCTGGGATTGAGTCCCGCATCAGGCTCCCTGCTTGGCAGAGAGCCTGTTTCTCCCTTTATACCTCCCCCTGCTTGTGCTCTCTCTCTCTCTCTCATGCTCTCTCTCTCTCTCTCAAATAAATAAGTAAAATATTAAAAAAAAAAAAGCCCAAGTGCTTGACTCCCTTTGATTATCATGTCAATGCATAAGGCACAGTTTAGAGAATGTTGTTACTCAACAATGGCAACTCTTGGTTTCATGTTTCTGTTACACCCCCAAGCCCCAGAGGGTAAAATGTGTCTCTGAAATAAGGCCCTAAAGAAGAATTCATCCACTTCCCACCACTCAATCTCCTTTACTAAGCTCTTCTCCAGGGAAATGACTTACTTGTTTAGATGACTTAGATAAGCAGTAAGCATATTTCTGAGTGCAGCATTTCCATTTAACTGGACTCATGCCCTAGGCAGCTTATAAGGATCAGCCCAGGGAGTCAACTTGAATTGATCCTTTTCCTCTCTTATTGCCACATCACTGGCAGAATTTCACACAGTCAGATGTAATTCTCCCTGACTGAGAAAAAAAATGAGGAATTTGGCTTTCCTATACACAGGTCATATTATGAAGTCTTCTTCATTCAGCTGCACAAGTGTGTGAATGAGAAGACAGGGGCATTGTATGATCCAGGAAGTGAGTCTGTAGGACTAGCTTGTGGTAGTTGTCATAAAACTTCACCATTGCCAAAAGACTAGAAAACCTTGAAACTGCTGAAATTGTGATGGTTTGAGGACTCTTACCATAAGGATTGTCAAAATCTAGATACATGTTCTATACAGAAGCAATAAAAATCATTCATTTAATATAGATTTAACAAACACATACTATGTGAGATTTAGAGCTCTACTCTAAACACAGAAGTAATCAAGACAGACCAAGTCCTTTCTTATATAGTAGAGGGTGCCAGAGGACCACTAACTGGTAAACAAGTAATTAAGAAATGGGCAAAGTAAATGGGGTACTGAGACTCAGCATCTGGGACCTACCATGAGGTCCAAGTTACCTAAAGCAAACACGTACTATGTCACGCATCTCATCTATGGGCCATAGTTCTAACAGTTGTGACAAATTTGTAATTGCTACACATTATAACTGCCAGAGTATCTCCCCTTTCTCCTAATTATATTTATTTTTAAGAAATGATGTGAATTATTGAAAGATACTGGGGATTCAGAGAACCAGTAGATGCTGGAAGACCACATTTGAAATAGCAGCCCTAGAGGTCAAAAGGCACAATATCTAATCATGTTTTCTTTATAAACAGCTTAATTAAATTATAACTGACATACAATAAACTGCACATATTTAAAGTATATAATTTGGAAGTTTTGACATACACACATACATACACATCGTATCAAGGAAAAAAACATATCCGTCACCTCTAAAAATTTCCTTGTGTCCCTTAGATATTCCTCCATCCCCTACACCTCCCCAATTCCCATTCCTAGGCAATCATTGTTCTGTTTTCTGTCACTATATATTATCTTGTATTTTCTAAATTATACAAAAAAATATAAAACATACTCTTTCTTTTTGGGGGCTTTGGCTTCTTTCACTCAGCATTTTTAATTTTATCCATACTGCTGTGTATATCAATAGCCCATTACTATTTTGTTTTTCCATTAGCATGTCAATGGACATTTGGGTTGTTTCCACATTTGGCCTATTATAAACAAAGCTTCTATAAACAATCATGTAAAAGGTTTTGTATAGACATATACTTTGGTCTCTTTTTGGAAAAATATCTAAAAGTAGATTTGGCTGAGTCATATGCTAGGCTGCATGTTCAACTTTCTAAAACACTGTAAAACTGTTTTCCAAAGGGGTTGCATCACTTTTACATTCCCATCAACAATGTAAGAGAGTTCCAGTTATTCCATATCCTAGCTAACACTTGGCAGCCCAATCTTTTAATTTTAGACATTCTAGTAGGTATATAGTGTTATCTCATCATAGTTTTTTATTTGCATTTCCCCTTATGATGTTGAACACCTTTTCATGTGTTTATCTGCCTCACATATATCTTTTTTGGTAATGTGTCTTTTCAATTTTTTTGCCAATTTTTTATTGGATTATTTATCTTCACAATATTGAGTCTTGAGAATCATCTATATATTCTAGATGATCATCTATATTTCTAGACACACAAGTCCTGTGTCTCACATACATGATTTGCAAATATTTTCTCCCAGTCTCTGTTTTATCATCTCAAACTCTTAACAGTTCTTTGAAAAGCAAAAGTTCTTAGTTTGATAAAGCACAATCATATTTTTTTTTCTTCTAATGAATCATGTTCTTGGTATTGTAGGTAAGAAATCTTTGCCTAATCCAAGATCATAATTCTTCAGGTACTGTAAAAATGTTGTTCTACTATATTCTGGATTACATTGGTTCTGATGAGAAATCTGCTTTCATTTTTATCTTCTTCCTCTGTTTCTCTGGATTGAAGCAATTTGATTATGGTGTGCCTCCGTGTAGTTCTTCTCATGTTTCCTATGGTTGGGGTTCACTGACCTTATTGGATCTATGTATTTATAGTTTTCATAAACTTTGAAAAGTTTTTTTCATTATTTATTCAATTAGTTTTCTTGCCTGTCCTCTTCCTTGGAGATCCAATTACATGTGGATTAGGCCATTCGAGGTCTTATTTTCTCTGTGTGTTTCATTTTAGGTGGTTTCCATTGCTATGTCTTTAAATTCACTAATCTTTTCTTCTGCGGTGTCGATATGCCATTAATCCCATTAAGTAATCATAGACCAGAATTCTCTCTCTTTTTTTTTTTAGTATATGTGCTGTCGAAGCGAGCACAATAGACCAGATTTCTCATTGTAGTCACTGTCATTCTTTTACATGTAGCTATCCAGTTTTCCCAGCATCATTTATTGACGAGACTGTCTTTCCCCATGGGGTATTCTTGCCTCCTTTGTTATAGATTAATTGACCGTATAATCATGGGTTTATTTCTGGGCTATCTATTCTGTTCCACTGATCTATGGGTCTATTTTTACACTGGCACTATACTGTCTTGATTACCACAGCTTTGTAGTATATCCTGAAATCTGGGATTTTGATACCCTCAGATATGTTTTTCTCTCTCAAGATTATTTTGGCTATTGAAGGTCTTTTGTGGTCCCATACAAATTTTAGTATTACTCGTTCTAGTTCTGTGAAAAATACCTTTGGTATTTTCATAGGGATTGCATTGAAACTATAGATTGTTATGGGTAATATTGACATTTTAACAATATTAATTCTTCCAATCCATAAGCATGGAACATCTTTCCATTTGTTCGTGTTATCTTCAATTTCATCAGTGTTTTATAGTTTTCAGAGCACAAGTCTTTCACCTCTTTGGTTAAGTTTATTCCTAGGTATTTTAATCTTTTCAGTGCAATTATTCATGGCATTCTTTTCATAATTTCTCTTTCTGCTACTTATTAGTGTATAGAAACACTACCAATTTCTGGGTATTTGTTTTGTATCCTGCAACTTTAATGAATTCATTTATTACTTCTAGTAGTTTTGGGGGGAAGTTTTAGGGTTTTCTATGCAGTGTCTTATATCATATGCAAATAGTGACAGTTTAACTTCTTTACCAATATAGATGACTCTAATTTCTTTTTCTTATCTGATTGCTTTGGCTAGGATTTACTAGTACTATGTTGTATAAAAGTGGCAAGAATAGACATCCTTGTTCTGTTCCTGATCTTAGTGGAAAAGCTCTCAGTTTTTCACCATTGATTAAGATGTTAGGTGTGGGTTTTTCATATGTGGCCTCTATTATGTTAAGGTATGTTCACTCCAAAACTACTTTGTTGAGAGTTTTTATGATGAATAGATGTTCAATTTTTTCAGAGGCTTTTTCTGCATGTATTGCATGAGATGATCATATGGTTTTTACCCTTTGTTTTGTTGATATGGTGTATCATGTTGATTAGTTTGTGAATATTGAATCACCTTTGCTTCCCTGGAATAAGTCCCACTTGATCGTGGTGAATAATCCTTTTAAAGAATTGTTGAGTAGGGTTTGCTAATATTTTATTGCAGATTTTAAAGTCTATTTCATCTGATATAAGTATTGCTACCTCGGTTCTGGGTTTTCTTTTGTTTTTTTTGTTTTTGTTTTTTGCTTTCATTTGCATGGTAAATGTTTTTCCATCTCTTCACTTTCAGTCTGTATGTGTCTTTAGGTCTGAAGTTAATCTCTTGTAGAGAGCATATAGATGAGTCTTGTTTTTAATCCATCCTGCTACCTTATGTCTTTTGATTAGAGCACTTGGGCCACTTATATTTAAAGTAATTATTGATAGGTATGTACTTATCGCCATTTTGTTCTTTGTTTCCCGGTTGTTTTTGTGGGTCTCTGTTTCTTCTCTTGTGATCTTTTGTTTTGTTTTGTTTTTAACATTTTATTATAATACAGTTTTCAAATAATTTAAAAAGTTGATGGAACAGAAAACTTTCTTGCTCTCTTTCTTTGTGATAGATGATTTCTGTTGTGCTGTGTTTGGCTTTCTTTCTCTTTATTTTTTGTGTAGCTATTATAGGTTTTGAGTTTGCTGTTACCACAAGGGCTCATATACAACATCCCAAGTATATAGCAGTCTATATTAATTTGATGGTCATTTAAGTTCAAACACATTCTAAAAATTAAAAAAAAAAATTTACTCCCTCCTCCACGTTTTATATATATGCTGTCATATTTTATATCTTTTAATTCTCTTATGTCTAATTATGGTTATTTCTTTTCCACTTAAGTCTCTTTAACATTTCTTGTACGGCTGATTTAGTGGTGTAAACTCTTTTATCTTTTGTTTGTCTGGGAAACTCTTTATCTCTTCTTTAAATCTGAATGATAATCTTGCCAGGTAAAGTATTCTTGGTGGTAGGTTTGTCCTTTCAGCACTTTGAACATATCATGCCACTCCTTCCCAGCATGCAAAGTTTCTGCTGAAAAATCAGCTGATAGCCTTACAAGGGTTTTTTGTTTTTGTTTTTATTGTAGGTAACTTCTCTCTTCTCTCCTCTTCTCTCTTGCTACTTTAAAAATTCTCTATCTTTAAACTTTGACATTTTAATTATCACGTATCATGGTGTGGACCTCCTTGTTTGGAACTCTGTGCTTCTCCTGGATGTTTATTTTCTTCCTAGTTTAGGGAAATTTTCAGTTATTATTTCTTAAAATAAGTTTTCTTCTCCTTTCTTTCTTCTTCTCCTTGGGATCCTTATAATATGAATGTTTGTTTTCTTGATGTTTCCAAGAGATCCCTTAACCTATCCTCATTTTTAAAAAAATTATTTTCTTTTTGCTGTTTATTGTGGGTGCTTTTCAATAATTTGTCTTCCAGATCACTGATATGTTTTGCATCCACTAGTCTGCACCCACTGTTGATTCTCTCTGGTGTGTTTTTTTATTTCAGTTATTGTATTCTTCAACTCTGATTCATTATTTTTTTACATTTTCTATCTCTTTATTAAAGGTCTCACTGCGTTCTTCCCTTTTTCTCTGCAGCCCAGTGAGCATCTTTTGAGGTATATTGCTTACCTCTGTTTTATTTAGTTATTTTCCGAGGTTTTTTTCCTTGTTCTTTCCTTTGGAGCATATTTCTTTATCTCCCTATTTTGCTTGGCTTTCTGTGTTTTTTTCTGTAGATTAGGCAGAGCAGCTACTTCTCCTAAACTTAAAGGAATGGTCTTGTGTATGGTTGTGCCCTGTGTAGACTGTGTGTGATGATTGGTGACTTTTGCTGGCTGGCTGAAGCAGTGGCTACTGTGGGCTGGGGATCCTGGGGCTTTCTATGCAGCAGGTGCCCTGTCAGGACAGTTAAAACTGAAGTGAATGCAGGCCAGGGTGTCCGGGATTCTGTGTGTTGAGGTCACCCTGCAGGACAGCTGAAACTGAAAAGGATGCAAGTTGAGGTGTGCTGGGGTGCTCTGTGCAGAGCAGCTGGAGCTAAAGCAGTGTGTGGGGGGGCCAGGAGATCCTTGAGTGCTCTACAAAGAGGGTGCTTGGACCAGATAGCTGAAACAAGTGTGTGCAAACTGAAGGGACCTGGGGCTTTACATGTAGAGGACACCTTGACAGGATAGCTGAAACTGAAGTGGATGTAACCTGGGGTGTACAGGACTTTCCACACAGATGGTGCCCTGAGGGGGTGGCAGGAGCTGAGGTGGGGTACAATCCAGGACTGGCTCTTTTATATGCTGGTTGTTCTTTTAAACTGCAACTTTTTAAAGAAAAAAGAAAAAAAAAAGCTTTTTTTTTTTTTTTTCTCTGTATCCCAGTGCAACTGATGCTGATGTGTGTTTGTGGACCTGGGGCTTACTGAGGCAGTAAGCCAGCTATGGCAACTGAACCCTACTCTAGTCTGTGCTTTTAAGGTGGTTGGAGAATATAAACCTGTCACTCTCCAGAGAGTGTTTCCGTGGCTCCTCTGCTGTTGGTGGAGTTCTAGTGCTCTCTTTTATATGCCAGTTGCTGTTTTAAACCAGCTTTTTTTCTGTGCCCAAGGACAGAAGAATCTGTTCCACTGCCATTCACAACATGGGTGGGGGAAGGGCCTTTGTTACCCTCTCTGTCTCTCTTGCTGTTGTCTTTTGACATTCTCTATCTTTTCTCGTGCAGAAGCTGTTCAGTTGGCCCTCAGTTCTTCTTCAGAGGAACTGTTCTATAAATAGGTGTAATCCCAAGGGGGCTGGACAAATTGGACCAAAAATTGTAGCCAGGGAGCTAAGGTGCAAGAGCACCTAGCTCCAGAGGACCTAAAAAGATCACGTTGGGCTATTCACCACGAAAAAGTCCAAAGGCAGAGAAATGAGTGGTGGTGAAACAAGAAAGGAATTTATTCAGTGAGGCCAACACCAGGAAGGCAGAGGACTAACATCTCAAAGACTGTTTCCCAGAGTGCCGAAAATACTTCCAGGCTTATATAAGGAAAATGCGGGACAAAGTGTTAAGTGAGCAGTAGAGGTTAGGTCGATCATTGTCTTGGAGTCAAGAACAGCGGAGTTCTGCTGGCTCTTGGCAATCCTTATTGCTTAAGGGTGTAGTTTCAGTTCCCATCAGAGGATGCCTTGTCCTCAGGGTCTTTTGACTGCATTAAGATATAAGCTGGAAAGAAGAACTTAAGCATTTAGAAAGTTTAAGGTCAAAATGGGGGCAGCTGAAATCCTCTTTCACCTTGGAGGAGGTAAGTTCAAGGTCTTCCTACATTGCCATCTTGGACTGGAACTAGAATAGAACCCCTTTGAATGTGCAAAGTGTAGGAGAAATCCAAGAAAGGAGAGAATCAAAGAAGGGAATCCCCCAATTTTGTATATGAACCAACGCAAATTCCAGTACCTCCCGAGTACTACCTACTCTGAGCATGGTATGGACACAGTGCATGTAGAAAAGGCTTACAGGTTCGAAAGAAAAATAAAACTATCTCAACTCTTGAATGACAGGATTGTCAATGTGAAAAAAATCCTAATGAGCTACACAAAAAGGTTTCTAGAACTCATCAATAGTTTAATAAGCCCCAGAATATAAGGTCACTATATAAAATCAGTCTTATATTTATATGCTAGCAATGAACAATTAGAACATGAAATTTTTTTAAAGTACCATTTAAAATCACACCAAAAAATGAAATACTTAGACTTAAATCTAACAAAACATCTACAGTATCTGTATGCTGAAAGCTACAGAAGGCTGATTGGAGAAATCAAGGAAGATATAAACAAATGGAGAGATGTCATGTCCATCCATGGAAGCCTCAGATTTGTTAAGATACCAGTTCATCTCAAATTGATCTATAGATTCAACATAATCCTGATCAAAATTCTAGAATTTTTTGTGGATATCAGCAAGCTGATTCTAAAATGTGTATGAAAAGACAAAGGAACTAGATAGCCAAAACAGCTCTGAAAAAGAACAAAGTTGGAGAACTTACATTTCCCAATTTTAAGATTTAACAGAAACCTACAGTAATCAAGGCAGTGTTACACTGAAGAAAGAATGGACACGTAGATCAAGGAGACACATAGCAGAGAATCCCGAAATTGAGCCTATACACAAGCACGGTCACCCAATTTCTGACAAAGATGCATAGTCAATCTAATGAGAAAAGGATAGTGTTTCAACAAATGTTACTGGAACAATTAAACACTTGTAGGCAAATAATAATAATAATAATAATAATAATAATAATAATAAGCATTGACCTAAATTCATAATTTATGAATGTTGGGCCTCTGATTCTTGGTTTTGGCTCAGGTCATGATCTCAGCGTCCTGAGATCAAGCCCCACATGGGGCTCTCTGCTCAGCAAGGAGTCAGCTCCTCCCTTTCCCTCTGCCTCTGCCCCTCCTCCCACTCATGCACTCTCTTCTCTCTCTCTCTAAAATAAATAATAAATCTTTTTAAAAAGTAACTCCAATGGATTATAGATATAAATGTAAAGTATAAAACTATAAAGCTTTTATAAGAAAAAAGGAGGAAATCTTTAGAAAGGAAAATCAGGCAAACAGTTCTTAGACATGACATGAAAAAGCATGACCCATACATTTTTTAAAAATAGCAGTTTGGTCTTCAACAAAATTAAAAGCCTCTGCTCTGCAAAAGACACTGCTAAAAGAATGAAAAGACAAGCTACAAACTGGGAGAATATATTCATAGATCAAGTATCTGACCAAAGGTATGCATCCAGAATATATTAAGAATTCTCTAAACACTAAAATAACAATCCAAATAGAAAATGGGCACGAGCTGAATTGACCCTTCACCAAAGAAAATGTACAGATAGTAAATAAGCATGTGAAAAGCTGCTTAGTAGCATTAGTCATTAGAGATATGCAAACCACAACTTCACACCCACAAGGAAGGATATAATTAACACAAATAATAACTGTTGTCAAAGAGGTGGAGAATTTAGAACCCTCGCGTTCTGCTGGTGGAAATGTAAAATGGTTGCTTTGGAAAACAGTTTGGCAGTTCTTCAAATATTTTAACATAGAGCTACCCTATGACCCAGCAATTCCACTTCTATGTTTATACCCCCCAAAATGAAAACATACGTCCACAAAAAAACTTGTACACAAATGTTCATAGCAGCATCATTCGTAATAGTCAAAAAGTAGAAAAAAAGCCCACAAATATTCATTGCTAGTAAATGGTTAAATAAAATATAGCATGTCCATAAAATGGAACATTATTTGGCAGCAAAAAGAAATATAGTACTGATATGTGTTACAACATGGGAGAACTTTGAAGTCGTTATGCTGAATGAACGAAGCAAGTCAAATATTACATGGTTCTATTGATGTGAAATATCCAGAACAGGAAAATCCATACTGATAGAGAAGAGATTAATGGTTGGCTAGGGCTAGGAGGAGGGGTGAATGGCCAGTGACTGCTTAATGGGAAAAGGACTACCTTTTAGGTGATAAAATATCTTGGAACTAGACAGGGGTGATGGTTGCACAACATTGTGAATGCACTAAATGCCACTGAATCAAATACTTTAGAATGGTTAATAGTTAATTTTATGTTATGTGAATTTTACGTCAATAAATTTTTTTTAAAAAGCCTGAAATCCAGGGCTAATCATTTTAACCATGTTCTCATGAACACCCCATAATTCACCAACACTTTTGGTCTTCTGCTCCACTGGATCTTACTTACAATTTCCTAACCACGGATTAGTCTATCCACTGACTGAACACTGGTGGTTCTTTGTCTGTCTTTGTGAGGCCCTTAACAATGCCAGTTGCAGAAGATGTTCCAAACTTTTACTTGCCCTTCTAAGCTATAACCATACTCCTCTTCCCAATGGCATTCATCTTATAATGCAGAGTAAGTAGAAACTATCAATTATCTGGTACTTAGTAGGAGCTCAATGAACATGTACCGGGTAGATGAATGACACTCTTCACTCTCCTGCGAGTCACTACCACCAACAGCAATATCTGTGTCTTTTGTTCCCTTTCCTCTTGTCAAAAAAAAGAAGGGTTGCTTAATATTCCTCCTTCCCAAGCTGGCCTACCCGTCACCTTCCCCGGCTCCTTTTGCCCCCAGGAGGAGTCCAGACTCCTTATCTGGCATTTCCAGTCTCACTTTCCCATACCTCCTGTCACAGGAACTTTCTTCTACCTTGACTTGGTATATTCAGAGTCAGTCTTCAACATCTACTTCAATGCCCATGAAGCCTTCCCCAGGCCCTCCAGCTAATGACACTTGCCATTGGAGTTGACAGTGATTGGGAGGTTACTGGTAACAAGCAAAAACCATCAGGAACCTTTGGGAAGACTGAGTGTACATGACAAACGAAAGCAGCGTGGAGGGTAAATTACATACAATAATAAGACATTATTTACCTTTTCACTCTCACTCTCTCATGAGTGGACAGTGGAGTCTTCTAGAGGTTACACAGAAGGGTACATCTCAACAGACTGAGGGGGAAGCAGATATGAGAATCCAGCTGTTTTCTATTAAATCAATCATTAAAGAGATTAGCAAAAATGTAAAACAGTGCTCATCTTCTCATTGATTTTTTGGGGAAAATATTGTTATTTTTCATAAAAATGTTTTTTGTGTTAACACGTATTGATTTTATTGCTACTTTTAAATGTTTTAAGTGTGTTTGAAATTTCTTGGTTTTAATTTCTAACACAATAAACATCAGGAAGTATGATGCACATAAACAAAAGTTCTTTGGGGCTTTAATAATTTAGTACAAAAGGGGTTCTGAGACCAAAAAAAATCAAAAACCACTCTATCCCAGGATTGCTAAGCAGAGCTGTGGGCTTGCATGAGGCTGGGTATTGCATATTTGCAATGGAGCTGGTTACTTGATTTTCTTCAACAGTGCCAGTGGGTTTTGGGACAGGAGGAGGAACAAGGAAAATGTACTTTTGAGTTGATCCAGTACTGCGGTTTGGCGGAGTCGCTATGGGCAGACTAGGTCAGGCTGTCTTGTTCTTCTAGATAAGGGAGATAAACCTCGTCATCTTAATAAATTACTCTTCACATTTTGCAAGAACTGGGAAGATTAAGAGGTTCCTTAACCCTGAATTTCCTTTTCCCTCATTAATCCCCTTTGAATCATTTTAATCTGGTTAATTATGTGCTCAGAGCAGTTTTTCTTATTGTCTAGCTGTTATGTTCAGTGCCATAAACAAAGACCATCTATTCAATTTCATGGTCTGATCTGTCTCTGAGGATATAGTCTGAGTGGGTCACTTCAAATAATGGAGTCTGTTAAATTATGTACGCAATTGCTCTGACCAGATTATAAATTTCCATACAGCATGAATATTCAATAAAGAATTCCTGATGGAGATGGGCTGTTGATGGGTGATTATGATGACAGCAAAGTTGATTCATTGATTCATTCAACAAATATTTTTTTGAGCATTTAGAATGAGACAGCACAGTCCAGACACTGAGGATTCAGCAGCAAACAAAAGCAGCAAAGATCCCTGTGCTCTTGGTGCTTAGCAGTCCAGTAGCGGAGACCGACTAGGAAAGATAATGGAAATAGAAACTATGATGGCTAATAATGAATGCTAGAGGAGAAAAAAGTAAATAAATCTTAGAGATGATATAAGAATTAGGGTTATGTGGGTGACATGCTAGATTGGGTGACCAGAGAAGGTCTTAGTGAAAAGGTGACATTTGAATAAAGACCTCAAGGAAGTGAAGGAACCATGTGGTGACAGGAAAGTGATCCAGGCAGAAGGAGCCACAGATTCCCAAAGGCAGGAGAGTAAACTGATATACTGATGGGCAGCAAGGGGCCGGTGTGGCCAGAGAAGAGGAGGAGGAGGAAGAAAGAGGTGGGGAGGGGGGCAGGGAGGAAAAGAAGAGGAAGAGGGAGAGAAGGCTGTAAAGATTGCCAGCAATAGAGAAGGTAGCAAAATTTGGTCATGCCAACTCCTCCCCCTCACGTTACCTGCTGTAGTTCTTTTTCTTTTTAAACTGAGATATAACTAGCATTCCTTAGCCTGTTTTCTACACCATTGCAAGACTTATTCTATTTTTAGCATCTAATGGAAGCAAGAAAATGGAAAACCCTAAATGTCCAATGATAGAGTTTAAGTAAGTTATGGCATGCTATGTGACCTTTAAAATTCATACTCCTGCAGAACATTTATGACTTGATCACTAGATAAAAAAAAAGGGGGGACTCAAAGCTATACTGCTGATTTTGTTTAAATGCATGTGCATATACATCTTCCCAGAGGATTATATGCAGTGTTAGAAGCACTTTCTACAATAAGCCCACATTACTGTCAAAATCAGAAAATAACATTTAGAAGTGAATTAAATGATTCAGTCCAGTATCACTTGAATCAATAAAATGTTTCAGCTCATAAATTTATTAGGCACCTTCAAAATATCAAGGGTGGTTTAAAATAGTCCAGTGTTAACCCTGCTGAGGTCCGTATTACAATGTGAGTCTATAAGATACTACATTTATTTGAAAATCATATAATTTGCTTTATACCAGATGCTGGTTGCTTTAGAACAGAATTAAATGGACAGATTCATCTTGGACCCCCATTTACTGTGATTAACATATTAACTTCCAAAATACTGTCTTAAATAGGTCTGTCTCTAAGACTGCATTGTCTTTAAAAAACCAAGAACCACTAGAAAAGCCATAGTGATAAATGTCACTGTAAACTTCCATTATTATTATTTGATCAAACAGCTTCTTCCAAAAGATTATATTGTTTGATATTATAGGTGAACTTCTTTAATTATTTCAGCATATAGATTTTAGAACATACTGAAATAAAAGAAAAGGATAATTTTATGTTGCATAACCTTAGGCCTCTAACTTCCACAAACCTCAAAAGAGAGGACATTACCAGCACCGTGGATCCTCTCCCTGTGATCACTCCCAATTACTGCCCCATCTCCCTCCCCAAACTTAATCAAAAACCTTTAACAACATAGGTTACATATGTCCACGTTTGAATTTTATAAAAATATAATGAAACAATATGCATTTATTTATGCCTGGCTATTATGTAAAGGCTGCTATGAACATTCCTGTTCCACTGTGCTTAGATAGAAGCATATCTGCTACAGCGTGTTAATGTTTAGTTAGCTGCCGTAGTCTTAAACCCTGGCTGCACAGTAGAATCACCTTGGTGCCTGAATGCCTGTTCCACAGATCATTCTAATTTAACCTTTGGTTAAGAACCACTGAGCTAGATGTTGAACTCCCCAGACAAAAGGAGGAGAGGAATCCAATGCAAGGAATTCTGAATGGTTTCCAGAAAGAGAACAATAAAATGCAGTGTAAAAATTAGTCTGTGTCCCTATTGATATTGTCTTTCCTCTTTTTTACTTTGAGCTCCTAAATGAAAAGACTACATGTACTGTCTTTACAATAATGTAAATGGCTTCCAGATTATTTTGAACATTCCCCAAATTCTCAAAGAAAAGAATTTAGACATGTTTTAAAGATACATGCGTCATGATTTGGCACACTTTGGGTGGGGATTAGGGTGTCAAAAATCTAGACAAACACTAGTTTGGTGTCCCAGCTCCATAAATATTGAAACTTGAAAAGGCAAGAGTTAATTTTCTATGGTCCAGATCAAGCCCAGAATTAAATGAGATCTGCTTAATAGTTTATTGTTACAACTGAAAATTTGGTTAGTGCCATTTAATTCCCTGGTTTCTTGAAACTGTTTTTTGGATCCATGCCCAGAAGCTGTCTTGAATATATTTCAGAGAATGAAAAACAAAAACTAACAATGGGGCTCTAGAAAGTGCAGCAGCAGATAGCACTGAAATATCACAAAGCTCTAAAAATATGTTCTACTTCAAGCTCAATCTCTAATATGCATTGATAGATAGCAGAAAACAGAGGCCATGATATAATTCTTTTGTGATATGTGCAGAAACAATATTATTTATGTGTAGTCAGGTAGTTGCCTTTAATTTGTAGTGTGAAAGTTGTCTTAAGGTCCCACCTGACCCAGAATGCTGCTTCACCAGGTTTCCCTCCCACCTGAGTTCACATGAACTCAACCACTTGACCAAGAAACATTTTTAAACTTTGACCACGTGTGAGGACTTATGAAAGTTTCTAGAGGCATATAAAAACCTCATCCTTGCCTTCAAGAAACTTACAGTGTTTGGGGGCAGAAAAGACCCACACTCGTACATAAACAAAGTAAACTGAGATTACAAGGTCAAGTTTAATGTGTCAAAGGAAGCCCGCCGAGCTGAGCTGATCAGTTAAGGCTTCTCAGAGGCAGTAGCATAAACTGAATTTAAAAGGATGGTCAGACTTCAAATTGGCAGGCAGGAAGGATGAGGGCATTGCAGACAAGGACAAAGGTGTGGGAAAAGAAAGGGGCAGATGTTCAGAGACCAATGAGGACAATCCTGTTGGAGTTTGAGATTCTTCTAAAGCAGTGATTATTAAAGATCTGTGATGATAACTAAGGCAGAGCAGAAGATGACGTACATATTAACCCACCAGTTCCATACTCCTGTGTAAGAAGATCTTATTAACAGCAAAGAATAGGAGACCATTAGCTAGACAATGACGATGCTAACAACTAAGCAATTTGGTAGAAACAAAACAATCAAGAAAGAAAATCCTAAGCAAATTCTCTAAGTATATGGATTAATACCCAAAATTGCAGCAATTGAAATCGATTACCAACTTAAAACCACTCTTGTGATGCTCTGTTAATGGGGCATTGTTTTTAGCTGCTCAAGCAGGAAATAGAACTCATCATCTGTCCCTCCCTCATCAACCTCTTTTCTGTGATCCATCCAGCAGCAGGTGCTCCCAGCTCTGCCTCCACCCTATGCCAAGACAGCTGGTCTCTCACCACCGTCCACCTAAACTCCCTGCTTTCTTTCTTAACCTCCATGCCACCCTCATCCTTCCCACCCAAATCCCAATTCCTTCTTTTTACTGCAGCTGGGATGTCATCTAAAAATCCTGAATCTAAGCAGTTCAATTTCCCTGCTTAAAACATTCCTATCATCCCCACTGTACAAAAAATAACATATAGAATCTGTAACATGACCACAGGACCTTGGTGGTCCTGACCTATCACCCCTCTGCCATCTTTCCTCATGCTCTTTTTCGTTAGATGATTGGGACTCTCTCTTCTCCTGGTTTCTTAAACTAGATCCACTTTTCCCAGCCTCCACTTAGAATGCATTTTGCATTCATTCTTTTCCTGACTAGCTCCTGGCATAGGTCAAAGCTTAAATAAAAGCCTACTTTGACCAATCCTCCCATCCTAATTTTGTCCCCTGTGTCATTCCTTTTCATAGCCTTTAGTCTTTTATTTCATGGCACGTACCACAATTTGTAATTACACACGCAACTTTTGTGTTAAAGTTTGAAGCATCACGGAAATACAGACCATATATGTTTGATTCATCACTGTGTACCTGAGCCTAGCAGCACCTGACACCTAAGGTGTTCAGTACATAGATTCACAATGCATGAAATGGGGGAATTTCAACTACTTCTTTGTGTGCTATACTATAATACAGATTCAAGCTTTGATAATCTCTATCACCAAATTTAGTGATTCATTTGGTTGGTTACTTGTAAGCATATACAGAGAAGGGCAGGGTCACATCCCTCAAGCACAGAAGAAAAATTTTCCATTTGTGACAGCTTAAGCCTCACATGGATGACATTTTGACCTACAAAAAGGCCTTACCCTTGAGATATAGAACATATGGAAGTAGTGGGAAATATAAGGAAATCAAAACAATAGTACAGTGTTTACTGAGTGTAATGTGCCAGGCTTTCTGCCACACCTTTTACAGGCATTCTTTATGATCTCACAGCTATCCTGAATTTAGGTATTATTGTCCCCATTTACAAATTAGAAAAGTAAACTCTGAGAGATTATTTGCCCATAACCTCAGAGCTAGTTGGCAGAAGAAATTGATGGAGCAAGGTCTTTTTAAAAATCCACATTTTGCCCAATGTAACCTCTGTGAAATTAGAAAACCAGCATGGAGTTTACATTTCTATAGATATTTCCCCCTTCGGTTGAAAGGACATTTAGCAATTCTCATCTTATTTTTCACAAGAACCATAAATACATTTTGAATAATTAAAAAATACAATTCACAAATAAACACTTTCTGATTCCAAAGTTTTGGCTGGAGAAACTCCTGCGTAAGAAGTTTACACTTCTTAATATGATTTATTAAAAAATCAAAATTAAGGTAAGTATATAAATAATATGTATCTCTGACCCAAATGATAAAAAATAGCCTTTGACCCATATACTTGGGACATGCATGTGGCTCCCTGGTATGTGCTAGCGAGTCTGTGGGCTGGGAGAGCAAACATTTAAGCATGACTAAGAGCAATAATGGCTCCCTTAGAAATCCTAAATGCACTAGCATGCACTAAAACCATAAATATTCAAGGAGTTGCAGCACTGGAAAAGAGAGAAACCCACCTTGACCTGGTATGAAGCAGATGTACTGAGAGCTTTGAAACTTCTTCAGACTAGGACATTTTAAGAATCCTGGAAAGGAGAGAGTCTGCAAAAAACCAGGAGACCTGCCAGGTAATCCTGACTTGGGGACTACAATTAAATTCCTTTCTTTACGAGTCTTAAACCAAAGTTTTAAATACTATAGACTATTTTACAGAGAAATGCTGCATTCCTGTTAGAAGGAAAGGTCTTCCTATAAGAATTAAGAGAAAGAGAACTACTATATGAAGGAATTGTATGTTTTATTTATTCCATATAACTCTCTGAAGGTGGAATTATTTCTCACTTGCAAATGAGGAAGCTGTCGTCTAGATAATTTAATTAATTAACCCATAATCACACAACTTGTAACAGGGCTGGGATTTGAACATAGACTTCTTGACTTCAGACACCTCTTCCTCTGGTAGTCAACTGTTGAGCATGGCTAAAGGAAGATTGGTGGATTTATCATCTAATGGGGAAAACTACAGATTCACAAGATTCTGCAGTTAAAAGGTAATGTCATTTCAGCACTATGTCGTATTTATCTTTGCATCTCTTACAGTGCTGAATGCCTTATAGGTACTCAATGTGTTGTTAGGATGATGCAAGGATGGATGGAGTGAAGGATGGATGGATGGAGGGAGGGAGGGAGTGAAGGATGGATGGATGAATTCCCTTATTCCTGGGGTATTCTGATTGCCTATCTTTTCCATATTGAGAGACAATTTCCCAGAGGACAGCAGGCAGTAGCCAATAGTGTAATATTGTAGCTGTTTCTGTCCTGTGAAGAAAAGGAACGTCTCACCACTTAATTTAAAAAGGTGAGCTACACCTGCAGCTGCTATAGTACAGTGAATGTAGAGGGTTCTGCACCTCTTTATGTTAAGGTGTTCCCACCTCCCTTTCTGGTCTCACTCCCTTTTGCAAAGTCCTACACCTAACATTAGTCCTGGGAAGCAAGTTTTCTTCTCTCTTTAACTCAGTGCCACAGGTTTAATTCTTGCCAAAGCCAACCCCAAGGTGCCCAACCAATTCTGAAGGTATCTAAAGTGGGCTTCATGTAAGTATCACCATTGAGGCTAAAGAACCTTCAATGAGATTCAGCCAGTATTATTATTTCCTAGTCTTGCCATTGTCTAACACAGAGTGGGTACAAGCAATGGGGAAAAGAAACAGCAACTGAAGCCATCGCTGGAAGACCTCCATCTTCATACTGGCCTCAGCTCCCTTGTCTTGGGAACAGGCTGGCAGCACCATGCTCGCATGTGCATATGTCCTCTCTCTCTCTGAATTCCACATCTCATCATCATCCTTATTTCTCCCAGAAGACTTTGTTTCCTTGCTTGGTATTTATGTTTGGCCTCTGTAGACTAGATTATTCTCTCTTGGCCAAGGAGAGTCTTATTTCACAGTCTTTTCCAGAAGGGAGATTTTAATTCTGCTCAGGAAGTGCTTGAGAATGGTAGTAAATCTCATCTCTGAGTCTTTTTTTCTCAAAAGGTTCCAAGTCATCAATTTGAGATGGTGTAATTAGTCATTCTTCTTAGTTACTTGATATTCACAAGCAATATTGTAAGTTCATCAAATGGCAAAGCCTGTGGGTCAGGAGACATGAAAACTAATCATACCCTCTAAATAGTTCCAGCATCCCAGCTACATTTTCCTGCTGGCTTTGGAGCAGGAGGAGCATGTGGCCATAGCCAGAGTTGGCAAAATGGTGGCAGTGGTCAAGAACTGTTTCACCATCACATTCAGGGAAGGAACATGTTAACAAGAGGCAACCCTTATCCCAAGGCTGCCTTTGCCTTAAGGAATACAGGTGGGAGACAATCTTTGAATAGGTAAATCATTTGTCTAATTCTAGGTGTAGGTAGAGGATGGGATGTCTTGTGGAAAACTGAGGGGAATTCACCTCAGGAAATGAGAAGATTATTTAAAGTAGAAAATTACAATAAAATTGTGTGTGTGTGTGTGTGTGTGTGTGTGAGAGAGAGAGAGAGAGAGAGAGAGAGAAACTCTAAATCCCCATTAATAATAAATACTCTTCAGAGCACCAAACATGATCTTTCTAACCTTAAAGTCAGAAGGAAGCTATCTCCTGATTTATTCCAAATAGCCAATTAGCAGATAAATCTTTTTTTCTAGGTCACCCCCTTGGTAGAACAACTGATGTTGGCCCTGTCATCAGTGAAGAGTGGCCCCCAAAAGAGATCCAAGTCCTAACTCCTATACCTATAAATGTGACCATATTTGGAAATAGGATTTTGCAGACATAATTAAGGATCTTGAGATCACCTAGATTTAGGGAGGGCCCCACACCCAATGACTGGTATCCTTATAAGAGAAAGGAAAGGGGGATTCAACACACAGACATGGGTAAGAAGAACTGTGAAGATGGAGGCAGTCAATGGAATTAGGCCAGAAGTCAAGGAACACCAAGAGTGACCAGTAGCCACCAGAACTTAGAGGAGAGGCATGGAATGGATACTTCCTCAGTGCCTCCAGAAAGAACTGACCTTGATAACACTTTTATTTTGGACTTCTGGCCTCTAGAATTGTGAGAGAATAAATGTCTGTTGTTTTAAGCCCCCCAGCTTTGTGTTAATTTGTGGTAGTAGCCCCAGGAAACCAATACAGGCCCCAAGCCTCAGGTCTGAGCATAGAAGTGAATAGGAAATGACGTACAGAAAATACTACTTTGAACTACAGCAGGAACCTGTTTTACCAGGATTTATACAATACTTGAACATGAATAATTTTTATATTAGACAGAAGGATATGTCTAAATTCTAGCAATCTGATCTGAAAACTTAATGACATTGAAGCAAGAGACCAGTGAAAAGACTTATGCTCATACCTTTGGTTGAATTCAGGATGCCTGAGTAGGCCCATTAGAGTTTCATATTCAGGAAAGCCCCATGAGCTTCATGAGGAGAGTGGTTGGATCCATGTTACTGGTAGCCATCCTGCAGGGTGAATACTTCGAGCAGGTGAAGACTGGGGCTGCTTCTTCTCCTCTAGGACTATATCCTGGCTGGGGAAGGTATCTGCATCAGAAGAGGAGGAGGGAGTGATGGGGAACAGACTTAGCCTGCAAAGGGAGACAGTGTTGGAATGCAGCCTAGTTTTGCACCTTCTACCTTATTTTCTGGCCCTTCCTCTTATAGCAGGTAGTTAGAGAGGGTGCAGCAGTAGACTGAAATATGTCAAATCATTGATTCAGCACTAGTGGAAAAGAGGCTGTGAGTATATGGTGCTGTTGGAGACTGATGGGCAGTGGGAGGAGGGTGGTTACCTTGGGGCTTGATGGCTACTGGAGCAGAACAAGAAGTAGCCATCCCCCAATGTGTAAGTATCGTGAGGGATGGCAGCGGTGGCCATTTTGGACATTATTTCAGCAACAGAGTGACATCCATGTCTAGAAGGAATATAACAACAGTGACCAGGAAAAAGCAAGGGCAAGAACCATGGTACAAGCCACTTTAGAAAACCCTATGGAACCCTCAGCTAAAAGAGAGGATTTGAGAGTTGAGGTTGTAGGTGCTTTTAGCTAATGGAGACTGGAGCAAAAGGCCACAGTGAGCTCTCACCTCACACCCGTTAGGATGGCTACTATCAAAAAACAAACAAATAAAAGCAACCCCCCAAAACAAAATAACAACTGTTGGTGAGGATATGGAAAAATTGGAACCCTTGTGCACTATTGATGAGATGTAACGGTTCAGCCATTGTGGAAAACAGCATAGCACTTGCTCAAAAAATTAAGAATAGAATTACCACATGATCCAACAATTCTACTTTTGGGTCTATACCCCAAAGAACTGAAAGCAGGGTCTTAAAGAGATATTTGTACACCTATGTTTATAACAGCATTATTCACAATGGCCAAAAGGTGGAAGCAACCCAAGTGTCCATTGATAAATATGAATGGATAAACAAAATGTGCTACATACATACCATGAAATATTATTAAGCCATAAAAAGGAAGGAAATTCTGACGTGTATTATAACATGGATAAAGCTTGAAGACATTTTGCTAAGTGAGATAAGCTAGTCACAAAAAGACAAATATTGTATGGTTCTAGTCATGTGAGGTACATAGAATGGTCAAATTCAGAGACAGAAAGCAGAATAGTGCTTGCCAGGACCTGGGGAGTATGTGAAATGAGGAATTAATTAATTAATGGGTAGAGTCCGTTTTACAAGATGAAGAGTTCTGGGGATGGATGGTGATGACAGGTGCACAACGGTATAAATGTACTTAATATCACTGAACTGTATGTTTAAAATTGTTAACAGTAAATTTTATGTTGTCTGTATTTTACCGTGAATAAAACAAAACAAAACAAAAGCCATGACTTCCTTCCCACTTCTACCCTGAACACCTGCACACACACTCTATCACCTTATGCCCACATTCATGCATGTGAGCCTAGGATGACCTGCAGAAACATAGTACACATTCCATGCTGCTGAGCAAAGCCTGAAGATATCTGCTCCAATATGACTAAGTCTATAAAATAAATTGTCCTTTAATGTTTAGAGCCTGATATGTATCATAAGCCATCTGGCTGGAAAATAAAAAAACCTGGAACTCAACTTGACTCCCTGTCTCCTTTGTATCTAGCACCCCTTGGCCAGGTCTTGTTCATTTTGCCTCCATGATATGTTTTAGATCTAGCCCTTCCTCTCTACTCAGGAGTCTAGTTCAAGTCTTCCAGTTGGATTTAACAACAGCCTCCTTACTCACCTCCTTGCCTCCAGTATCACTCCTTCTAGACTCATCTTCCCCAGGGCTGCCAGAGGGATCCTGCAAAAAAGCAAGTCTGAGCATGTCCCAGCTCTGAGAACCTTCTAGCAGTTGTCAGCTGGCTCCAGAATGTGCACTCCGTGGCTTGAATGTTTGAAAGGATCCCCCCACCAGCCCCATTCTTGGGATGAGTCTGACTGTCTAGCCTCACCTTCTGCCAATTCCCAACTCCTGATATATCTTCCAAATGTTGCCTACTAGCATATTAATACTCATCTTCTGAACATGCTGTCTCATGTCTATGATTTTTCACATGCTTTCCCTGCATCGTAAAATGCCCTTCTGACTTGCCAACCTGACAAACTCTAGTGAGCTTTCCAAACTCAGCTAAGACTGACACTTCTCTTATCTCTCCATCTCACCTCCATCCCACTCTGAATAAATTTAACCTCTCCTCCCTCACCACTACCTCCCTCATTTAAACATTATTCTATAAGCATGTCACATGGCTTGAGAATTTGTACCTTTTTATATGCTTCACTTTCCTATAGAACTGAGGTTTCTTGGGGCACCTGGGTGGCTCAGTCAGTTAAGAGTCTGCCTTCAGCTCAGGTCATGATCACAGGGTCCTGGGATCGAGTCCCTTGTCAGGCTCTCTGCTCAGTGGGGAGCCTGCTTCTCCTCTCCCTCTGTCTGCCATTCCCCCCCCCCTTGTGCTCACTCTCTCTCCCCCTGCCATCAAATAAATAAATAAATAAATCTTAAAAAAAAAGAACTGAAGTTTCTTAAGAGTACTGCATACCTAGCACGTGATAAATGTTTGCTAAATGAAATCTGTTAAAGAGTTTAGCCCATTAAAATGGTCATAATGATAAGACTTCTGACTATAATTATAAAATTAGATCACAATTTTATTAAAATTAAGTGACCATAAATATCACCACTTTATTAAAATTAAGTGACCATAATTATAAAATTTCTGTCAATCAAGGAATTTTTTACATTTTCAAGGAACTCCAGGCCCCATCTGGTCCTGTTTCTCAGCCAGTTATATCAGAATGTCAGGATTTGGGGCCTGGACATCAGTATTTTTTAAAGCTTTCTAACTGGAAGAAAGGACTTCAAAACCCCTGGTAGCCAAGTTTAAAAAATTCTGATCTTATCTATTCACCTATGAGTGGATAGTAACTTCCTATATCCATTCCAGGAAGACAGACGTTTCATTTTTTTTAATCTCTGGGGACACAATGCTAGACCCTCCCTTATCCTATAAAATAGCGTCCCTCTTTAAAATAAATAAATAAAACCAGGAGTTAAAGAAACTTGTGGCTCTCAGAATTTATTTTTCAAATACAAGATTGCTTTTATAATTTTAAAACAGTTCTGAAGTCCTTTTCTGAGCATCTGATCTTTAATCCCCTGTTTGGCATGGTTTTCTTAATTTGGTATCTGTTTGAAAAATAGTTTCAACATTACTATTTCCTAAGAAGTGTGTGGTCATGACAGAATGAGCTGGCTAGCAGAGTTTATTTTTAGCCTAGTGATTCTCATCCAAGATCCATAGCGAGCGGTAACACTCAACTTCTTTTTCCTGACCTGACACTTTCTATGCTTGTGGGCAAATCATCCTTTTCAGGGAACATCCCACCTCCAAAACTTTTGCTGGGCTACAAATATTTCTTAGCTCCCAAGCCAAAGTGAAGCTTTTAACACCCCTAAATACAAAACTTTGAGAGGTCCTTTCAGCATTGTTGTGTTCTGCCTTATGAACAAGGGCATCTGTGTAGGAAGCCATCTGGAAGGAACGATGATTATGAGGATCACTTGGGAATGTTCTGAATCTGGAAAATTGCATCTAAATCCTAAGTTCTGTCATTAATTTAAGAAAACACCACCTTTTTCCTACAAACTTAAATCACTTTTATTTAAAATCTCAGGCCCAAAATGGAATTCATCTGTCTTTTACTATCATCTAAAAACCACATGCCTGGAACAGAGCAGAAGCACAGGGGACTGTCTGACTTCTCATTTGCCCCAGGTGCACCGTCACCAATTCCTGCATGATCTTTCTCACATCCATCCTTCCCTCCATTTCTCCACTGTTGTCCTCATTGCCCCCAGATGTTATCTTCATTTCTCTACTGCTTTCTTCCCTTCAGCCATAACCAGGACTCACCCTCCTAGCTAGGAAACAAGCCTAGCTAGCTCTCTTCCTTGCTTTCTCTGCTGCTATGACAAATTACCACAAACTTAGCAAATTAAAATCATACACCATTATTCTCTTATGGTTCTGGGGGGTCAGAAGTCCAAAATGACTCTGATGAGGCTAAAATTAAGGTGTGGCTAGGGCTGCATTCCTTCTGGAAGCTCCACAGAGAATCCATCTCCTTTTGTCTTCCAGCTTCTGGAGGCTGCCAGCATTCCTTGGCTCATTGTCCCTTCTTCCTTCTTCAAACATAGCTCATCGTTTCCATCTTCTTCTGCCTTCAACTCTCCTGTCTCCCTCTTATAAAGGCCCTTGTGACTACACCGTGCACATCCAGATCATCAAGTATAACCTCCACATCTTAAAATTCTCAGCTTACTTACATCAGCAAAGTCCTTTTTGAGATATAAAGCAATATATTCACATATTTTAGAGATTAGAATGTAAATGCCTTCAGAAGAAGGAACATTATTCGGTCTACTACATGTACTGAAGATTTCTAGCCAAGAACCATTCTGATCACTTCTTCTTTTCACTGCTAAAACATACTAAGTTGAATTGTAGCCCCCACCCCTGCCAAATTCATGTCCACTTACAACCTCAGAATTTGACCTTTATTGAAAATAGGGTCTTTGCAGACGTAATCAGTTAAGATAAGATGAAATCATACTGGATCAGAGTGGGCCCTAAATCCAACATGACTGATATCCTTATAAAAAGAGAAGATTTGGACACAGAGACACAGGGAAGACTCCATGTGACAGCAGAGGTAGAAACAGGAGTGATGAAGCTACAAACCAGGAAATGCTGAGGATTACTGGCAACCACCAGAAACTAGAAAGAGCCAAAATGGGACTCTTTTCTAGAAGCTTCAGAAGAAGCATGGCCCTCCCAACAGCTTGATTTCAGACTTTTGGTCTCCAGAACTGGGGGAGAATAAGTTTCTATTGTTTCAAGCCTCCAGTTTGTGATACTTTATTATAGCAGCTCCAAGCAACTAATACAGATGTGTTGCAGAAGAGGTACCCTATTTTGTTCATGTGCCAGCTTTTACTGGGAGATAGTCTGACATGGTAGCTGACCAACCCCTAAATGCTTCCTTTGTTCCATTTATAATGTACAAGGATCTTTGTAGATTATTGGCTCTGTGCCTGGGGCTTCTTCATTTGAAGACCTCAGACTGTCTTCTAGCACATAGGAAGTCAAGAGTGTCTAGGTCAGGGGTCAGCAAACAGTTTCTGTAAAGGGACAGATAGTAAATATTTTAGGCTTTGTGGACCAAAAAGCAAAATCAAGAATGTTATATGGATACTTATATAAAGAGAAAGAAATGAATTTCCACACATTTTTACTAACAAATTTAAAACACAATAATAACTTGGTACATTTTTTTTAGATAAATCTATAATGTAATTTTTTGTATAGGTCTGTAATGAGAAGAAAAAAATTCCTTTTGGGGGGATAAGATTTCATTTAATTGGGGCTCAAATATAATTGGCACATCATCGTTGCTAATGCTCATCTGTTAACACTGATCTGTAATGAGATTTTACCTCACTGAGGATTTCAATTCAAAAATGAATATTGCATCTTTGAAAATGTCTTCTCACACAGAAAAGTTCTACCAAATACTGATAACAGTTCATGAGCATATAATTTTAATTGAGCATACTGACTGCTTGAAAGGCATTTATAGAGTTCTATTAAATTTTTCTGTTGATATTTGTCTTTTAGCATATCATTACTTTGCAGATTAATCACTTCCAACGAAAGGTAAGATGTAAACTCCTCAATTGCTCAGTTAAATGGATTTTGAAATATGGAAAGTTTCTTTACACTTGCATTCTGGTCCAAAAACTGCTGCTGGAGCCAGTCTGAACTCAGAAAACATACCCACTGCAAATTTGCACGGAAATGGAGATCTCACTTCTTGTTTTATCTTTTGACACCACTGTAAGTGTATAAGGCAGGCTGAGACTCAAACAATGTTAATTGTCAAAATGACAACAGCAGTGTAAGTTTTTCATATAAGTGTTGTTTGGCTTTGTGATTTTAGTTTGGATTCATTAAAAAACATCAAGAATGCAGCAAAAACTAATTTTTAGAGCCACTCAGTGTTCAGTAGTATTGGCTGAAGGCAGTGCTTCTCATTTCAAGAAATTTCAATCTTAGCCCCGAGCTCAAAAAATTGCAGTAAAACTTTACCACTGCCATTGAACTGCTATTTGGCACAAGTCAGGGTATTCAGTTTCTTTTTCTGGCAAAAACTTATGGATCCAACTATAGTTACATCCATGAGAGCAAATGAGTTCACCAATGGAGCTACTGGATGGAGCTACACATGATAGATTCAAGTATTTTCTGCAAAGTACCTGCTAATGAATAACACAATAAATAACCACAGGCTTTGAACACTTTACATTCATTACATTTCACTGAGAGGCTAAAAGTCTCAACAAGTTTATTTTCTCTGGACACATTTCCTTGGCTGCTGCAATCAATCATAATTTAGTTAACTCACCATTTTAAAACAGCTTTCCTTGCTTGGCTAACAAGTGGGCCACTCAGAAATGTTCTTTGGTAGCAGGCTCATTTTCATTTTTTTTTTTTTAAGATTGTATTTATTTATTTGACAGAGAGAGAGCACAAACAGGGAGAGGGGCAGGCAGAGAGAAGAGGAGAAGTAGGCTCCCCGCTGAGCAGGGAGCCCAATATGGGGCTCGATCCCAGGTCCCAGGATCATGACCTGAGCTGAAGGCAGACACCCAACCCACTGAACCACCCAAGTACCCCTCATTGTTTTATTTTTGTGAAGAAATCCTACTGTGATGAGAAACTGTTTAAGTTTTTCTAATTTTTCTAACCATTGCTTTCCTGCGAGCTAGGGATATTGTGATGATTAATCTGGTTGACATATATTGTATTCTTTTAGCATAACTATGCCATTGCACAATATGCAGAATGCTTTGCCACCTAATTCTATAACAAAATCATGCACACTCCATTGTGTCTTAAAAGCATGATTCAAAGTCCACTTTTCCTTTCTTGTTTTGACTTAATGGATATTTACTGTAAATGTAAATGAATAAATGAGGGGAAGAGAAAGAAGGAAAGGAGGAAAAGAAGGAAGAAAGGAAGAAACAAACAAAAGAAGGAAGGTCGGTGGGAGGAAGGGAGGAAGGGCAAAAGGAAGGGATTTCATCATATGACATTTAAAATGCTGGGGAGTTATAACTGCCCCACTGCAATTTGTAGGGTGCCAAGCACTAGTCCAAAGTGATGAGAGTGCCATACAGAGTCTCACAGGGCTACTACTCAATTCTGCCATTATAGCTCGAGAGCATATAGACAATATGTAAACAAATGAGTATGGCTAGGTTCCAATAAAACATTATTTGTGGACAGTGAAATTTGAATTTCATATAACTTTCATGTATCATGAAATATTCTTTTTTTAATTTCCCAATTATTTATAAATATAAAAGTCACTCTCAGCCTGTCGACCATATAAAAGCAGATGGTATGCCAGATGTGGCTGGTGGGTTATAGTTTGTTGTTCTTAGGTCATTTCCAAAGTTCATCCAGCTCAATATCATAAGATGCCCTTGAGAGAGCAGTCATTGTTGTCACTTCCTTTGCACAGGGCACCTGTATACTACTGTTTACTTGAATATTTCAAAGAAAGGGCTATGAAATTTGTTTTAAAACTGAACTGGGTTTTTTACCATTTTGTCTATTTTTTTAACTTTTGCTGAATTTATTCTTTATTTTATTTCTGTTTGCTAATTGTTTACTTTTTTTTTTTAAAGTGACAGCACAGATTTGGAAGCCATTGTGCAATACATTACCTGGGATCCACACAAAGGAGGTTTCCTTTTTGACCTATTTCATGTCCCATAGTATATATCCCATGACAGTCCCATGACAGTCCCAGAAGGTTCCCGGTCCCAACATGCAAAGAATTTGAAAGTCATCACTCCCATCCTCACAACAAGATAAAAACTGAACAGACTGAAAAATCAGTGACTTCCTAGATCCATCAGAAAATTGGGGTCACATGGCAAAGTGCCACCCTAACACTAGAGAGACAGGAGAATACAGAGAACCAAGGTTGAGATCAGGTTACTGGGAGCAGAAGCCATTAGAGCTAGTAACTGGTAGGAATATTTAAACCATAATTGATGTATTCCTGGAGGCTGAGTGTGGACTAATTTCAGACTTAAAAACCCTAGGGGCTCAGTTTTAGGAAACTTCCACACTTTCATGGGTTTTATCTCAAGAAGTCCATCATGCTCTCAAGATAAAAAATGGGAGAAAAAAGTTCTCTTATCTATCTTTCTGGTACTGGAGGGAAAAAGTAAACATTTTTGAACTACACCCAGATTTTCTCCATAACAAAGACCAACCCTAAAGGGAAATTATCAGAGGCTTAGCCAGCCTGGTGAGAGGGCAATTAAGACAACTCCAGTCCCCTCTAGCCTTCCTCTCTCCTATAAGAGGAGAAAAAAGGCTAAGAAATGGTTTAGAAGGTCAAAACCTAGAGACTCAAACCACTAAAAAAAAAATTGAGATTTAATATAAAATTATAAAGTTTTCCTGCTGTCTTACCACCACATCAACTGGGCTCTAATATAATAAAAGTAGATTACAATTGAGAGAAGCACAAGACATAAATTCTGTTTATGAAGAAAGTCTTAGGGAAACCCAAAGACAATAAACTGGGGTGGGGGTGGGCAGCGAGTAGGGAAACAAAGAAACTTAAGCCTCTGGAACCTATAGCTACAGAAAACATTTAAACACAGCCAGGCTAACTCATTCCTCATCAATCTAATAGATAACCTTTCATTTGAAGTAATAAAAGCAGCAATATATTGGGTGATTATAGCATGTGGATAAGTGAAAAGATGACATCATATTATTAGATTAGAAGGGATGGGAGGGAGGAATTGGGAACACTCCGTTATAAGGTACCTGCACTACCTGTGAAGTAGTATAGTGTTTGAAAGTGGACTTTGATTAGTTGTAAATGTGTAATGCAAACAAAAGGGAAACTATTACAACTATTTTTAAAATGGAAGTATAATCAAGATGCTAAGAGAAAGAAGAAAATGGAATAATATAAACTGCTCAATTAAAATCAGAGAAGACAGAAAAAAGGGGAAGATTAAAAAGAAGCAAAGTATAAATGCAGTAAATAGAAAAAAGTTACAAACATGATAGATATTAATCCAACTATATCAATAATCACATCAAATGTGAATGGTCTAAATACACAAATTAAAAATCAGAGATTGTCAGAGGAGATACAAAAACAAGATCCAACTACATATTGTCTACAAGAAACTCACTTAAAATATAAAGCTAGATTAAAGGTAAAAGGATGAAGAAAGATATACCATGCTAACACTAATCAAAAGAAAGCTGGAATAATTATATTAATTTCAGACAAAGCAGACTTCAGAACAAAGAAACTCATAGAGTAAAGAAGGTCATTATATAATGATAAAGGGGTCAGTTCTCCAAGAAGGCATAACAATCCCTAACTTATCTATACCCAACAAAAGAGCCTCAAAATACTTGATGGAAAAACTCCTAGAACTTCAAGGAGAAAGAGAAAAATCCATTATTATAGTTGGAAACTTCAACACCCTTCTGTCAGTGATTGGCAGATCCAGAAGGATATATTTAAGGATACAGGTGAACTAAACAACAGCATCAATTAACCAGGTCCAACCGATGTGTATAGAATATTTCATCCAACAATAGTTGAAAAAACTTGTTTCTCAAGTTCACACAGAACATTCACCAAGACAGACCACATTCTGTGCCATAAAACATGCCTTAGCAAATTTAGAAGAACAGAAACCACACAAAATATGCTCTCAGGCCACACTGGAATTAAACTGGAAATCAATAACTGAAAGATAGCTGGAAAAATACCCAAATATTTGGAGATTAAACAACATACTCCTAAATAAGACATAGGTCAAAGAAGGAATTTAAAAGTATTTTGGACTTGACCTCAGCTGTAGCAACTTCTTACTAGACACATTTCTGGAGGCAAGGGAAACAAAAGCAAAATTGAACTCTTGGGACTTCACCAAGATAAAAGTTAACAAGAAGTTATCTTCCTAACAGTGAAGGAAACATTCAACAAAACAAAAAGGCAACCTGCGAAATGGGAGAAGATATTTGCAAATGACATGATGGATAAAGGGCTAGTATCCAGAATCTATAAAGAACTTATCAAACTCAACACCCAAAAAAAATAAATAATCCCGTTAAGACATGGACAGAAGACATGAACAGACATTTCTCCAAAAAAGGCACAGAAATGGCAAACAAACACATGAAAAGGTGCTCAACATCACTCAGCATCAGGCAAATACAAATCAAAACCACAATGAGATACCGCCTCACACCTGTCAGAATGGCTAAAATTAACAACACAAAAAACAACAGATGTTGGTGAGGATGCAGAGAAAGGGGAACAGTCTTATACTATTGGTGGGAATGCAAGCTGGTGCAGACACTGTGGAAAACAGTATGGAGGTTCCTCAAAAAGTTAAAAATAGTACTACCCTATGACCCAGCAATTGCACTACTAGGTATTTATCCAAAGGATACAAAAATACTGATTCAAATGGGCACATGCACCCCAATATTTATAGCAGCAATGTCCACAATAGCCAAACTATGGAAAGAGCCCAGATGTCCATCTACAGATGAATGGATAAAGAAGATATGGAATATCTTCTGGATATTCCACAATGGAATATTACTCAGCCATCAGAAAGAATGAAATCTTGCCATTTGCAATGACGTGGCTGGAACTAGAGGGTATTATGCTAAGCAAAATAAGTCAGTCAGAGAAAGACAAATACCAGATGATTTCACTCATATGTGGAATTTAAGAAACGAAACAGATGAACATAGGGGAAGGGAAGGAAAAATAAGATAAAAAACAGAGAGGGAGACAAACCATAAGAGATTCTTGACTACAGAGAACAAACTGAAGGTTGATGGAAAGGGTGGGCAGGGGATGCGCTAAATGGGTGATGGGTATTAAGGAGGGCACTTGTTGTGATGAGCACTGGGTATTACATGTAAGTGATGAATCACTAAATTCTACTCCTGAAACTAATACTGCACTATATATTAACTAACTTGAATTTAAATAAAATTTTGGAAGAAAAAAAGTAGCTTGAACTAAATGAAAATGAAAATACAACCTATTAAAATGTGTGGGAGGCAGTGAAATCTTAAAGTGAAACTTGCAGCATTGAATGCATATATTAGAAAAGAAGAAAGATCTTAAATGAGTAGCCTAAACTTCCACCTTAGGAAACTAGAGAAAGAGGTACAATGAAGGCTGAAGCAAACAGAAGAAAAGAAATAATAAAAAATTAGAACAGGTATCAAAAAAATAAAAGACAGGAAATTATTAAAGAAAATCAACAGAGGCCCCGAGTTGGGCTCCCTGCTCAGTGAAGAGTCTGCTTCTTCCTCTCCCTCTCCCTCTGCCCTTCCCCCCGCCCACTTGTGTGCACTCTCTCTCTCAAATAAATAAAATCTTTAAAAAAAAGAGAAAATCAATAGAGAAGTCAAAAGCTGGTTCTTTGAAAAGATCAATAATATTAATAAACCCCTAGCCAACCTATCCAAAAAAAAAAAAAGGCACAAATTGCTAATATCAGAAATGAGAGAGGGGTAACCACTACTAATTCCATGAACATCAAAAGGATAATAAAAATTGTTATGAACAACCCTATGCCCCCAAATTTCATAACTTAGATGAAATATATCAATTCTTTAAAAGACACAAACTACTAAAACACATACAAGGAAAAATAGATTAATTAGATAGGCCTATATATATTAAATAAATATAATCAAGAATAACCTTCCAAAAAAAAATATCAGGTCTGGATGGTTTCACTAATGAATTCTACCAAACATTTAAAGGAAAAATGATGCTAATCCTCTATAATCTCTTCCTGAAAATAAAAGCAGAGGGAATACTTCCTAACTCATTCTAGGAGGCCAGCATTCATAAAACAACATAAAGATATTATAAGAAAGGAAAACTGGAGACCAGTATCTTTCATTTACATAGATGCAAAATCCCCAATAAAATGTTAGCAAATCAAATCCAACAATGTATAAAAAGAATTATATACCCATAACCAAGAGAGACTTAGTGCAAGTATGCACGACTGCTTCAATATCCAAAAATCAATTAGTGTAATCCATCACAACAGGCTAAAGAAGGAAAATCATATAATCTTAACAACAGATGCAAAGAAAGCATTTGGCAAAACCTAACACTCACTGATAAAAAATAAAAAAATCCTCTCAGCAAACTAGGAATACAGGGAGACTTAATCAACTTGATAAAGACATCTATTTAAACACACACACAGCCTAAGCCTAGCATCATAAATTTTTCACCATCTTTAATGGTGAAAAATGGGATGCTTTCTGAAATCATACTGTAGCTATTATGAAGAGGTCAGCTAGGTGGAAGACACCCGGAAAGATCACCTTTCCTATAATACCTTCCTGGGCTTACTTACCAAACAAAAAACACCTGTTGGTTCTACCTTTTTGTATACTACCATTTCTTAAGAGTAGGATCAATAGCCCCTCAGTAAATAAGTCCCTACCCTCATCCCTCAAGTCATTTCTTTGGATTCTCCAAGCAATGATCCCTTCTTTATTATTATTATTATTATTATTATTAATTTTTATTTATTTATGAAAGAGAGAGAACAAGTGAGGGGAGGGTCAGAGGGAGAGGGACAGGGAGACTCCCCACTGAGCAGGGAGCCCGATGCGGGGCTCGATCCCAGGACGCTGGGACTATGACCTGAGCTGAAGGCAGATGCTTAACCGACTGAGTCACCCAGGCGTCCCAGTGATAACTTCTTAAATAATCTTTTTACTTTCCTGTGATATTATGCACCCACTCCTCCCAAACCTTAAGCCCTCTTCACCAACTTCTCCATTTAATTTATGCTCATTCCCAAGAATCTTATTTTGTTCCTTCTCTACATAAAAACATAATCTACCTGATTTTTTAATAAAAACAACTCAAAAGCAGGATACATGCTCATCCTTCCCTGTCCCTGCATCCCAGTGCAGCATTTTAGAGCTTGTATTAATGATGAAGATGATAATGTTGTCGCACACATAGAACTGTTCTGTTGAATTTTCCTGGTTCTGCTGCAACAATGTTGATCAATTAACAGTTGGTGATCCCATCTTTAACTGGGAGTAAGTATTCCCAATATAATAAATCTCATAAGACTGAATGGTACATTCCTATTGTCAGAGGGAGGTCATGCGCCCCCTCAGAGTTTACTCAGAGTTAATAATGAGTTACTCATAGCCAAAATATTCCCTGCAAATGGCATTTCTGTCTTTATACTCTGTTGCTTTTTTTCCTGCTTTTTATATTCTGATGCTTTTCTTTGCAACTCCAGAAGGGCATAATGGACGATGCTACAAATCTTAAGTTTTTAGTCATCTGTTTGGATGTGAGTTTCAAAACCATGGCTGTCTAGACAGTAAAAACTGGCTGGCTGCAGGGCGTTTCCAATTTCCATAAATGCAAATTAATAGAAAGAGAAAGCTAAGGAAACAAGCCTGAAAGCATGATGTTGGTGGAATCCCAAAGATGGGCCATCAGCTAGTTGAGAGTCAGCAGGAACAAATTAGCTCTAGATGGTTCATATACAGAAGCTTCTTAAATATAGTTTCCATATAGACTCCACATAATAATAAACAAATGGCAAGAGAAGTAAAACAGAACCACAGCAATGAAAGCAGTCTGTGCAGTAGAGAAGACACCCAAAGAGATAATGTATGGTTGTACCATTTGTACATTTACAGCCTTGGGGGTTACCATTCACACTGTAGTCCATATAAATCATGCCTCCTAGAACTGTGCAGTGCACAACCTGTGCAACTATAAGCAACAACCTGAAAATATTCTGATGCTAGTATTTAATAGCAAATGCACGGCAATAAAAGGCAAAAATTTATGTCCAAAGTTATAAGCTTTATAAATTGGATTTATTTAAAAGACAAAAATCAAATTGGACTTCATCAATATTGAAACTTTTGCTTTGTAAAAGACACTGTTAAAAGAACAAAAAGACAAGCTACAGACTGGGAGAAAATATTTGCAAATCATGTATCCAGCAAAGGTCCCATATCCAGAATATCATATATTAAAGTACATGAAAATATGCTCAACATCATTAGGCTTTAGGGAAATGCAAATTAAAACCACAATGAGATACCACTATACACCTACTAAAATAATTACTTTGTAAGACAATACCAAATACTTGCAAGGATGCAGAGCAGCTGCAACTCTGTGCTGCCGGTGGGAACGCAAAATGTCACATCCACCTTGGAAAATAGTTTGGTAGTTTCTTATAAAGTTAAACATACACATCATATGACCCATTAATTCCACACCTAGCTATTTACTCTAAAGATGTGAAAACTTATATTTACACAAAAACGTGCACACAAATGTTTACAGCAGTTCTACTCATAACCGCCAAAATGGAATAACTCAAATGTCCTTCAGGAGATGAATAGTTACACGAACCCTAGTATATCCATACAATGAAATACTAAGAAATTGATGTATTGTAAAAGGCATTCCGTTGAATGAAAGAAACCAGTCTCAGAAAGCTAACTACAACAAGGTTCCATTTGTATTACATTATAGATGGAGGTGGGTGGATGTCAGGGCTTAGGGTGGGGAAGGGGTTGACTACAACATGAGGGAATTCTGGGAGGTGACAGAACTGTTCTACAGTATGATTGGGGTGGTGTCTACGTGACTCTATACATTCGTTAAAACTCAAAGCACTATACACCAAAAAGAAAGTTATTTTTATAGAATATTAATTAAACAATAAAAAGCATTTTTTTAAAAATCCCAAAGCTGTCCTCATCTCTCCATTTCCTGACCCCCACATTAATCCCTGTCATTTTCAGTTCTCCCGGCCAACTGCAATGACTCCTTACCAGATTTCCTCCCAATTACAATCTTCAAGTCTGTTTTCTAATTAATTATGAAATTAACTGTTGTACAAAAATTATAAAGAAAAAAAATCAGTCACAGATCTAAATAGCCATGCCCCCTTTAGACTAAGCATGTACACCACTCCCTATGGTATCTCTGAAACTGAGACCCAATGTGAAATTAAAATAAACATCCGAAGTAATATGGGCTTGTAGTATGTTACACACTTATCCCATAGTTCAACAAAAGCACAGAAAACTTGATTGTAGTGCTGGAAAGAGTTTTTTTCTTATACCCACCCAAATGAAATGTGCTTCATTTCTGTGTCTCCTGCTCTAACCACTATGTCCATTGCCTCTAGCAGGTGCTAACCTAATCTAATTGAATTGAATTTCTAGCTGGTTCAACTCAGTAGCTTCTTTATCCTGTTGCCACGTCATGTGGATGTGGAGCAAAAGTCAGTGAAAGAATTAACACCCCAGGCCTGGCATGACAATACTACCCCTGGCAAAGAGTAACACCTCCCAGAGATAAAGCAACTATTAAACAATGAATTGTCTATTTCGGAAACATGAGCCAGAGGAAAGAAATAATAGAACTTCCCAAAGAGATGCTAAAAAAAAAAAAAAAAAAAGGGCACCGGAGTTAAAAAGTGAAAAAAAGTAAAACAAAAGAATTTCATCTCAATGTTATTGCAGGTGTTTCTGGTTTCACTAGATGAACCTGAGGCAAATGATTTCAAAACGAAAGAAAAAAAGTTTTTAAATATGCATCGGTATAATTTAGCAGGTAATCAGAGCTGCAGAAAACTAGCTTTTTGTGGGACTAATTAGTATACAATAGCTACTCAGAGGAAACTCACTTATTGCTAATAACTGATGCTCAGGTGGTGCTGTTCATTCTATCACCCAAAACTAATTAAGGGTCTTAAAAAGGAGGAGGGAACCCACACGGGGAAACAAAGATGACTGAACAGATGGGGTGGCTCAAGGGCTCAGTGAAACAGGAAGCCTTCACAGCAAAGTGAACAATTAGCCCGAAAAGGCAGGCAGTTCAGGCCGCCAGGCCCCCTGGCCTGAGAGCTGGGACTATAAGGAGTAAAGAGATGAACTGACAGCTACCGACCACTTCCTCTGCGCCAGGTGCATGACCTGATAGGAGCCTCCCAATCGCCCCTGTGGGCAGAAGAAAGAACTGAGACCATAGGAGGCTTTGTAATCTGCTCAAGGTCACACAAGTTAGGGAGATGGCCTTTAAACACAGGCACTCTGACTCCTTAGTCTATGACCTTCACCGTCACATGCTACATATCAGGTATGCAAAACCAAGCTTTGGTAACCCTTTTACCATCTTTGATAACCAGTTTCACAAGTACAAGTCTTGGCATCTGTTCAGAAAATTTCTACTTGCAACCCTCTCTTTCAGAATTTACTTGTTTTCAGAACTCTGGACTTTGAGCTGGGATAATATGCAAAATAAATTTAAAAATAAGTAACTGGTTAACATATTAGTATGTTATCCCTTGATCTTAGCAATGTATTTACAACTCTCAGAACTATAATGTTATAACAAAACACATAGCTCTAGTTTCACACATGGAGGCCAAACCTTGGAGGAGAAATTTTGGGGCCAGCACACGATTTTCTTTAGTCATTCATCCACACCCCATAAAAGCCAGAAAATAGAAGAGAACTTCCCAATGGATGCTTAAAAAATGTACTGGAATTAAAAATCGGAACAAAAGTAATTTTTTTGACTGTGTCAGGTTTGCTTACTAGTAAGTTTCCTTTAGGTTGCAAGAAACATAGATCCACTCAAGTTGTGTTAAGTAATGGGGGTTTTTTGTAAGGGTAGATGCAGAAGTAGAGAGTATAGGATTCTCAACTTCTGGACTAAACCACATGGAAAAAGAGGAACCACAACACAGTCAGGCTTTTTATATTTATATAAATATACATAAATTATATGTAAATATTAATGTAAAAATATGTTATATGTACAAATGTTTTATTATATATATAATAAAATAAAAAACATGATGTATATAATATAAATATATATATACTAATTAAAGGTCTATTCAGCAAATAGTGCTGGAAAACTGAATGCCCACACAGAAACAAAAATTAATCTCAACATTATTTCAAATCATACACAAAAATTCATTGAAAATGTATCATAGGGGCGCCTGGGTGGCTCAGTCATTAAGCATCTGCCTTTGGCTCAGGTCGCGTGATCCCAGGGTCCTGGGATTGAGCCCCGCATCAGGCTCTCTGCTCAATGGGAAGCCTGCTTCTCCATCTCCCACAACCCCCCACTGTCTCTCTCTGTCAAATAAACAAATAAAATCTTTTTTAAAAAAGGAAAAGAAAAGAAAATGTATCATAGACTGAAACCTAAAAGCTAAAACTATAAAATTTCTACATAAAAACATTCTACAGAAAATTTCTACAGTAAATAATTGTGACTTTGGGACAAGCAAAGACTTCCTAGATAAGACACAAAAAACATAAACCATATTCGTTGGTTGTGACAAATGAACTGTATTGACATTAATATAGGGCAAGTGCGTTGGGGTGTATGAGAACTCTTTGTGTTATTTTCACAATTTCTTTTATAAATCTAAAACTATTCAAACTAAGAAGTTTATTACAAAAAAGCATGAACCATAAAATTAAAAATAGCTAAGTTGATAAACTAAAAACTTGTGCTCGTTAAAAAGACACTATTAGGAAACTGAAAAGACAAGCTATAAACTGGGAAAACTATTTGCAAATCACATATCTGACAAAGGAATTATATATAGCATATATAAAGAACTCTCAAAACTCAGTAAAAAATCAACCACAATTTTAAGAGACTTAAATAGACATTTCACTAGAGAAAATGCATGGATAGCTTATAAGCACATGGCAAGATATTTGGCATTAACTACTAGGAAAATGAGATACCATTACACACCTACTAGAATGGCTAAAATTTTAAAATAGACAATTCCATGAGTGTAGAGGATGCAAAGCAATTGGAACTCTCATTGCTGGTAGGAATGCAAAAGGGTACAGACACTCTTTAAAAGAGATTAGCAATTTCTTAAACTTACACTCACCATATGACCCAGTAATTTTCCCATGGTGTCTACCCAAGAGATATAAAAATATTATGTCCTCTACTCACTGGTTCACAATTCCCAGGAACTGGAAACAATCCAAATGTCTGTGGACCAGTGAATGAACAAATGTCTATACAATGTAATGGTGTTCTACAATAAATGAAGTGAAGGGGCACCTGGGTGGCTCAGTCAGTTAAGTGACCGACTCTTGATTTCAGCTCAGGCCATGATCTCAGGGTTGTGAGATCAAGCCCCACATGGGGCTCCGCACTGGGCATGCGTGGAGCCTCCTTAAGATTCTCTCCCACTCCCTCTGCCCCCCCCTAAAAATAAAAGGGGGGGAATAAAATACTGATGCATACAACACAGATGAATCTCAGAGATGAAGGAAGCCAGATGCAATGAGCAACATGATTCCATTTATCTGACACTCTGGAAAACGCAAAACTATAGTTTGCCAAGGACTGAGAATAGAGGAAGAGTATTAACTACAAAGGACAAAAGGAAACTTTTTGGGGTGGTAGAGTCTTTATCTTGATTGTGGGGTTATTAAATGACTGTACACATTTGTCCAAACTAATCAAAGTACATACCTGAACAGGGAAGATCATATTGTATGTAAATCATACCTCAGACGATTTTGGTTAAAAGAAAACTGGGAATATATCTCTTATATTACTTTACATACTTTATATACTTCTCTTTTTAATTTAACATCAGAGCACTAAACATGGCTTTAATGACTACATAAAATTTCACTGTGTGGGTATATTGTAACATAATTATTTCCCACTACTGGATGTCGTTCATTTCCAATTTTCTTTTTTTTTTAATATTTTATTTACTTATTTGACAGAGAGAGATACAGCAAGGGAGGGAACACAAGCAGGGGGAGTGGGAGAGGGAGAAGCAGGCTTCCCGCTGAGCAGGGAGCCTGAGGCGGAGCTCCGTCCCAGGACCGTGGGTTCATGCCCTGAGCCAGAGGTAGACATTTAACAACTGAGCCACCCAGGTGCCCCTGTTCCTTTCCAATTTTCTTATGTATATTCTTACATGAAATCTCTGTACACCAGTTTAGTCTTTAATCTCTGATCATTGCATCAGAACAAAATTCCAGATGTGAAATTACTGAGCTAAAGGATGTGCAGTAGATTAAGGTTCTGAATATTTATTGTCAATTTGCTCTCCAAAAAAGGTGGAAAACAGCTTACATGCCCGTCATGATAAAAGTGGGTCTATAATGGAAGTCTTAAATACATCTTTCTAAAAAAAATATGAAGCAATCATACAAGAAAGATTTACTCTGCATATCTGAGGGACGCAGCACCATGTCAGATCTAGAACATCAAACTAAAACATCAGAAGAAGGTCTATGGGGTAGTGAGAAAATGAACAAATCTACAGAAAAGAGGATCTTCTGTGGAATTTCCAGGAACCCTTTATAAGCAAGATTTTCTCAAATGATTTTTTTCTCAAGAAGAGAGATTAGTTTTTCCATTTATATTATTTTGTATAATAAAGAACAGTTAGCAAAATAATTCATTGGAATCTTTTTTTTTTCTTAATATTTATTTGAGAGAGAGAGTGCACGGGGGTGGGGCGGAGCAGCAGAGGGAGAGGGAGAAGTAGGCTCCCAACACAGGGCTCGATCCCAGGACCCTGAGGTCGTGACCTGAGCCAAAGGCAGATGCTTAACTGACTGAGCCACCCAGGCGCTCTACTGGAATCCTAATTACACTCCCATTTTCAAGAACAATCATGTATTTTAACCAAGATATCTCTCTCCTTTTACCCATCAGTGCTACTCAGTCAGAATGTTTGAATTTTGATAATCATCTTTCACCATAACAAATACCGTATTCCACAATAGAATCCTAGCCTCACAATATTTGTTCCATGTGCTGGTCCCTATCTTCAAAGCATAGTTTATGCTAATAGATGACTCCTTTATATTAGAAACAGAAAAACCATATGCATTAATTTCTAGCAATGTCCCTATTCAGACGTTAGTTCTGCCATTACTAAGATAAACATTGCTTCCCAGACATTTTAACTAAAAAGTGATCAAAACAGAAGACCTAAACCTGGACAACGTTAAGTTCAGTTTCAAAATGTCCCCATGGTGAATGAATCACATTTCTGAACCTCGGCCATCTGATCCTGGAATCCCTATCATCATTTTCCATCACTGACTTGAAAGATGAACCATGTCTGTCTGAATAATTCCATCGGAAACCCTCTTCTCTCAATGATTCATGCAGATGGGAATTTTGATTATACAGAATTCATGTAAAACTTGAACCTGTGTCATGAAATTCTGGAATAGAAAGAACCCTATTTTGCTAAAATCCTCACAGTGGGTTGGTACTTTTGCTGACTGTGAACTCAGCTTCCAACCCTTCACTCTCTGTACTCACCCCATCCCGCCTTGCTCTCTGCTCCGCGTGGACTGGAATAATTCATTTGACTGTGCATTGCAGGTTTTTCCTGCCTGTGAAATGAATTAAAAAATCACACCAATAAATACAGAAAAACAAAATGGTGGTTGCCAGAGGGGAGGGAGATAGGAGGATGGGCAAAAATGGGTGAAGGGGAGTGGGAGGCACAGGCTTCCAGTCATGGCATGAGTAAGTCATGAGGACGAGAGGTACCGCACAGGGAATATAATCAATGGTATTGTAATAGCATTGTGTGGTGACAGATCATAGCTCTGCTTGTGGTGAGCAGAACATCATGTATAGAGTTGTCAAATCACTATGTTGTATAGCTAAAACTAGTATAATTTATAGTGTGTCAACTATATTAAAAAAAATCACACCCATGAGGGTGCCATTCCAGACCATCTTTAATATTCCATTACATCTTCCAGAATTCGGAGACCAAAGCCAACTTCTAAAATCAAAGGAACATATTTAGAAGGATTTTTTTTAAACAATGTACATCAAGTTCTAGTTCTGATTTTATTATTTTTTAATTATTATTATTATTAGGACCTCTTTTTATTTTTAAGGAAAATGCCCCATGATTTGAATCATTTGAAAATGGTTTGAATACAAGAAATGGGCAGAAGACATGAACAGACATTTCTGCAAAGAAGACATCCAAATGGCCAACAGATACATGAAAAAGTGCTCAACATCGCTCGGCATCAGGGAAATCCAAATCAAAACCTCAATGAGACACCACCTCACACCACTCAGAATGGCTAAAATTAACAAGTCAGGAAACGAGAGATGTTGGCGGGGATGCGGAGAAAGGGGAACCCTCCTACACTGTTGGTGGGAATGCAAGCTGGTGCAACCCCTCTGGAAAACAGTATGGAGGTTCCTCAAACAGTTGAAAATAGAGCTACTGTACGATCCAGCAATTGCACTACTGGGTATTTACCCCAAAGATACAAATGTAGGGATCCGAAGGGGTACGTGCACCCCAATGTTTATAGCAGCAATGTCCACAATAGCCAAACTGTGGAAAGAGCCAAGATGTCCATCAACAGATGAATGGATAAAGAAGATGTGGTATATATAATGGAATACTATGCAGCCATCAAAAAATGAAATCTTGCCATTTGCAATGACATGGGTGGAACTAGAGGGTATTATGCTAAGCAAAATAAGTCAATCAGAGAAAGACAAGTATTATACGATTTCACTGATATGAGGAATTTGAGAAACAAGACAGAGGATTATAGGGGAAGGGACGGACAAATAAAACAAGACAAACCCAGAGAGGGGGACAAACCGTAAGAGACTCTTAATCTCAGGAAACAAGCTGAGGGTTGCTGGAGTGGTGGGGCTGGGAGGGATGGGGTGGCTGGGTGATGGACATTGGGGAGGGTATGTACTATGGGTGAGCACTGTGAATTGTGTAAGACTGAAGAATCACAGACCTATACCCATGAAACAAATAATACATTATATGTTAATTAAAAAAAAAAGAAGATGTGGTGTACAGATAGCCTATGGAATAGTATTCAGCCACGACAAAGCGGGAAACCCTGCCATTTGTGATAACGTGGATGGACCTTGAGAGCATTATGCTAAGTGAAATAAGCCAGACAGAGGAAGACAAATACAGCATGGTATCACATATATGTGCAATTACCAAAAAAGTTAAACTCATAGAAGCAAAGAGTAGAAAAGTGGCTGCCAGAGGCTGGGGAGTGAGGGAAAAGGGAAAGATTAGTAAAAGAGTACAAAATTTCAGCTATAAGATGAATACAGTGTGAGGATCTAATGTAAGACACGGTGACTATAGTTGATAACACTGTATTGTATAAGTGAAAGTTGCTAACAGAGTAGAACTTAAATAGTTTCACACACAAAAAAGAAAAGATAAATACGTGTGGGATGGATGTATTAATGAACTAGATGGGGGGATCTTTCACAATGTATATGAATATATCAAATCACCACGATGTACACCTTAAATATCTTACAATTTTATTTGTCAAATATCCCTCAATAAAATTGATATTTCAAAAAAAATGATTTGAATAGGCAATCAGAATAAATATGTCACACCCCCCTACTGTGATCCCCTTTCCTTCTCTCTCTCTCTCTCTCTCACACACACACACACACACACACACACACACACACACCCCTACTTCCCACAGACTGTCAGGAACCAATCAGGTTCCCCCTCCCCCTGGCCGTTGCCAGTACACAAAATCCACCAGCACTCAGGGCCAGACATCCTGACTAAGGCCAGCCCAGAACAAAATGGAAGGAAACAAGAAGCATCCCTCAAACCCACTCTCCTGCCGCTTCACTGTTGTGTCTGCTGCCAGGTCTCCCTGCCTCCCACCCAACTTTGCTGTCACAGCCCGTTCTATAACTACCTGAGAAACCTGCCTTGTGTTGGATTCCTGAAACAAAACACAATAAATGTCCAAAAAGGGCTAAGTCCTCTTAGGCAAATGAGTCGACAGAAAAAACACTAGCCCGAGAACGAGACTATGAGAATTCTCATTCCAGCTGTACTGCTTCCTGCTGAGGACAGACATGAGGCTCTCAGCTAACAGCAGTCTAGCTCCCCATTCAGAGGCCCTAGAGCCCAACTGCATTTGCTCCCAGGTTTGGGGACTCATCCAACAACTCTGTCTCTTAAGCCCCTTCTGGATTGTTTCGCTTTAAAGTATCTAGCTCCAGAGTTAACGAACTTCTGAAAAAAAGAATATATATATGCACCATTCACCAAGATAATAGACCCATCCAGTAGCCCGTTCACTATAATCATCCATATCCCCAAAGCACTGAATTCCACCCTGTACATAATTAGAGAGAAGAAGCAGGCAGACACCTGCCAAATGACGATGAAAAAGCAACAGAAGGTTATGGAGTGACCAGCCTGGTGGAGTAGCTGCAAGCACAGGACATAAGAATCGCCCCCCAGCACCACCGAAGCAGGCGTTTACCCCTAAAACAGATCCTGGCACAGAGAGGCCCTCAAGCAATTTTTGTTGAGTGGCTGCATAAAGCCATGGGTGAATAAATCAACTGAGAAGAAAGCACGCAAAGTCTGGCAGGGGAAAATCTACCTGTTCTATGGTGTTATAAAGAAAATAGGTGCTCTTAGCAATGCCACCCAGAGGGTCAACGTTATAGGGCGGAAGAATGAGCGGATTCTGTTGATGGTGTTTTCTCCCCTGATTGCAGGGGGTGGCAGATCCATCTTCCTGCTGTGAAGTGGATACCATGTAATGGGGACAAGAAGTTCTGACGCAAAGGGATACAAGTGGCAACCCCCCCTTCGCCAGAGTGCGAACTTCCATTCAAAGACCCTCTCGAGCGCCCCCTCGCCCTCTTTCACCTCCCTGCTTACTCCCACATACCCCATCCTTATTGCAGCACAGCCCTGGTTCCGCGTCCATTATTCCATTTCGTTTTGTTGTGTTTTTCAACTCTGTAGTTCATCTAAGTAAAACCTGTATTTCTCATGGTATACAGCATAAGTGTTCAGTATTTGTGACAGCAGTAGAACTTTTACGAAGGGGTTTAGGAGGCAGAAGGGAATTGGGATATACTCAGAAACTAGTCCATGTCCTCACCTGTAGCAGTCTACAGAGCTGATGTCCCCGTCATAAATCAGGAGAGGTGTCTGCAGTGGGGCATGCAGGTTTCCAGGACATAGAGGCTCTAGGATGGCCCCTGTGGGGTGGGGGAAGAAGGGTTTAAACAGCATATGATCCCACTGATTACATCTGTGGTCTGCTTTTTTCCTGGCCTAGAAGTAATTTGAGACAAATGTTATATTAATTAACCTTCTCTTCCACCTGCTAGGACAGCTAGAGCAGGAAACACATGCGATGGCTTAAGATGTAAGCCAGATTGCCCTGAGATCCTCAGCCAAACTAAATAATCTCATCCCAGGAGCACGGAATTCACACTTCTGGTCATTCATTCATAAAACGTACTCATTTCACAAATACTGCCCACCTATACTATGAGAAATACAACGGTGAACGAAACAGCATTCCTAAATTGGTTGTTTCTACCTTGGGAATTCATAGTCCTGTAGTATCCAGCCCTATATCATTCAGGGCACAATTAATTTATTTCACTTCTTCCAAAGATGTTTATAAAGATTAGCATAGGGAATGGCAAATGACAGATGCGGGTTCAAATCCTAGCTGTACTGCATTGATGTGATATTTGGCCAATTTCTTAACCTTTCTAAGCTTTAGTTTGTCTATTAAATAGGAATAATAATAACTATCTCATAGGACCGTTAGTTTTGCTTGAAAGAAAAACAAGGATAAAGTGCAGAGAACAGTACTTGGTGTACGGGAGGAACTAAATCAAAGTTAGTTTGTTCCTTCTGTCCTATGGATTTCTGATCATCTTGCGATCAGTTTGTACCGAGGGCAAGTCTTGTGCATCCCTGTGCCTTAGCTCACCCTTTTGTACTTACCACCGTCAGCGAATTTGACCTCATTCTCCCAAAGAAGTTTGATTCCAACGTGGCACTTTACATACTGCCGGTGTTCTTTGCTTTCAACACGTGCCAATATGAAAATTTTAGGTAAGCAAGCAGAGACTTTGTAAAGGTTTTTACCTTACTACTAATAAAGGTTGGCACTTACTGACTTGAAGCTCACCAAGTTCCAGGCACGATTGTAAGTGCTTTGCCTGTGTTACCTCACTGAATTCACGTAAGAGGTAGGTGCTGTGTTGTGCCTATTTTTACAGCTGAGGAAACTGAATAGCTTGGCCAGAGGTCTGCCGCTAGTCAGAGAGTAAGGTAGGATTTTAAAACCTAGGCAGCCTGACTCCCGGGGTCCACCCTCTTAATCACTGTACTATATTGCTTCTTGCTAAGGGACCCGAGGATAGTGATTATTAAGTGTTATTGGGTGGCAAGTAACGTGGTAAGAGGTGGCAAGGTTTTCAGCCAGTTCATTTGATCACAAAATGCTAAGAATTAATCAAAAGTTTATTATACAGGTGTTTGTAAAAAGAGAGAGAGAGAATCTCCATTACATATGGCTCTGTTACACATAAAACAGAAGTTACATCAATGGTTCTGTAAAATTTGGAAACCTATGTTCTGGGTTTGTCTAAACTCCATAAACTCGTTGCCCTCATTCGGTATCTACCAGGTCCTCGGCACATGGGTGGCACCGCTGTGATGATGCACAGATGAGAGAGATGAGTCCTGCCAATGAGGAACACCTGGTCTAGGAGGGGCACAAGAGCTACCTGACGGGGTTAATTACAACATAATTGGCGTGAAGAAGTATTGTGGACACACAAAGGTGAAGTGAGTTTCCCCCAAGACCGTTTACTTAACAAGACAAAGCAACAAGTCCTCTTGGAGTTCTGGAGGCTTCCTTCGTGTGGGTTCTCATGAGTGTATTTTTCACTAGTTCCACAACAGTGGAGAACTGACCCCTGCTGAGCCAAGCTCTTCCGAGACAGAACCTTACTCTGCTCAGCTGGCCTCAAGTAAACCTAAGTATTCTGCACTTCTGCAGTCTCCCTCTCCCACCATCCAACCTCCAGCCCTCTCCATGCCTAGATTTCTAGAAAAACCAACATATAAGGTCAAATCAGACAGTTCTTTCCAGAGACAGTGTCTCCATCATGTTATGGATTATTTCAATGGAATCCTGCCCAAGGGCTGGACAAGGAACTCCAAGATATAAATGCAAAGTCTCCTCAAATGCTGGGTCTTATGAGAAGTTAAATTCACTGGGCTTGGGTTAGCAATAGTCAATGTTATTCCCAATCTCAGAGCTGGTTTTGTACAAAGGATGGAGAGAAGACGAATTAATACATAAAAGACTTTTTAAACAGCTCAGCTTTATAATGGCAGGAAGAAAATATAGGGGGAAAATGTCTTTCCATTTCATGTTAAAAGCCGAAGAAAAAAACTTCTTCAGCTTTGAAGAACAAAGGAATAATAGAAGTACACAAAGCAATCTTTAAAGATAAGTTTTATAATATTAGCAGCAACTTTTTAGTACAAAATTTACAGATTATGGTATTTCTCATAACTCCTTGCTGCCCTAGGGAAAAAATACTTAATTGCCTAATTTTTATCTGAGTTCATGGCTATCTTTCCTTTTATTTTTTTAAAGCACAGCTTATTTTAATTAATCACATAAAAAGTTTATCTTTTTTGATGACAGAAATCTGATTTATACCCCTGACCTTCTTGTTCCCTTGTTCCCTCCTGGCAGTACCTAGCATGCTGCCTTGCTTATGTGCCAAAAAAAACCAAAACAAACAAACAAACAAAAAAAATTGGTTTACTTATTCACCTTCCATAGAGAGAAACAACTCCTACCAGAGATAATAAGATATTTGGATATTGAACATGTCAGCACTCTTAAATGTTCATATTCAATTTGAGGAAAAGTTTATTTGACAAGTTTGGTCAAATGCCTAACGGAGCAATGCAAAGGAAGTAAAGAAAGCTCTGGGGAAAACAGCAGTGAAAGGTAATGAAAAATTGGAGAGCAGGATCCAGATCTCAAAAAAGCTTGAAAGTGATACTCACAAAGACCTTACAGAGTTTTGCTAACCAGTTTAAAAACAGTGCCTTGAAAATCCAAAGAGCTAAAGCTTTCTAAAGGCAGTGTTTCTTAAAGTATGGTCTGATACCTCTCGCCCCTCCACAGAACTATGGAGTGCTTATAGGTACAGATTCCAACGTCCCACCCCTACATTTTTAGGTAATGCACCATTTTGGGGTAAGATACCCAAAACCAGTACCAGCATTCTCATCTGCAAAGGACACACAAGCCCCATTTTCTTTATCATAAAGTTTAGGTTAGTTTGGTAAATGGATGAAGATGACAAAAATATATCAGTCATCAGGGAGAAGTGAAGCCTTGAAGTGCTTGAAACTTATATTGCCCCTTTCTAAGGCAGGGCACAGTTACTGCTCGATGACCCCCAAACCAGGTGCTTCTGTCAGAACTATCCCTGCTACTCAGGCCACAGCCAACCATAAAGATTATCCAGAGAAATGATCTGTATCTGTATCTGCTAGAGACTCACTGGAGACTCACAGCAGATTCTCACAGCTGATGCGGCTTGGAGGGAGACAAATAGAGAAAAGTAGACAAACCCAAGTGGCCAAGAACTGCTTGGAGCCCACCCTAACTGCTACCATGACCACATCTGAAGTTTCCAGAGCTGGTGCTAGACCCAGGACCACTATCATTCTGTAATGATATTACAGTGCTTCTATGATGGTAAGAATTAAATACAATGAAACTTGTTAACTTAGCATACATTAGAAAACATCAAGAAGACAAAGTAAAATCCTTTGTCTTTACTTTAATTGATAATTATTAATAGATATAAAAGTTACAGTGCCTCCTGGGAGGCAAGGTTCTCGTCAACAGCTACAAAGCCAATACACCCACAGGAACACCTTCTGAGGGTCCGTTCTGAAAGTATACTGGACAGCATAGATCTTTAATGTGATTTGAAAAGTCTGGCCTGGTTTCTCCACGACCCACAAGTATTAGATTCTAGAATTCTTCTAAGTTTCCTTGATGCATTGATAAGCAAAGGAAACCTTGGTGGGATTTTGGTGAAGCCATGTGCCCTTAGAAATATTACAGCTAATTTTTGACTTGGAGAAGAAGAAAAGGAATGACTTCCAAAAGATATTAATCATTCCACCTCATCAATTAGCTGTGAGCCTGAAATGCTCATACATGTAATGTACCTGGAAGAGGGCAAGTGGCAAATGACCAGTAAATATTGGTATTATTAGTATTAATGATTGCTAACATTTTCCCAATATTTTGTCATAGGTCATAATGAAATTGGCAGCTCTGCCATTCCCTGCAGCTTATTGAAGATGACATTACTGCCTTAATGTAGTGCAGCCCACAGACTGTTTTGTAAGTAAAACGTTCTCAGTTTAAGCCACTGGTGGCAGCTTTCTGTGACTTGCAACTGAATGCATCCCTAATGATACTACTTGCATTTTAGTCAGTACCATTGAAATATAGCCTTAGATTTCATTAGCACAAATAACATCAATGAGATAACCCTGACCGAAGGTGAAATTATTAACAACAAAACTGAACATATGACATTTGAAAAAAGATGCCAGATAAGTTTCCTAAATGAAGTAGAGTCTTGGAGAAACCCAGTATTCTGTGACATAAGCATACCCTCACAGAGTAAACCATAGGGCCTATGGTTTTCTTTGTTACTACATAACTGGAAGGTTAGGAGTATTATTCCTCATCGGTCTTAGCTTCCGGAAGCACAAGGCACAGAAGGGTTTACTTAAAAGAATCTCAGAGAGTAAAATTAATGGGGGCTTTAGACCCACAAACCCCTACAATCAGTAAGTACACAGACAACCATGCGGCTGCAGACACAGACTACCTTTCATGAGAAAGAAGGAATGACTCAGAGGATGAAAGCAAGGGCCCAGCAGGAGCTACAGCCATGGAAAATTATTCCCAGGCCTTGAGTCCCAGTGAAGGGACTGCCTATCTGTGCCAGCTGAATTTCAGAATTGCTATGGACCAGTGACTCATGAGAACCTCCTACTTCCCTCCTTTTTGAACAGTAGTGTCTATTCTGCTTATCCTGTGCCTGTCCCACCATTAAGTGTTGGTTGTATCCTTAATTCATAGGTCTTCAGATGGAGAGAAAGTGTAGTCAAGGACCTACATGTATGAAACTGTGTCCCAGGAGCCTCATCCACACCTGGACCTAATTTAGATGACAACATTCTGGACTTTGAGCTGATGTTATAAAGGGTTGAGGCCTTAAGAGGGGGGATTTTTGGGGTAGGGTGAAGATATTTTGCATGTAGGATGAGAGTAAATAATTTGAGGCCAGAGGGCAGACTGTGTCAGTCTAAAATATGTCCATAAATTCTCTTTTAAGCCCTTCAAAAGGTAGACATTCAGTCCATTTGCCTTGAGTGTAGGCTGGACTTAGTGACTGATTTTGAAAAAAATAGGAGTAGGTGAAAGTGACAGGACAAGTCAGAAACACTATAAAGAGTAGATGTGGTAGTTCCAATGGTGTTATAGTCTGGGGCCATTTGGGAAGGGGCAACTAGCCATTACAACCTAGAATTCTAAACCTATCCAGATTGTCAATTAAATGTGAGAACAGAATAAAGATATTTTCAGACATGCAAAGCCTCAGAACATTTAACTCTATTGATTACTTTTTAGGAAGTTATCTGACAATGTACTCCTACAAAACAAGGGGAAGAGAAAAAAAGAAAAATATAATTAATAATAGCTAACATTAACTGAGTGCTTATTTTTGTGCCAGCCACTCTTCTGAGTGCTTTTCAAGCATTATTGCATTTAACCATACAACAATTCTATGAAGAATATTCTCTCACTATTATTATCTTATAGATGAGAAAACTGTGTTATAAAGAAGCCAAATAACTTATCTAAGGTCACACAGTTGGTAAGTGGTAGAACTAAGGTCTAACCCCAGGCAGTCTGGCTCAAGAGCTCAGGCCCTTCAACACTCATTACCTTCTGAGAGACTTATGTTACCATGAAACTATGGAGCCAAATTGGGACAGCAGCAAAGGAAAACCCAGAATGAAAGCTATGAAGCAGACCTACTGAGTCACCAGGCTAACCTGGGGCAAGAGGTGAGAAGGATCCAATAAGACAACTCAAAGGGGGAAATGAGATGTCTTCATACATGGCATGATTTGAGAACACTGGAAGAGTGTAAGAAAACAAAGAGATGCAATCAGGAAATTAAGGAAAACCAAAAAATATCCATAAGATGGTCTTAGTCTGAATGAGCCAACCAAAATATGGCATGGTTTAAAGAATTGATGGAGCACAAAGACAAAGAATCCATTTCACCCTGTTGCTAGAGCTGTCCTCATTCAAGAGATCCAAGGGTTGCAAGGAAGGATCAGTAATTCTAAGATTTGAATACTATTTACATAATCACAATAATGTAAACCATTTATTGGTTTTCAAGTTTTAGAATCAACCTATGAACAATCTAAAAGAGACTTAATTGCAAGGCAGAATAACAATGTTAACAACCATGACAAATGAAGTCCAAAGCTGGGGCACCTGGGAGGCTCAGCTGGTTAAGAGTCTGCCTTCGGCTAAGGTCATGATCCCAGAGTCCTGGGATGGAGCCCTGTGTTGGGGGGGGGGGGGTCCCTGCTCAGCAGGGAGTCTGCTTCTCCCTCTCCCTTTGTGCTCTCTCTCTCACTCTCTCTCTCAAGTAAATAAATAAAATCTTACAAAAAAAAAAGAAAGAAAGAAAGAAAGAAAGTCCAAAGCTGATGGAGGTGGGAGAGAAAGAGAGTGCCAAAAGGATAAGGAAAACATTTATCTTGTAGGGAGTGAAAACTGATAGAACAAGTGAAAAACATAAACATGTAGGGAGTGAAAACTGATTGAACAAGTAAAAGAAATTTAAGTATCTAGTTTAAAATTACATCTTGTGACGGTTAATTTCATGTTTCAATGTGACTGAGCCACATGGTGCCCAGATATTTGGTTAAACATTATTTCTAGTGAGTCCATGAGAATGTTTCTGGGTACAATTAACCATTGACTCATTAGACTAAGCAAAACAGATTGCCCTCCCAAATACTGGTGGGCCTCATCTAATCTACTGAAGACCTGAATAGAACAAAAGGCTGAGTAAGAAAGAACCCACTCTCTCTGTCTTCAAGCTGGGACATTGGTCTTTTCCTGCCTTCAGACAGACTTGGACTAGAACATACATCATAAGCTCTCCTGATTCAGGGGCTTTTGGACTCAGACTGGAACTACACAATTGGCTCTCCTGGGTCAGCCCCTCTCAGCCTCTATGATCATGTGAGCCAATTCATATTGATCCTGATTCTCTGGAGCACCCTAACTAACACACATATGGAACTTCATCCATTCTGACTGTTTGCCTGCAGATCCAGTTCCTGCACTTCTGCAAACTCTATTTCCTAGGTTCCTTGCCAACTGGCTTCCAGAGTGGTTTGACCAATGGAAGCTTGACTGGAGACAGGGAGGAAGGTAAAAGTTCAGATATTTCCCTCTGTCTCATTTCACTTTCTAGCAGGGATTTTATCTCCTCAGAGGTTCTAGCTCCTTTCCAAGCAGGCTCTTCTCCTATATTCCCAACTCCTACCAGGCAAGGTTCTGTGTTTCTGCAGCCCTGGGGGTGGAAACAGCTTTCTGATGATACTAATTCCTGATTGCTTCACCATCCTTTGTTTGGCTTCTGGAATGTCCCATCACATGCATAACTGTTTAAAATACCTATAGTGACTCATTTTCTGGCTGGACCCTGATTGAAACAGTAAAAGAAGACAGGAATTCAGTAATATAAGTATATCAGACGGTGAGGAGAGAGAAGAAAGGTGTTGTGACTGAACTATATATCGTCTTCATAGAGGAAGTCAGTAGACGGTGCCTAAAATTGATAAATCATAAACAGCAGTAAGTATATTATTTAGAATTATAAAGATAACAAAAGAATAAAAACCTGAAACTGTTAAAAGTGTTGCCTCAAATTATGGAGACAGTAAAGAGACCTGTGGTTGCCAGAGACTGGGGCGGGGGGTTGGGGGCGGGCAGGGGAGAGAGAGATGAACAGATGAAGCATTAGCGAATTTTTATGGCAGTGAAACTATTCTGTATGATAGTGAAATGCTTAGAAACATGACATTATACATTTGTCAAAACTCACAAAACTGCACAACACGAAGCATGAACTCTAAGATAAACTATGCACTTCAGTGAATAATAGTCTTAATATTGGCTCAATTGTAACAAATGCACTACACTAATTCAAGATGTTTATAATAAGGGAAAATATGTGTTGGGGGGCAAGAGGGAGAACAGGGGAACTCTCTGTACTTTCCAGTCAATTTTTCTGTAAACCTAAAACTTTTAAAAACTAAAATCCCTTAATGAAAGGAAGGAAGGAAGGGAGGGAGGGAGGGAGGGAGGAGGAGGAAGGGGAGGAGGGAGGGAAGGAGAGAGGAAGGGAGATATCTAAAAGCCATGGAGGAAACTCAAATGCATATTACTAAGGGAAGGAAGCCCATCTGAAAAAGCTACATGCTTTATGACTCCAACTATAATGACATTCTGAAAAAAGCAAAACTATGGAGACAGTTAAAGAGACTAGTGATTGTCAGGGTTTAGGGGGAGAGAGGAAGTGGTGAATACGTGGAGCCCAGTGCATTTTTAGGGTGGTGTAACTATTCTGAATAACACTGTAATGTTAGATACGTGACATTATGTATTTGTCAAAACTTACAAAACTATACAACACAAAGAGTAAATCCTAACATTAATGATAATGTGCCAATAATGGCTCATCCGTCAGTTATAATAAAGGAACCCACATTGATGCAAGGTATTAGTAATTGTAGAAACCCATGGGGGTGGGGAGACTACTTTCTGCACAATTGATCTTTAAACCTAAAACTGTCCTTAAAAAAAAAAAAATCGCCTGTTTAAAAAAAGCCTGAGTTTTTTTTTAAAAAAGTGTTGCCTCTAGGTAAGAGGTGTTTGTGGGTGAAACAGAGCCTTTTTTTTTTTTTGCAGTCCTTATGTGCAATTTAAGGTGTGTTTTTCTTTGTTGGTTTTTTTTTTTTACATTTGTATATATTACACAGATTGAAATGTTTTAATTAAAAAAAAAAATCTGTTTACCTGCCAGGATAGCTAAAATGAAAAAAACCAAAGACAGCAAGTGTCACAAGGCTATGAAGTATCCAGAATTCTCAGGCACTGCTATAGACGTTCATGTAAATTGGTATAACCACTTTGGAAAACTGTTTGGCAGTATCTTACCAAAGCTGATCATTTGCATAACATGTGACCCAGCAAATTCACTCGTAGATCAATACTATTTTAAAGAAATGTTCACCAAAGGACATGTTCTATGATGTTCACTGAAGCTTTATTCATAATTGCCCTAAACCAGAATCTACCTAAATGCCCATCAAGAGTTACAGAATAATTGTTATCCTCAAGGGGAGACAGATAGTGACTGAAAGAGGCATGAGGGGGAAGTCCCCTGGAGTACTGGTAATGCTCTGGGTTTTTTAAATGAGTGCTGGTTCTACAAGTATATTGAATTTGTGCAATTTCATCAAGCCATGCTTATAATACTTTTAATATATGTATTTTATATGTATACCATGTTTCAATAATTTCATTAACCTGAGAATGTAGACCCCTAAGTCACACCCTTTTTTCTCTATTATTTAAAGAATATATACTTGAAAAAATCCCAGGAGCGAGAAATATACATACATTTTACATAGTTAATTTCAGTAGTTGGCAGAATCTCAACCTTAATATTTCTATAAATACTTTCAAAAGCAAGAGAAGTCCGGTTTTGAGACCAGTAGAATACTTAATTGAACTTGCTGGGGAGCCATAATGATTGGTGTTGTTATGACTATTGCCTTCCAGTTGGGCTGTGGATATGTTCATCATGTTATAAATTACAGTTTAGGGTGACATTTTACTAAGACAAGTGAGTGCTGACAGTGAGAAGTCATTGCTCTTGTGAAATCCACAATCAGGCTCAGTTTTGGGCTTTTTACCACTGGATAACATCCATCTAGGGAAATTCTTTTTGTGTTAATTTCAGAAACTGCAACTTTGGCTTGCTCACCAAGTTAGAATATGTTGTTATTCTTTGTGCTGGGAGGAATCAGAGCTAAGTTACTAGCAATAGACCCAAAATCTAAAGATGAGTGTGTCAATGCTTCAAATGTGAGGATATTTTTTACTTTTGGTAATAACGTTCTGCTGTTTCAAACCTAACTATTGCACTCATTCATTTCCTTTAACACAGGAAGTACAAAGCTCACACAAATTGATTCTACGTTAGTTCTGTACACATACACTAACATCGTTTTTAAGCCTTACTGAGCTTACTCCAAGTGAAAATTTAGTGTTGAAATTTGGCAAGTTCTTGATCAGTTAACTTTAATCTATTACTTTTATAAACTCTCAGATAGTTTAATATACATAACAGGGTATTTCGAAGATCTTTCAGAAATATGATAAAAGGGCCTAACATTTTTAAGAAGGCCTGGAAAACCTCCAACAGTGAAAACTACCTAATAACAACTCAATTCAACCTCCTGCTGTCCCTGTCTTCCATTTAATTCACCCACAAATTACCGTCTCAGAATTTGTCTTTTGGGTTTCCCAGACCACACTCTACTTTCAGGATGCTAAAATCCCAAAGGACCACTCAGCCTATACACACACACACACACACACACACACACACACACACACATTTATTCTCAGCACACATGCCTCCAATTAATAGCATTTATTAAGCATTTCCAATGTGTTCACCCATTAATATTCTTTTTAATCCTTTCAATAACCCAGTGGTTTCCTTTACTAACCACATTTGATACTTGAGGAAACTAAAGCACATAGCGTTTTTGTAATTTATCTAAAGTTCTAATGCTTGTAAGTGGTAAAGCTTTAATCCCGGCCCAGGCAATGTGAGCCACAGCCATTGCACCGCTGCCTCCAATTATCGGTAGGAACTCAGATACAGAGGCAAACTCAGGCCACGTAGTACTATGAATCCCGCCCTTGCTAAGCACTCCACTTCTACCCTCTAGACTGTAATGAAAGTTTTGGCTCTATATTGTGTAGAACAGCCTTTACAGCTGCTACTCATATAGAGGACGCCTATTTTCTTTCATAATATGAAAATACGTGAGCGTTAGACCTTTTATCACCACCACAGCGGGATCGGGGTCAGGACTCAATACTGAATTTTGATGCATTTTTAAAGTCCTTACTGATGGCAAAATGGGTAATGGCTTGGGTTTGGGCATGAAGCACTGTCCTGGAGATTCACTACATCGTCAGGGTTGATGTAACATTGACTCCCAAGATAGCATAAAATACGTTATCTCAGGACTTCCAGGATTCTGAAGTCCACAAAAGAAGTCAAAACTTATCACATCGTAAAAATGCTTTCCAATTCACATGCAAACATAAAATCCTGTTTCAAAAACTTTCAACATCATTAGAAAAACCAGACACTGTATATTCTCTAAAATTTATTTACAGTTAATAAATTAAAAAGAAAAGTACAACCAGATTGTAAATCTTAATCATATGCGCACATCAAACTGTCCAAGAAAACAAAACAATTCAGTTCCATTACAAGCAATTGCCTTCTAATGCACTTAAGACATAACAGTCTATCAAAAAATATTTTAAACACACCAATAAAGTAAATATTATGTATATATGTCCATTAAAAAACACCAATTTAAAGAGTGCTGTGGCAATCCTTAAAACAACAAAAAACTTTGAGTTCAAAATTGGTCAGATTTTTTGTATTCAAATATTTTTCACGTGTTTTTATTGAATAGTTTCCAGAAAAATAGTACTATTGTTTGCACATAGCAAATCAGTATGTGTCAGCCATCAGCTTAAATTACACTTGCCCAATCAGGTACTCAAACTTGGACAAAATAAATACACACCACAACAGTGACACTTTGCACTAACAATGAAGCTTGCCCTCAACAATCAGAACATTACTGGATTTGGTAAGGAAAAATAAGTTGCTGGTTGACAAGGAGGATAAAAATGACATCAGGAATTCAAAAGGTTATTTGAGGTGCCAATCACCATATTTAGGCACTCAAGATTCAATAAAAGCATAGCAAGGTGATAAACTTCCTCCTAGTTTCCCCCTTTACTTGTGCCATATGAGATATAAAGGTAAGTGAATGAATCAAGACCGTGGGATTTCTTTCAAAAAACTATATACAAGCTAAGCTAGACTCTAGAAGACAGTTAAATGAATGCCTCACCATAAAGGCCACTGTGCCAAGTTCCTTTTCACATTCCGCCCAAAAGTATCCATAAAATACTTTCATTTTCCTATTATATACTCATCAACTATATTAGTTGTTTCTTCACATTTTATAAGTTGTAAAACAACTAACTTTAGCAAGGTTTTGCTAAAGAAAACTTGGCAAAAATAAAGATTTGTTTACATCTTATTTCACAAACTAGAAATGGCATGATTTTTCAACAGACCAGATAAATAACATACTGAATTTAGGATGGGCAATCAGATCCAAACTGAAATCAGATAGCCCAGATAATCCAAAGCATTTATGCAAGTTCAAGTGCACTAAAGTAACAAGGCATTCGAGGAAAAAAAGATTCTCAGTTAAAATAAATGCATGGTGTCAAGGGTTATGTTTCAATTTTGTGCTGAGCAAAGTTATCCTCCCAGCTACATCTAATTTGAAAATCCTCTGGGAAGCTATCTAGATAAGCTATATGTTGAAATTACATTCTAATATGGCCATTGGATTTATTTTTTAATTATTATAAAATTATATACAATAGTGAAGTGGTACAAATACATATTTTTCCCTCAGGTGCTAATCAGCTAAAAAAGTTAACAATTTGGGAAGAGGGGAAGAAAACCCTATGCATTTAAGTACAATTGGCAATGGAAGCTAGTAACAAAAAGAATATATATAAGCTTCCTATCACACAAATATAATTTAACACTCTCCATCTTCTAAGTAATTATTCACTTTTATTTACTCATGTGACAGTATTTGTAACAACACATTATCATTGAGTAGTGAATAAAAGAATATGAGGCTTACTGGGAAACTGGCATAAAGTCATATATTTATCTTTTTTTTTTTTTACAAAACAAGAACACTGAAATTAAAGTCACAAAACTCCTACTATGAACTATTAAACTCGAAAAAGTCATTTCAGAAAGCTATGCCATTTGAATTCTAAAAACACAAGAGTCAAAATCACAACTCTCATTATTCCCCTAAGAAGCTGCCAAGCAGAGAGAAACCTTAATATTGAAGATTTCATATGTCATGTTCCAGCCTGGTATGGATGGTTCCATGGCAGAATACTTAAATTTGAAATAATAGTGGTACAAAATCACTACTTGACCCTTTAGATATTGCAGTAAAATCTGGCTGCGGCACCACTGGCTAAAAACCATTAAGTCTTGCTGCCACCAATGACCAAAGGCACTTGGATAATCAAGAATTCCACACTGGGCCATGATATAAACACTATTATAAAAGTGTAAAAGAAGGGTCAGTACTCTGTGTGGCTCGCCTGTTCAATTCCTGTGGTCTTCGGCTGTCAAACAAAAGACCAATAACTGCAAACATAATTATGAATGGAAATAAGATAAAGGAACTCCTGGAGCAAAACAGTCAACTAATTGTCATGATGTTTTTAAGAGTGATGGACAGTGATCTGGACATTTCTTGTTATCCAACAACAAAAACGAAAACAAGGAAGGAGAATCCATTTTGCCCAAAGTTAACTTCGACCAGTTATTTGATACCAAGAAATGCCCCACCCCTCTAGTTCATTAATACTTCTGAGAATTCCAATGGGTATTCTGTTTGGCATTTTAATCACAGCATTTACTCATACTCATTTTGCCTATGCGATTTCCATTTTAAAATAAATTATCCTTGAAATATTCCCAGATCTGTATGTTAGACTAGTACAAGGAGGCCAAATCATTTCCAATGGGATTCCATCCATCTCTTTAACCAACACCAGTTCTTTATAATTCACTCATTTTTTTTTATCACAAGCCATGTGGTTTCAATGCACTTTAAATTTTATTCAATTAAAAAGAATTTAACAAGTCAACTTTTCCTAAACAAAACTTTATGAGTTTCTACCATTTCCTTTAGGAGCTCAGTAAATATAAACATTAAATTTCAATATAAAATCTTTAGAAACACCTCAAAAATGTTTAAACAGTTGTACTTTGCATCTCTTTGTTTGTAATCACTGAGCCCATGAAATTCAAAGCCATACAAATCCTTACACTATTAAAAGTCATAAGCTTGAATTTCTTAGAAAATATCCTTGGTCAAAGCTTTGGAATCCAGTTGAAATTCGGAAACGAGTGGGATTCAGAATACCCTGAGCACAAACTAGTGCAACACCTTTCAAAAAAACATATTCGACCTTTCCTCCAGAAAGAGGGGTGGCAGTCAAAAAAGAAAAAAGGGGGGTGCAAGGAGGTGGATGAACAGCAAGTAAATTCTAGCTTTAATTACACAAGCACGAAACCAAATTCCTTTGGAAAAAGAATGACTTCGGAGGACTTCCAGACCAGTGAGGTAGAGAGTCCAAAAGGGGGGAAACGATCTGCCCCTATAGTCCTGGAGACGTCTCAATCTGGGGTTAGGAAGAAAGGGGACCTCCCTCGCGGGTCCAGCTGTCTCCTCCCTCCGCAAAGCCGGTGCTGGGAGGCAGCAGAGGGCACACCTGCCCCGGAGTCCCAGACGGCGGCGCCGCATCCCGAGGACGCGGGCCGGGAAAGACCATCCGGTGCTTCTTCGCCCGTAAAGTGCACTAGGGGACGCGGTCCAGGCCGGATCTGTAAACACTCGACTGTCACTTGTTCATCCCTCCAGGCTGAAGCCGTCCCGGGGCGGAGGGGCCGGGGCCGCGTCTCACGCCCGGGGCACCGGGAAGCGGCGAAGCCTCACCACGGGTTCCAGGTTCACTCGCAGGACTTGGCGCGCCCGGCGCCGCGCCGCCGCCAAGCTGCGCTCGCCCCACACGTCGCCGCCGACGCGGATGGTGGGGAAGGTGGTCAGCGTCGGGGTGGCCGCCCTCCAGATCTCCTCCAGGGTGCGGCCCCCGAAGCAGGGCCCGGGGGCCGCAGGCTTGGCGGGGCAGCTGTCCTCGGGGGCCGCCGCCGGCGGGGACGGCGGGGTCCCCCTCCGGCGGGCGGCGGCCGCCCGGGCTCCGCGGCGCCTCCTCCTGGCCGCCGGCCTGCGCGTCTGGCCGCGGGCGGCGGGGAGCGGCGGGGGGTCGGGGACCAGGGCCCGGCAGGAGGAGTAGCCGTAGACGTCCTTGCTGCGCAGGATGTGCGGGGAGAACTGGTGCTTGAGGCTGCAGAGGAAGCTCCAGAGCTCCGCGTCCGAGCTCATGAACTCCGTGCTGCGGGGCATGAACAGCTTGAAGGCGTCGCCCAGTGCCTTGGTGCTGTCGGCCAGCGACAGTTGCGACCGCGAGTACACCACCTTCTCCTCCCGCGCCTCCAGCTCGGCCCCTCCTCCGGCCCTAAAGCCGCCGCCCCGGGCCGCCGGGGCCGGGGCCGCCGGGGGCCGGCGCCGCCGCCTCTTCACGCTGCGCCGCATCGGAGGCCGCTCGGGGCCGCCCGCGCTCGCCGGGTTTCGCCGCCGCCGCCCCCGCCCGCGTCAGGCTCCGCGGCGGCGGCCGCTGCTGGCGCCTCCGGGCCGGCGCGTCTCTCGCTACTTTTCTCGCCTCGGCCGCCGCCCCTCCCCCTCCGAGGGCGGAAGACGCGGGTGAATATCCTGCCGCCCGGTACAAGATGGCGGCCGGCGCCCACCCCTGGGCTTTGTCATTGGACGGCGCCTGGCCCCCTGGTTTCTTTCTTCTCCTCTCTAGCCTCCTTTCGCCCTCTGCCTTTCTTTAAATGCGCCCGCCTCGGGCCCCTCCCACCACAGCCCCGACTCCACCCATTGGGTGCTCTCAGAAAAGGGGCGGGGACTAATGGGGGAGAGGCCAGTTCCTGGAAGATGGTGCTGGGGTGGGTGGTGGTGGTGGCCCTTGAACGCCAGTCAACAGTTGGGTGGTTATGTGGGGAGGATGCCATGTCTACAGTAAGAGGTAGACTTCAGCTCCACCTTGGGGAGAGTCCGTCTCAGAGTGATTGGGTGCATTTGTGGATGGAGCTGGGTGCATAACAAAGGGAGACCTGCCCAAAGGCTGTCCCTATCACAGCACGGGAATCTGGGGGTAAATCTAGACGGAATGGGCCTTTCACAGTTCCCTTCCAGACCTTCAAAGACCTCTTGGCATCTTCATCCAACTCTTCCCTCTTTTGGCCCTGATCCATCTCAGGCAACCAAAAATAATCCAGAGTCTTTCAGGTAATATGGGCAGCATTGGTGAGATTATCTCCTTCTAGACAATGGAACCCTCTTCATATTTAGGAGATACTCTGCTTATCGGGAAAGCAAAGCCTATTTGCTTGCTCAGGTTGATCAGAGACCGATTACAACAAAGCCATTCTCCTTAACGAAAATATCCATGTTTTCAAATATGTAGTTCTTCCTAAGTGACTGCACTTCACTTTTCATTTAGTTTCAATATGTTCATTTGCAGCACCATCTCTATCATTCAGAAGAGATGCAGCATCAATCAAAAAAGTTCTCTTGATAATAATACAGTGTTAAGAACACATTCCCTTCTGTGTTTGAGGGGAGGACTATGAATGTTTAGAGAGTAGTGGTCATTCACTAGTCGTCTTTTCTATCCTGACTGGCACTCTAATGGGCACTCCATGTTTGCTAAGTAAATCAAAATACTGATTATTTGCAATGAGGTGAGAAAGAAGCATATAGTGAAATCGCTTAGAACAGCATAATTGTATATTTTACATTTATTATGCAATTTTCTCAACACCATTAAATTTTTAAGGTTAAAAAAATCAATACTTAGACCTTTAAGGTAAGCATGCAAATTTTACCCTTCAGTGAGCATCTTATTTTGCAGTGGAAAACTGATAAAGCACAGAAGTTTAGTGATTTGCATATAGTTGCTAATAGGTCCCTCCAATATTTGAGCTGAAAGATACCAAATTCAGTCTCCTTATTTCATAGATGAGGAAATCTGGACCCACAGAGGTTCAGTAATACAGTTTGTTGATAGCAACCCCGGGATTATGGTTTAGGTTATTGGATTCCTAACCTAGTGATCTTTATATTTCACTGGAGGCTTTTCAAATTGTGCTGCCCAGACTCAGAGGTTCAATAGAAAATGCTTAATGCATGAGTGAAGTGACCAAGGGACAGAGCTGTACCCCTATTTCTACTACAACTCTATCCAGAATGGAGCAGTTTTGATCAGTCTTGTATTGGGCTAAACAGATATTTTGTTTGAACTGGATAATATTTTGTTTCATTTCAAGAAAAACTAAACCAAAACTATTTTGAAAGGTGTTTCTCTACACCAGAGCACCCTCCCCACACAGTGGGTTTATGGCAAAAACAGAACTTTGTATCAGGAGACCAGTTCTCTGCCTACCAAAAATCATGGTAACTTTCTGAAGAGAAAATCATTTTCCTAGAAAAGCACACCTGATCTCAGACCAAGATTAAGAAGCCAATTAGCAGCTAAGTCCTTATAAAGAAATGATATTATAACCTTTTACATCACAATTAGTTTTCTTGATCACTCTGGGAACACATAGTAATGTGAAATTTGAATAACTTCCATTGGAATGCCCCTGCAGACTGACATAGAAAATCTCACAGAGTGAGCCAGCAGAATGATAAGGGGACTTCATAATAAAAGAAGAGGGTAAAATAAGGATTTATGTACTCCTGGCTTCTCATATTGTTTGTTATTCCCTTTCTCCCATGTTAATCATATTATAAGTACTTCAGGGCCTTTTGCCACATAAATATTTAACAGGCATCTATACAAACTTACAGATTTGACTTCAGTTAAGAGGCTAAATCTTTCTTTAATGCAATTTTGATTCTAAGAAAACATAAGATTTCAAAAAATGGCAAAGTATTAAACAGTTCTTTTATAATCCATGCTCATTTAATTTACTTAAAAATAAAACTATTTTTATGTAATATTTTTAGGAATTAGTGTCATGTTAAATTGCTTAAATTATCATATACTTTTAAATATGGCATGTCTGGGGCGCCTGGGTGGCTCAGATGGTTAAGCATCTGCCTTCGGCTCAGGTCATGATCCCAGGGTCCTGGGATCGAGTCCCGCATCGGGCTCCCTGCTCCTTGGGAGCCTGCTTCTCCCTCTGCCTCTCTCTCTCTCTCTCTCTCTATCTCTCGCGTCTTTCATGAATAAATAAATAAATAAAAATCGTAAAAATAAAAATAAATAAATAAATAAATATGGCATGTCTGCTCACTCTATTCTGTTTTCTCTCTTTCTCTTTTTCTCTTACATTTCTTCTTGACCTCTAGCTTTTGATTAACTGAAATCCTTATCCATTCTCTATAAGTAAGTAAAATTTACTCATAAAGATGATACATTTCTTCTAATTCCTGGGACTGTCTTGAGACACTATAAAGTTTATGGAAAGTGGTCAAATTAAATTTTTGTTCTTAAGGAATGACTGTCTGAAATCCTGAGTTTATTCCTTTACCTCTCACAAGGAATGATGCTTCCTATATCAGATAACTAAGTGGTGGATAATGAGAATGAACAGAAAGAAAACTAGCTATAGCTGTATATTTTCTGAATATGTAAGTTATATAGCTTAAAAATAAATCCAAGCAGAATAAAGTGATTAGAGAAAACTAAAATAAAATACATCTCCTAGCTACCTAGACCTCTGCATTAAGAGCTCACATCTATAAAACAATTTTCTTCTTGAAAAGGGGCCAGAAAATAAAAAGTGTATGTAAGTGAATATAGTCAACTAATCTATGACAAAGGAGACAAGAATATATTACAATAGGGAAAAGATAGTCTCTTCAATATATGGTATTGGGAAAACTGGACCACTTTCTTACACCATATACAAAAATAAACTCAGAATGAATTAAAGACCTAAATGTGAGACATGAAACCATAAAACTCCTAGAAGAAAACATAGGCAGTAATCTCTTTGACGTCAGCCTTAGCAACATTTTTCTAGATGTGTCTTCTAAGGCTAGGGATATAAAAGCAAAATTAAACTATTGGACTATATCCAAATAAAAAGCTTTTGCAGAGCAAAGGAAACCAACAAAACAAAGATAACCCACAAATGGGAGAATATATTTGTAAATGATAACTCTGATAAAGGTTAATAGTCAAAATATATAAAGAACTTACACAAATCAATAGCAAAAAAACAATCCAATGAAAAAAATGGGCAGAGGACCTGAACATTTCCCCAAAGAAGACATACAATGGCCAATACACACATGAAAAGATGCTTAACATCACTAATTATCAGGGAAATTCAAATCAAAACCACAACTAGATACCATCTCACCCCTGTCAGAATGGCTGGTATCAGAAAGACAAGAAATAACAAGTGTGGTGAGGATGTGGAGAAAAAAGAACCATGCCCACTGGGATTGCAAGCTGGTGCAACCACTGTGGAAAACAATGTGTAGGTTCCTCAAAAAATTAAAAATAGAAATATCATAAAATTCAGTAATTCTACTACTGGGTATTTAAAAAAGAAAACAAAAACACTAATTTGAAAAGATATATTCAAACCTATGGACCCCTATGTTTATTTCAGCATTATTTACAATGGCCAAGATATGGAAGCAACCTAAGTGTTTATTGTAGATGAATGGATAAAAAAGAAATGGTATGTATATACGATGGAATATTACTCAACCATTAAAAAGAATAAGATGTTGTCATTTGTAACAACATAGATGTACCAAGAAGGCATTATGCTAACTGAAATAAGTTAGACCAAGAAAGACAAATACTATATGACTTCACTCATATGTGGAATCTAAAAAATAAAACAAATGAACAAACAAAAAAGCAAAACTAGACCCATAAACAGAGAACAAACTGCTGGTTGCCAGAAGGAAAGGGGTGGGGGATGGGCAAAATGGGTGAAGAGAGTGGGAGGTACAGGCTTCCAGTTAGAGAATGAATAAGTCATGAGGATGAAAGGTACAGCATAGGGAATACAATCACTGGTATTGTAATAGTCTTGTATTGTGACAGATGGTAACTACACTTGTGGTGTGCATAGCATAATGTATAGAGTTGTCAAATAACTAAGTTGTATACCTGAAACTAAAACAACATTGTATATCAACTATACATCAATTCTTAAACATTTTTTATTAATATAGTGTATTATTTATTTCAGGGGTGCAGGTCTGTGATTCATCAGTCTTACACAATTCACAGTGCTCACCATAGCACATACCCTCCCCAATGTCCATCAGCCAGCCACCACTTCCCTCCCACCCCCCTCCACTCCAGCAACCCTCAGTTTGTTTCCTGAGATTAAGAGTTTCTTATGGTTTGTCTCCCTCTCTGGTTTCGTCTTGTTTCATTTTTCCCTCCTTTCCCCTATGATCCTGTATCTTGTTTCTCAAATTCCTCATATCAGTGAAATCATATGATACTTGTCTTTCCCTGAATGACTTATTTCGCTTAGCATAATACCCTCTAGTTCCATCCACGTCATTGCAAATGGCAAGATTTCATTTTTTTTGATGGCTGCATAATATCCCATTGTATATAGGGGCGCGTGGGTGGCTCAGATGGTTAAAGGTCTGCCTTCAGCTCAGGTCACGATCCCAGGGTCCTGGGATGGAGCACCACATCAGGCTCCCTGCTTGGCAAGGAGCCTCCTTCTCCCTCTACCTCTACTGTTCCCCCTGCTTGTGCTCTTTCACTCTCTCTGTCAAATAAATAAATAAAATCTTTTTTTAAAAAATTCCATTGTATATATATATACCACATCTTCTTTATCCATTCATCTGTTGATGGACATCTAGGCTCTTTCCATAGTTTGGCTATTGTGGATATTGCTGCTATAAACATTGGGGTGCATGTGCCCCTTCGGATCACTACATTTGTACCTTTGGGGTAAATACCCAGTAGTGCATTGCTGGGTCAAAGGGTAGCACTATTTTCAACTTTTTGAGAAACCTCCATACTGTTTTCCAGAGTGGCTGCACCAGCTTACATTCCCATCAACAGTGTAGGAGGGTTCCCCTTTCTCCACATCCTTGCCAACATCTGTCATTTCCTGACTTATTAATTTTAGCCATTCTGACTGGTATGAAGTGGTATCTCATTGGGGTTTTGATTTGGATTTCCCTGATGCTGAGCAATGTTGAGCACTTTTTCGTATGTCTGTTGGCCATTTGGATGTCTTCTTTGGAAAAATGCCTGTTCGTGATTTCTGCCCGTCTCTTGATTGGATCATTTGTTCTTTGGGTGTTGAGTTTGATAGGTTCTTTATAGATCTTGGATACTAGCCCTTTATCTGATATGTCATTTGCAAATATCCTCTCCCATTCGTTCGGTTGTCTTTTGGTTTTGTGGACAGTTTCTTTCGCTGCGCAAAAGCTTTTTATCTTGATGAAGTCCCAATAGTTCATTTTTGCCCTTGCCTCCCTTGCCTTTGGCAGTGTTTCTAAAAAGAGGTCAAAGAGGTTGCTGCCTGTATTCTCCTCAAGGATTTTGATTGATTCCTGTCTCACATTTAGGTCTTTCATCCACTTTTAGTCTATTTTTGCGTGTGGTGTAAGGAAATGGTCCAGTTTCATTCTTCTGCATGTGGCTGTCCAATTTTCCCAACACCATTTGTTGTAGAGACTGTCTTTTTCCATTGGACATTCTTTCCTGCTTTGTCGAAGATTAGTTGACATAGAGTTGAGGGTCCATTTCTGGGCTCTTTGTTCTGTTCCATTGATCTATGTGTCTGTTTTTGTGCCAGTATCATACTGTCTTGATGATTACAGCTTTGTAATAGAACTTGAAGTCCAGAATTGTGATGCCACCAGCTTTGCTTTTCTTTTTCAATGTTCCTCTGGCTATTTGGGTCTTTTCTGGTTCCATACAAATTTTAGGATTATTTGTTCCATTTCTTTGAAAAAAGTGGATGGTATTTTGATAGGGATTGCATTAAATGTGTAGATTGCTCTAGGTAGCATAGACATTTTCACAATATTTGTTCTTCCAATCCATGAGCATGGAATGTTTTTCCATTTCTTTGTGCCTTCCTCAATTTCTTTCATGAGTATTCTATAGTTTTCTGAGTACAGATCCTTTGCCTCTTTGGTTAGATTTATTCCTAGATATCTTATGGTTTTCGGTGCAATTGTAAATGGGATCAACTCCTTAATTTCTCTTTCTTCTGTCTTGTTGTTGGTGTATAGAAATGCAACTGATTTCTGTGCATTGATTTTATATCCTGCCACTTTACTGATTTCCTGTATGAGTTCTACAGTTTTGGGGTGGAGTCTTTTGGGTTTTCCATATAAAGTATCATATCACCTGCAAAAAGTGAGAGTTTCACTTCTTCTTTGCCGATTCACTTCTTCTTCTTTTATTTCTTTTTGTTTTCGGATTGCTGAGGCTAGGACTTCTAGTACTATGTTGAACAGCAGTGGTGATAGTGGACATCCCTGCCGTGTTCCTGAACTTAGTGGAAAAGCTCTCAGTTTTTCCCCATTGAGTATAATATTTGCTGTGGGTTTTTCATAGATGGCTTTTATGATATTGAGGTATGTACCCTCTATCCCTACACTGTGAAGAGTTTTAATCAAGAAAGGATGCTGTACTTTGTCAAATGTTTTTTCTGCATCTATTGAGAGGATCATATGGTTCTTGTTCTTTCTTTTATTAATGTATTGTATCACATTGATTGATTTGCGGATGTTGAACCAACCTTGCAGCCCAGGAATAAATCCCACTTGGTGGTGATGAATAATCCTTTTAATGTACTGTTGGATCCTATTGGCTAGTATTTTGGTGAGAATTTTTGCATCCATGTTCATCAAGGATATTGGTCTGTAATTCTCCTTTTTGATGGGGTCTTTGTCTAGTTTTGGGATCAAGGTAATGCTGGCCTCATAAAACGAGTTTGTAAGTTTTCCTTCCATTTCTATTTTTTGGAACAGTTTCAGAAAAATAGGTATTAATTCTTCTTTAAATGTATGGTAGAATTCCCCTGGGGAGCCATCTGGCCCTGGGCTCTTGTTTGTTGGGAGATTTTTGATGACTGTTTCAATTTCCTTAGTGGTTATAGGTCTGTTCAGGTTTTCTATTTCTTCCTGGTTCAGTTTTGGTAGTTTATATGTCTCTAGGAATGCATCCATTTCTTCCAGGTTATCTAATTTGCTGGCATACAGTTGCTCATAATATGTTCTTATAATTGTTTGTATTTACTTGGTATTGGTTGTGATCTGTCCTCTTTCATTCATGATTTTATTTATTTGGGTCCTTTCTGTTTTCTTTTTGATAAGTTTGGCCAGGGGTTTATCAATCTTATTAATTCTTTCAAAGAACAAGCTCCTAGTTTTGTTGATCATTTCTACTGTTCTTTTGGTTTCTATTTCATTGGTTTCTGCTGTGATCTTTATTATTTCTCTTCTCCTGCTGGATTTAGGCTTTATTTGCTGTTCTTTCTCCAGCTCCTTTAAGTGTAGAGTTAGGATGTGTATTTGAGACCTTTCTCGTTTCTTGAGAAAGGCTTGTATTGCTATATACTTTCCTCTTAGGACTGCCTTTCCTGCATCCCAAAGATTTTGAACAGTTGTGTTTTCATTTTCATTTGTTCCCATGAATTTTTTTAATTCTTTTTAATTTTCTGGTTGACCTATTCATTTTTTAGTAGGATGCTCTTTAGCCTCCATGTATTTGAGTTCTTTCTGACTTTCCTCTTATGGTTGAGTTCTAGTTTCAAAGCATTATGGTCAGAAAATATTCAGGGAATGATCCCAATCTTCTGGTACTGGTTGAGACCTGATTTGTGACCCAGGATGTAATCTATTCTGGAGAATGTTCCTTGGGCACTAGAGAAGAATGTGTATTCTGTTGCTTTGGGATGGAATGTTCTGAATATATCTGTGAGGTCCCTCTGATCCAGTGTGTCATTTAAAGCCTTTATTTCCTTGTTGATCTTTGCTTAGATGATCTGGCCATTTGAGTGAGGGGCCTGTTAAAGTCCCCTACTATTATTGTTTTGTTGTGGATGTGTTTCTTTGATTTTGTTATTAACTGGCTTATATAATTGGCTGCTCCCATGTTAGGGGCATAGATATTTAAAGTTGTTTAATCTTCTTGTTGGATAGACCCTTTAAGTATGATGTAGTGTCCTTCATCATCTCTTATTATAATCTTTAGTTTAAAATCTAATTTGTCTGATATAAGGATTGCCAACCCAGCTTTCTTATGATGTCCATTAGCATGGTAAGTTGTTTTCCACCCCCTCACTTTCAATCTGGAGGTGTCTTTGGGTCAAAATGAGTCTCTTGCAGACAGCATATCAATGGGTTTTTTTTTTTTTTATCCAATCTGATACCTTGGTTTTTTTTTTTGATTGGGGCATTTAGCACATTTACATTCAGGGTAACTATTGAAAGATATGAATTTAGTGCCATTGTATTGCCTGTAAAGTGACTGTTACTGTATATTGTCTCTGTTCCTTTCTGCTTTGTTAGTTTTAGGCTCTTCTTTTGCTGAGAGGACCCCTTTCAATATTTCTTGTATAGTTTAGTGTTTGCAAATTCTTTCAGTTTTTGTTTGTCCTGGAAGCTTTTTATCTCTCCTATTTTTAATGACAGTCTAGCTGGATATATTATTCTTGGCTGCATATTTTTCTCATTTAGTGCTCTGAAGATATCATGCCAGTCCTTTCTGGACTGCGAGGTCTCTGTGGATAGGTTTGCTACCATTCTGATGTCTCTATCATTGTAGGTTACAGACCTCTTGTCCTGAGCTGCTTTCAGGATTTTCTCTTTGTCTCTGAGATTTATAAGTTTTACTGTTAGATGTTGGGGTTTTGACCTATTTTATTGATTTTGAGCGGGGTTCTCTGTGCCTCCTGGGTTTTGATGCCTGTTTCCTTTCCCAAATTAGGGAAGTTCTCTGCTATAATTTGCACCAATATACCTTCTGCCCCCCTCTCTCTTTCTTCTTCTTCTGGGAGATCCCAATTATTCTAATGTTGTTTTGCTTTATGGTATCACTTATCTCTTGAATTCTCCCCTCATGATCTAGTAGTTGTTTATGTCTCTTTTTCTCAGCTTCTTTATTCTCTACCATTTGGTCTTCTATATCACTAATTCTCTCTTCTGTCTCATTTATTTAAGCAGTTAGAGCCTCCATTGTTGATTGCACCTCATTAATAGCCTTTTTGATTTTGACTTGTTTAGATTTTAGTTCTTTTGTTTCTCCAGAAAGAGATTCTCTGTTATCTTCTATACTTTTTTGAAGCCGAGCTAGTACCTTTATAATCGTCATTCTGAACTCTAGTTCTGACATCTTACTAATGTCTGTATTGATTAGGTCCCTGGCAGTCGGTACTGCCTCTTGTTCTTTTTTGTGAGGTGAGTTTTTCCATCTTGTCATTTTGTCCAGAGGAGAATAGATGAATGAGAGAACAAAATGATAAAAAAATGCTAAAAGGGTAACAATGACCCCAGAAAAATATACAGTAAACAAATCAGAAGAGACCCAAAACCAGGGGAGAAAAGAAAGGGAAAAAAAAAGAATATGATCAGATTGGTGAATATAACAGAGCCACACACTAGATTTTCGGTGTATTTTGGTCTGTTAGAAGAAAGTACCTCCCAAAATTTTAAAGAAAGAAAAACTTATGTACAAAAATAAGGGTAAATACGATGAAGGAATGGAATATGACTGTAAAAATGAAAATTAATAAAAGGATTTTATTAATAAATTAATAAAAAGAATTTATTAATAAATGAATTTTAAAGAGGAATTGATAAGAAGTTGGTTAAAAAAATGAAAAAATTTTAAAAATAAAGAGAGAATGTGATCATGTGGGAGAGTAGAACAACATCATACACTAGATTTAGGGTATATTTCGGTCTGTTTGAAGAAACTTATCCCAAAATTTTAAAAAAAAAAAAACTCATATATATATATATATATATATATATATATATATATATATACATATATATATGTATATATATACACACATTCAAAAAATAAGGTTAAATACAATGAAGAGATAGAATATGACTGTAAAAATGAAAAATTAAAAAAGATTTTTAAATGGAATTAATAAGATGGTTGAAAAAGGAAAGAAGAAAAATTCAACTAAAAAATAGAAAAAGAGAAAAATAAAAAAAATTTTAGCAATTAACTTTGAAAGACTAAAGAATAATGGGGAAAAAGCCATGAATTCTATGTGCTGTATTCCCCTAGTGCTGGAGTTCTGCCGTTCTCATTTATCAGTAAACTTGGTTTTGGCAGGCTGTTCTTGCTGATCTTCTGGGGGAGGGGCCTACTGCAGTGATTTGCAAATGTCTTTCCCTGAGCTGGAATTGCCTTGCCCTTTCCAGGGGCTGGGCTAAGTAATTTGCTTGAGTTTGCTCTTGGTAGCTTTTGTTCCCTGTGAGCTTTCTGTACAGCTTTGGAGGATGAGAGTGAAATTGGTGGCCTCCCAATCTCTGTCCTGGAGGAGCCAAGAACTTGGGGCCCCACTCCTCAGTGCGCCCCCAGAGAAAAATAGTCAATCACTCCCGTCTCCCTGGTCTCTGACCACACTCCGTGCTCACCCGGCCTGTGACCAAGCATTTCTATCTCTGGCACAGGACCCTGTATGGAGTCTCCAAACCCAGCAGATTCCTGCAGTGCACTCCCATGCTGCTCCTCCCGTGGGAGGAAGGGGAGTCTCCCCAGATCTGCCACTTGTTGGGTCCCTGCTGGAAGAGCAGTGGCCCAACTATGCCATGGATCACGGTTTATAGCAAACCTGAGCTGAGAGCCCACTCTTTGGCCCCGTCTTTGCAGCCAGGTTTCCTGCTCCAATATCTGGGAGCTCTGCCACACTCAGGCACATCCAGTCTTTCTGTGACCCCGAGGGTCCTGAGACCACACTGTCCCAGAGAGATTTCCACCCCCCACTTAGCTACTGGGGCGACGTCGCTCCACTGCTCTATCACTTGCCAGTAGCTGGCTGATGGAGGCTCCCTCCCCGCCCACAGTCTATCTTCCCGAATATCGCCTTGGATTCACTTCTCTGCATGTCCTACCTTCCTACCTTTTTTTTAAAAGCTATTTTTTAAAAGTATATATAAGTGGTTGTGAACATCAGTTTTGGAATCAAATAGATCTTTATTTTTAAAAATCCTCAGGAAAAAAATATCCTGAGACATATTTTTTAACTTTTCTGAGCCTTACTTTTCTCATCTATAAAATTGACATAATCTCTATTTTAATCGATTGTTTTGAAGACTGGATGAGATAACATTCATAAACCACTTACTATAGTGCCTGGATCACAGTAAGCATCCAATAAATAATAGCTATCCTTATTTTTCTTATCAAATCATGAGTATTTTACTTGATTTAACCAACATATTTCAAACCCTGTGTTACAGTGGGAGCCAAGAGATTTTTTTTTGAGTAATAAATTGTTGAGAGGAAAGTCAAATACTCTTGCTAGAAGGAAATTTATAGATCTAATGAGCCCAGTACTCTTAATCCAGATGAGAATATTGAGATGCCAAGAAATCTACCCAAGTTCACATGACTGGAGGGTAGAAGACTGTGAACTAGAACCTAGATTTCTGTTAGTCCAGAGTTGTTTCTTACATTCTTGTATTTAGTCCAAAGAGATAGCATTAATTTTTAGTTCAAATGAAATTAAATAGAGCATGATTCATCAAGAAAAATTTCAGCCTTTTCATTATAACCGTTCTAAAGTAATTTAGATTTTTCTACAAAAGTTATTTCAAAGCTCTAATATGCTCTAATTAATATTGCTAATGTGAAGTACAGAAAGGGAGGCTAGGACTTTCACTTCCAGGAGGATGAAATACATTTACTTTCCCTATTCCTCCTGCTACTTACAACTTTAAACTCTGGACATAAGATGAAGATAAGAAGACTGAAAAAGGGAGAGGAGAAAGCAGACAGGCTAAGGACCTCAGAGCCCAAAGAAAAACACAGCAATGAGTTCTCTGGGTTTTCTTTTTTTCTCTTTTCCACACACATCTCAGACTGACTGCTGGAGAAGCCAATGACCCAGAAATGCCAACAGATGTAGATATAAAAAGCCCCAACAAAATTTTGTTCTAACTATAGGTCCAGGAAAGGAGCAGCCTAAGCAAGACAAAAAACTTTTAGAAAATAATCAATCTACTACAGCAAAACACCACCCCAAAAAACTATGGCTTTTACCCTCACCAGGCTGTAAAAAGGTACCCACTAACCCTGCTGGGGTGGTATCAGAGAAGGCTAAATAGGGGATAACAACTTTCATCCCTGCTGGGCAGTAAAGAGGCACTCCTTCCCCCATAGTGTCAGTGGAGACAATGCGGGGAGCAGTAACAAGACACTTCTATCCCTCCCAGCCAGGAATCTATCGGTAAAGGTCTGGTGGAGAGCTAGCATGCCCACCCCAACCCAGCAGCAATGAAAAGCCTCCTTCCCTGACTTGGGTGACACTGGAGACAGGGTAGGAAACCTGGACCTCTACTCAGCAGTATAGAGGCAGTATCCCTCCCATTCCCTGTTGGGACAGTGTTGGAGAAAACCAGCTAAAACAGACAGTTTAAATAATATCCAGAGTCTCATGACATAATATCCCAAATGTCCAGGTTTCTATTAAAATCACTTATCATACCAAGAACCAGAAAGATCTCAAATGAAATGTAAAAAAGAAAATCAATCAAATGAAATGTAAAAAAGATGCCAACACTGAGATGAGAAAGATGTTAGAATTATATACAATTATATACATTAGAATTATATACAATTGTATATACAAGACTATATATATATATTTAAATTGCCATTATAAAGATACTTTAACAAGCAATTATGAGCATTCTTGAAACAAACAAAAAAAGAAAAAGCTGCCATAAAGAAATAAAACATCTCAGCAAAGAAAAAGAAAATATAAGGAAGAACCAAATGGAAATTTTAGAACTGAAAAATACAATAACTGAAATAGAGAGCTTAGTAAATGGTCTGGTCCCAATAGAAGAATAAAGAGGATGGAGGAAAGGATTGGTGAACTTGAAGATAGAACAATAAATATTATCCCATCTGAACAACAGAGAGAAAATATACTAAAAAATCAAACAGAACAGAGCCTCAGGGACCTGTGGAACTGTAAGAGCTGATATTTGTGTCATCAGAGGCCTGCAAGGAGAGGAGAAAGAAGGTAGGGCTGAAAACTTATGTGAAATAATGGCTGAAAATGTTCAAAATTTGGCAAAGACACAAACCTACAGATTCAAGAAGCTGAACAAGCCTAAATAAGATGAGCCCAAAAAATCCACATCAAGTCACATCATTGTCAAACTTCTGAAAACCAAAGACAATGAAAAACATCTTGAATATAGTGAGATAAATATGACGCCTTAACTGTAAGGGAGAAACCATTTGAAGTACTAGATTTCTCATCAGAAACCATGGAGACCAGAAGAAATTGGCTCAAACATTTTTCAAGTGCTGAAAGAAAAGAACTGTCAACCCAGATTCCTATGCCCAGTGAAAATACCCTTCTACAATGAAGAGGAAATCCAGACATGCTCACATGAAGCAAACTCTAAAATAATGGCGAAAGGAAGTTCTCTAACAGAAGAGAACCAACAAAAGAAGGAACCTTGGAACATCAGGAAGAAAGAAAGAACTACAGTAAGCAGAAATATGTGTAAATATGATAAATTTTTTCTTTTCCTATTGAGTTTGCTGAATGATGTGGGATGGTTGTTATGAACTGAATGTGTTCTTCCAAATTCATAAATTGAAGCCCTAACCACTAAGGTGACATGCCCCCCCCCAGAGTCTGTGAGCAGGTATTAAGGTTAAGAAAAGGTGGGGTCCTATTTCCATAGGGCTGGTATCCTTATAAGAGGAAGAGACGCCAGAGTTGTCTCTCTCTACCATGTGAGGACACAGAGAGAAAGCAACCATCAGCAAATCAGGAACACAGCTCTCACCAGGAACTGAATCAGATGCGATCTTGATCTTGGACTTCTCAGACTCCAGAACTGTGAGAAAAGTAATTTCTGTTGTTGAAGCCACACTGTTTGTGGTATTTTGTTATGGCAGCCCAAGTAGACTACTACACAGTGGTTGAAGTAAAAATTATAACACTGTTCAATGTGGTTCTACATGTATGTAAAGGAAATATTTAAAACAAGTATTTTGGAAACAGGAAGGATAAAGAGACATAAAGGGAGGTAAGATGTTTTTCATTGTCTTTGGTTTTCAGAAGTTTGACAATGATGTGACTTGATGTGGATTTTTTGGGTTCATCTTATTTAGGCTTGTTCAGCTTCTTGAATCTATATTTTGCTGGAACTGGTAAAATGGCACCAGTAGACAGCAATAAGTTATGTATATATGGTATCATGCCTACGGCAGCCACTAAAAACCTACAGAAAAAGTCATACTCAAAAACATTGTAGATAAATTGTGTTCACTATGGCAGCACATATGCTAAAACAATAAAGGGAAAATTAAGAATGTACAATGGGAAAAAGTCTCTTCAACAAATGGTGCTGGGAAAAGAGGACAGCTATATGTAAAACAATGAAACTGGACATGTTCTTACATTACACACAAAAATAAACTCAGAATGGATTAAAGACCTAATGTGAGACCTGAAACCATAAAATTCTCCTAGAAAAAAACATAGGCAGTAATCTCTTTGACATCAGTCATAGGAACAGTTTTCTAGATATGTGTCCTCAGGTGAGGGAAATAAAAGCAAAATTAAACTATTGGGACTACAGCAAAATAAAAAGTTTTTTTTTTAAAACACCAGCAAAGGAAGCCATCAACAAAACAAAAAAACCACCCACTAAATAGGAAAGATATTTGCAAATGATATATCCAATAAGGGGTTAATATCTAAAATAAATAAAGAACTTATACAACACCAAAAAATAACCTAATTAAAAATTTGGCAAAAGCCACGAATAGATAATTTTCCAAAGAAGACATACAATGTCCAACAGACACATAAAAAGATGTTCAATATCTCTAATCATCAGGGAAATGCAAATCAAAACCACAATGAGATATCCCCTCACACCTGTCAGAATGGCTAGTATCAAAAAGAAAAGAAACAAGTGTTGGTGAGGATGTGGAAAAAAAGGAGCCTTCGTGCACTGTTGGAGGGGCTGCAAACTGGTGCAGCCACTGTGAAAGACAAGATGTAGGTTCCCCAAAAAAATGAAAATAGAAATATCATAAATCTTGTAATTCCACTGCTATGTATTTACCCAAAGAAAGAAAAACATTAATTAGAAAAGATATATGCACTCCTATGTTTATTTCAGCATTATTTACAATAGCGAAGTATGGAAGTAATGTATCCACCCATAGATGAATAGATAAAGAAATAGTACACACACACACACACACACACACACACACACACACACACACACACACTGGAATATCACTCAGCCATAAAAAAGAATGCAACAACATGGTTGGACCTAGAGGGTATAATGCAAACTGAAATAAGTCTGACAGAGAAAAGCAAATACCCTATGATTTTATTCATATGTGGCCTTTAAAAACCAAAGCAAATGGCTCTTTCCACAGTTTGGCTATTGTGGACATTGCTGCTATAAACATTGGGGTGTTTATACCCCTTCGGATCCCTACATTTGTATCTTTGTGGTAAATACCCAGTAGTGCAATTGCTGGATCGTATGGTAGCTCTTATTTTCAACTGTTTGAGGAACCTCCATACTGTTTTCCAGAGTGGTTGCACCAACTTGCGTTCCCACCAACAGCGTAGGAGGGTTCCCCTTTCTCCGCATCCCCGCCAACATCTGTCGTTTCCTGACTTGTTAATTTTAGCCATTCTGACTGGTGTGAGGTGGTATCTCATTGAGGTTTTGATTTGGATTTCCCTGATGCCGAGCGATGTTGAGCACTTTTTCATGTGTCTGTTGGCCAAGATGTCCATCGACAGATGAATGGATAAAGAAGAGTGGTATATATACACAATGGAATATTATGCAGCCATCAAAAGGAATGAGATCTTACCATTTGCAGTGATGTGGATGGAACTGGAGGGTGTTATGCTGAGTGAAATAAGTCAATCAGAGAAAGACATGTATCATATGACCTCACTGATATGAGGAATTATAATCTCAGGAAACAAACTGAGGGTTGCTGGAGTGGTGGGGGGTGGGAGGGATGGAGTGGCTGGGTGATAAACATTGGGGAGGGTATGTGCTATGGTGAGCGCTGTGAATTGTGCAAGACTGTTGAATCACAGATCTGTACCTCTGAAACTAATAATGCAATGTATGTTAAGAAAAAAAAAAGAAGAAGAAGATAGCAGGAGGGGAAGAATGAAGGGGAATAAATCGGAGGGGGAGATGAACCATGAGAGACGATGGACTCTGAAAAACAAACTGAGGGTTCTAGAGGGGAGAGGGGTGGGGGGATGGGTTAGCCTGGTGATGGGTATTAAAGAGGGCACATTCTGCGGGGAGCACTGGGTGTTATGCACAAACAATGAATCAAGGAACACTACATCACAAACTAGTGATGTAATGTATGGTGATTAACATAACAATAAAAATTTAAAAAAAAAAACAAAGCAAATGAACAAAGAAAAAAAAGAGAAATAAAAAACAGATTCTCAAAGGGAACTGGTGGTTGCCAGAAGGAAGGTTGGGGAGGATAGGTGAAATAGGTGATGGGGATGAAGACTACTTATAGTGCTGAGCACTGAGTAACATATAGAATTGTTGAATCATTATATTGTACACCTGAAACTAACATAACAACTGTATGTTAATTATACTTGAATTAAAAAATAAAATTTTAAAATTATAGATAAATCAAAATAGAATTCTAAAAAGATGTTTAAGTAACCTAGAGAAAGGTAGGAAATGAATATAAAGAAATGAAAAATAGAGAACAGGCAGAAATAAAAATAAGAGGATAAATCTATAATATAACATTGTATATTAACATTTATTGATGAATGATTGATCAAATCAGAAATTGCCCAAATGGAAACTGGACCAAGAAACTGTTGGGTCTAGTTAAAAGATTTTTCTTATGTATATTTAAAACCTACTTTCATTTCATTTTTATCCATTGTAGGTCTTCTACAGCTTCATAGAACCAATCTCAAAAACTAAATTTTATACTGTCAAAACCTCAGAGTAAGCAACTTCTTCATACTGTTAACTCATATTAAATTTAAAGTCAAATAAAAATCTTAAATTTTTTCCCACATGAACTTCTTCAAAATTATGTATGCTGTATAGTATATTGTACTTGGAAGACTTTACACTTATTAAATTTCATCTTATTAGTTTCAGTCCAATAATCCTACCTATTGTGACACTTTCTGTTGTGTCTGATTTTGATTAATTCTTTTAGAAAATTAAACAAGCATCCTTCCACCTTAACAAAGCCATTTATTAGCACAGCTCAATGAGAAAGGCCTATGTCATTCTGAAGGGGGTCTCTCCATGTTGATACAGGTCCACTTTTTGAGTATGGTTGATTCATTAGCCTCAAGCCTGCCTTATATTATCTTCATCTAGCTCACACTCTCTTATTCAGGAAGATATTATTAAGAACTTTGTCACATTTTGTTGAAATCAAAATATACATGTCTGCAGGCTTTTCCCTAATCTACCAAACCTGTTATCCCTATCCAGAAAATGAAGTCATCACAATTTTTTATAAGCTCTCCTACTGTCCGATCTCAATTGTAGATTCCACTTGTTCTACTCCTTTCCTTTAACTTTGGAAGTCAGCTGTAATTACATGTAAAAATAATCAGCAACTTAGAGACTATTAGTAACAGATTGGAAAAATATTAACATATTGAATCATAAATGTGGAAAAAGAGAACTAAGTATTAAAATGAACTAGATGAATAGAGTCAATGAAGTAGTGGCATAACTAAAAACAATGTTGCTGGGATGCCTGGGTGGCTCAGTCCATTGGGTGCCTGCCTTCGACCCAGGTCATGATCCCAGGGTCCTGGGATCGAGTCCCGCATCAGGCTCCTTGCTCAGCAGGAAGCCTGCTTCTCCCTCTGCCTGCCCCGCCCCCTGCTTGTGTTCCTGCTCTTGCTATCTCTCCCTCTGTCAAATAAATAAAAGCTTTTCAAAAAATCAAAAAACAATATTGCTACTTATGCACGTAAGTAGGTTGTGTGAAGTAATTTTTTTTTTTTTTTGTAATTTTACTTAATACTGCCGAAACTAAACTCCTAACACACAGTTCCAATCCTACCCCTTTAATACGCAGAAACCCTCAGTGGACCTCCATTGCCTTCCAAATTAAGAATAAACTCTGTAGCCTGATATTAAAAACTTTCAAGTTATAACCCTAATGTACCTCCAAGACTGATTTATGCCTCGACCAAAGCAAAACTTCCTGCCAAACTTCACCACAATATATTCCTAGAATACCTATTCATTCAATCTTTCAAATAATTTGAGGGTCTACTATATACCAAGCTGAATGCTGGAAGTGAACAATTAGCAGAATTGTATCAGAAACCTGCCTCATAAGGAATATTACAGGCTAATATTATTAGTGTCTTATTGCTGCTTTAACAAATTACCACAAACTTGGTGCCTTAAAACACCACCAATGTGTTCGTGTAAAGTGCTGGGGATCTGCAGTGTGACACTGGACTCATTGGGCTACAGTCAAGTTGCCAGCAGGGCTGCATTCTTTCTGGAGGTTGTAGGGTTGAATCTATTTCCTTGCTTTCTCCAGCTTCTACAAGTCAACCTCACTCCTTAGTTTATGTCCTCTTCCACCATCTTCAAAGGTAGCAAAGTTACATCTCTCTGACTCTTCTTCAATATTCACATCTCCTACTGGCTCTTCTGCTTCCTTCTTGAACTTTTCAGCATCCTTGTGATTACCTTGAGCCTAACAGGATACTCCAAGAGTCAGCTCATCAGCAACTTCAGTTTCATCTGCAACCCTAATTCCCCTGTGCCATGTAACTGAACATATTTGTATTCCAGAGCCTAGGATGTGAACATCTTTGGGGGACCATTATTCTGCATATGTAATTACAGGTTTAACTAGTAATAACACAGGTTTAACATATACTGACTATTTATATAGCCAGTATTTGCCTGCCACTCAGGGGTGAATTCAAAACAAAACAAAAACATTTACCCTTCTCATACTAACCCCTCCATACTAACCACTTCACAAGAGTCACTTCATTTAATCTTCTCAACAAATCTATGAGGTAAGTACTATTCTATATGCCCCATTTTACGATGAGCAGTCTAGAACTATTCTTTCCCATCTAAGTTTCTTTGATCATTTTCCCCATCTTCCTCTTGTATCCATCTTTTGAGGCTCCTCGATAAAACCATGTGACCTCCTATGTGCTCTCTTCCTTTTCTGAGGCTGTATCATTTTGTTTTTATCTCCCTTATAACCTGCCCCCATCCATTCCTCCACCATATTCTCATCTTCAGGAAAACCACTATTACTGAGTGGAATGTGTTGTATCCTTAAATTGTGTCGGAACAGAAGAAAGATTGTGAACCATCTAGATTATAAACTCCTTCACAGCAAGACACATTAAAAGGCAGAAGCATTAAAATGAGTGTCTTACTCATCTTTCTACTTATCATTTATTTGTCAGGTATATAGCAATAATGTCAATATTTTTTCTCAGCATATAGTACTTTATAGTATAAAAATACTTTAGCTATTTGATACTCAAAAAGCCAGGTGAGGGTAACAAGAAAAAATGTTATTATACTCATTTTATGGATGAGGAAATGAAAGCCCAATAAATGTAACTGTTGTGTTCAAGGTTAAAATGATAAAGCTGGATTCTGAACCAAAGTTTTCTGATTGAAAGACCAGTATTCTTTTCTGTACTGTTTCTCCCTGTTCATGGTGAAAACAATCAACAATTATTTTGAAGCAAATCTTTTTTTTAGATTTTATTTATTTTTGAGAGAGAGAGTGCACACACAAGCAGGGGGGAGGGGCAGAGGGAGACGGAGAAGTAGACTCCGTACCGAGCGCAGAGCCTAATGCAGGGCTCAATACCAGGACCCTGGGATCATGACCTGAGCTGAAGGCAGATGCTTAACTGACTGAGCCACCCAGGTAACACTTGAAGCAAAACTTTTAATGTCTAAGTTTATAGAATCTTCTTTGGCTATCTTTATAACTTTGCCCTTCCCATTCTCATTTTATTCTAATTTTAGCCTTGAGTGACATGAATAAACTAAATAGCCCTTTTTACTCTCAAATTTTTTGAACTAAAGGGATAGAAAATAAATTACTTTTTAAAGATGACAGACATAAAAAGTAAAACATTATGGACCAGTGGTCCTCAACTAGCTGGGGCAACAAACCCATGCAGCTAATGCAGTGGCCCACAGTCCACAGCCAGGGGCCCCTAGCAACTGTGTCCAGTGTGGGAGGAAACATGCTGGGTGAACACAGAATGCTCCTCAGCTGGGGCAAGGGCTTCCATTGCAATGGCTCCCTTTGGCAGGGCTGCCACATCCTAGCCTGGACACTGGAGAATTCTCAGGGAATAAAATTTTGGTATGATTTGGAAAAAGGAAAGAAAAGGAAAAGTTAGACTGACCCTAGTTTGTGGGCCTTTGTAAAGGCTACCAAAGAAGTCTGCTGCCTTAGGCACTTAGTATTTGCCTGCCACTCAGTGGTGTATTAAAAACAAAAAACAAAACAAAACAGAAACGTTTACCCCTCTCATAGCCGCTCCCCTTTAAACCCTACCCCACACAAGAACTAGTCCCTGGCTAGACAAACTCACCTCCTCTGCTGGAGGAGATTTTATTAGCCATGCACAGAGGGTGGTCCATAGTAGACTTTGCTTAGAGGCTTATTTTTACTACTTCACCATTATAATCATTTTATCCAGTTCAACCCAACCTTGAACGGATATGATACACCACTTGTCTTTTCTGCTTTTCTGCTTTTCCTTCCGACTGTGAAGCAAAATCCTGGGTATGAAATGCAAGCTGGGGATGGTGGGGAGGGCTAGAGTCTAGATCCTCAACAGCATTGTTGATAATCAAATCAACCCAGAGACTACCCACCTCTAGATGCCTAGTTAAGGAATCAGTAGATGTCCTTATGACTTCAACTACTATTATGTGAAGATAAACTTGTCTGATACAGACTGCCTGGTTATTGTGATATGAGCTCCATCTCCACGCCCACAGATATCCCCTAACACACCTGCCCCCACTGACTACCAATGTTTGAACTTCTGCCAAAAGTGTTTTGTTTTGTTTTGTTTTTTTAATTTCAAAATACATGGGAATACAAACTGGTGCAGCAGCTGTGGAAAACAGTATGGAGTTTCCTCAAAAAGTTAAAAATAGAACTACCCTATGATCCAGCAATTGCACTACTGGGTATTTCCCTAAAGAATATAAAAACACTAATTCAAAGGGATACATGCACCCCAATGTTTATAGCAGCATTATTTATGACAGCCAAATTATGGAAGCAGCCCATATATCCACTGACTGATGAATGGATAAAAAAGGTCTGTTATATGTAAATATATATATACATATAACATGTATATATATATTCATGTATACACACACACACACACACACACACCACAATGGAATATTAGCCATAAAAAAGAATGTGATATTATAATTTGCAACAACATGGATGGAGCTAGAGAGTATGATGTTAAGTGAAATAAGTTAGTTAGAAAAAGACAAATACCATATGATTTCACTCATATGTGGAATTTAAGACACAAAACAAACAAACAAACAAAAAAGAAAACCGGACGCCTGGGTGGCTCAGTGGGTTAAGCGTCTGCCTTTAGCTCAGGTCATGATCCCAGGGTCCTGGAATCGAGCCCTGATTGGGCTCCTTGCTCAGCAGGGAGCCTGCTTCTCCCTCTGCCTGCAGCTCCCCCTGCTTGTGAACTTGCTCTCTCTCTCTCTCTCTCTCTCTCTCTCTCTCAAATAAATAAATAAAATCTTAAAAAAAAAAAGAAAACCAAAAAACAGACTCTTAACTATAGAGAACAAACTGATGGTTACCAGAGGGGAGGTGGATGGGGGGATGGGTTAAACAGGTGATGGGGATTAAGGAGTGCACTTGCTGTGATCAGCACCAGGTGATGTATGGAAGTGTTCCATCACTATATTGTACATCCAAAATTAATATAATACTGTATGTTAACTGGAATTTAAATAAAAATTTTTTTTCAAAAAAAGAAAAACAAAACAAAATAAAACAAAATAGGTGGTAATTTCCCTTTTGAGAAATTCCCCTACATTAGAATCTCATAGTAAATAATCACTGTCTCAAGCAATACATGATTAACTTAGAAAATATGTTAGAGAAGAAAATACCAGAAAGACCACAGGATTTTATCATGTGTAAAATATTCCAAATTACTTAACTCTGATTTTTGGAGATTTGTAGGAAGATTTATTGGAACTATTTTCCCCAAGTTGTGGCCAGATCACTATTTCAGCAACCCTCTCCCACTCTGTCTAGCAGCTAGGCTGTAACTCTGTGACCCTTGCTTGCCCTACAGGCGAAAAAGACCCAGGGTCCTTTCCCATGCTGTTTTTCCAGTTTCTATCACACTGTGCCCACCAATGAATTTTCAAACTAATCAGACAGTAGGATATATGGTAGTGAACTTTAATATAAAATAAATTTATGGCAAAGATAATATTACAGTAACATTGATTTTAATTTTCTTTAATTTACTCAGTAACATCAATATTCAATTACTCATTTTTATGTTTCCTTAGTTGTGTCCAATTTTATGTTCTCATATAGCTTTTCTACTTAATATACAATTATTTCTCCATATTTTTATACAATCTTAATACTTAATGCTTCCAATTCTTCATCACAAAATATTTCTTTCATCAGGATACTCAAATACAATATTTGTAGGATATTTAGGACATGAAGACATTGTTTTCAGTTTTTCAGGATTATAAACAATATTCAAATGTACCTTTCCAACATTTTTTCTTTTTTTCATTACTTTCCTAGGATAAACGTCCCGGGTCAAGAGCAAGAAAAAAATGTACACTCCTTAATACATATTGCTATATTGATTTCTAAGAAGATCATACCAACTTATAATACTTAAGCAACATATGAGTATGGTTTTTTCCAACCTTCCTAGCACTAGATGTTTTATATATTTTAAGCATTTTGCATGTAATTCATTATTATTTGATTTGCATTTCTTTTATTCCTAGTAAAAGTGAATATTTTCTATTTCTTAATTTCTATTTATCATTGATTTTTCTCTTCATGCTCTTTCACAATTATTTATTTATCATGGTTTCTTAGTGGTAAACATTCAAAAGAAAACATATTGGTCTATAATGCTGTTAAACTCTTATTACATATCATTGTATAAATTCCAAGGTCAGTAAAATTTTCACTGAAATTTAGACTTAAGGTCTATGGACTAATATTTTCTTTAAAGGTTAGTTTCTTATTATCACACTTATATAGGCATATAGCTTGCTTTAATGTTTCTGTTTAGGCTGTGAACAAGCAATTTCCTATGCTCCAGCTTTTACCTTCTTCAAAGTTCTGATCTGTGATTTCAATAGGATGATAGGCATCAAGCTTATCAGACAGAGATCCCATGAAGTCATAAGATAGCTAATCCCCTTCTGAACCATCTGAAACAATGAGCCAATTCTAAAACATGTTATTTCATAGAAATAAGTATAAAGTTTAAACCTGGGGTCTAATAACTCAACTATAAAAATATAAAAGAACCACATCTTAATAGCAGCACATGTTTAAAAGGAACAAAGGTGTTCAGTTGGTAGCAGGCTTAAGAGGAGTCTGTGGTAGACATTTGCTGCCCAAGACCTTATCTGATCCTACAATTATCCAACAAATAATCACTATGCTCTGTACTCCTTAGACCATTCCTGGAGTATTGTGTATGGTTCTGGGACACTGGGGCATTAGAGTCTATTTCCCAGAAGAATAAGGAAGATGAAGTGACTCAACAGTAGATCACGTAAAGAATGGGAATTTGGCTTGGGATATTTTGCCTGGAGACTAGCAGTCTCATGGAGGATGTTATTACTGACTTGCAAACACTTTAATATTTGCATGTTCTCTGAGGATCTAATTAGGGAAGCAACTAGCCATGGAGCCATCATATGATTAGAGAAAAGGACCCTCACTGGACAGATGAATTTGAGAAAAGCACCCCCTTCTCTGGACAAACACTGTGATCACACTTTGGGGCAGAGTATGGCTGCATTTCAGTCCCCATGTGTTCCCTTGGCCACTCATTTTTGTGTACAAATTGTTTAATTTTATACAGTGGCCATAGTGCTAAAGAAGGGTCAATAAATTGTGGTCATGGACCAAATCCAGCCTGTCGCTTGTTTTGGTAAATAAAATGTTGAAGACAGCCACACTCGTGTGTACTGCCTATGTTTGCTTTCCCGGCAACATGGGATGAGTAGTGGCAAAGGGCTGTAGGGTCCACAAAGCCTAATGTATTTCCCATTGGCTCTTAACATAAAAAGCTTACCAACTCCTGCTCTGTAGTGCTTTTTAATTTTCATCTCTTCACAAATACTAGAATTTGGGGTGGCCATTAAGGACTTAAAGGGGGAGTGCTCATTTTTAAGAAGATTTTGGAAAAAAATTTTTTTTGAAACTTCCCAATTATTAGGCTATTTGGTTGCCCTTCAGCAATAGGATGTTATTAGAGTGTGCATATGTTAGATGCTTCCACTTATAACTGAAATTCACTTGGCTTCAATTAAGTAGGCAGAGGTTATTGGAAAGGTAGCTTGGTATCTCTGAGAATCCAATGGCGGAGGTGCCAAGCCTTGTAAGGAACCTAGAAGTCCCTGATCCCCATTCCTTATCTCTGCTTCTCTCTGTATAGCCAACTTATTTCACTTGTAATGATCTTTTAATCCAAAGGTATAATTATGTAATTTTAAAATTCACTGTTCTGGGGCGCCTGGGTGGCTCAGTTGTTAAGCGTCTGCCTTCAGCTTGGGTCATGGTCCCAGGGTCCTGGGATCAAGCCCCGCATTGGGCTCCCTGCTCCTCAGGAAGCCTGCTTCTCCCTCTCCCACTCCCTCTGCTTGTGTTCCCTCTCTCGCTGTGTCTCTCTCTGTCAAATAAATAACATCTTTAAAAAAAATAAAATAAAACTCACTGTTCTATAAGACAAATGAAGAGCAGTCTCTGCCCTACTGCTTCTCGTGCCTTGGTTGTCATTCCCCAGAAGGAACCATTTTCAACTCTTCTGGCATTTCTTCCACTCATGTTTCTAAATAACATGCTTATACTGCCATTTCTTGATTCTTCAGTTTTAAATATTATTTTATGTATTTCTTACTATGGAAGATGAGGATGCTCCTTTCTTCTACCTCCTATTTATATCACATATTTTTGCTAAACTGGTATCTGACGTTTACATTGCTATGACTGTGAATAAGGCAAACTTTCTAACAGTTAAACCCTTCCAAAAATGGAAGAAATATCTTGTGAGCTTACTGAATTCCTGGAAGCTGTATCTGGAGGGCAGGTATTTTCTTATTTATTTTTATATCTCCAGTACCTTCTACAATTCCAGTATATGTGAAGCAATCTTTAAATGGGAATGTATACTGTGAAAGAATCTGGCATTTAATATTTCCCAAAAAAAAATCAAAGTAGTAATCATAGGGAAAAAATATCATGCGTTCATGGGAGTAGCACTTTTATTTTCCCTCAAGAACTTTTCCTTGCCTTCACAACTTGGCTAACTGGTGCAAAAGGCCTACCTTTCGGCCTCTCTTGACTTTGGCATGCCTTCCTCACCAAGCTTAATCATTTTTAGATTTTGATTGAAAGTGAGAGACACGGGGCTCTTCCTTTCACTTGAACACTTAGAGGTCACTGCAAGGTTATTAACTGGCCTAATTTCAACACTGTTGTGTCTCAGGGAACAGTGGGGTCCAAAGAGGGAGAGAGATGAGGGAATGGCCAGTCAGTGGAGCAGTCACACACACCCAACATTTATTAAGTTCACTGTCTTATACGGGTGCAGTTCGTGGCACCCCAAAACAATTACAATAGTAACATCAAAGATCACAGATCATCATTAACAAATATAGTAATAATGAAAGAGTTTGAAATATTTCAAGAAGTACCAAAATGTGACACAGAGACATGAAGTGAGCAAATGCGTTGGAAAGATGGTGCCGATCAACTTGTTTCACATGGGGTTGCCACAAAACTCCAATTTGTTAAAAAAGAAAAAAAAAGAAATGCAATATCTGTGAAGCACAACATAGCAAAGCTCAGTAAAACAAAGTATGCCTACATAGAGAGGAGCAGATAAGAGGAGGAGAGCCACAACCTTTCAGTGCTTCCAGCTTCCAAAGGGCATCCTGAGGCCCTGAATGTGTGGATTTAGCACACATATTTCACGGCAGAAGGATATGCTGGTTCAGTAACAAGAATTGAGATGAAGTTTCTAGTTTAAATTTAGGTTATTTTTATTTCTATTGCCATGTAGATCTATAAAAACAATGCATGAATTTTTGTGACAACAAAGGTTACTAATGTTCATACAGAACCGGGAGCAGAGCAGGAAATGTGATTCTGTGTAGAACCAGATAAAATTATATGTAACTAAGAGGCATACCAAACTCAAGCCAGAGCCTTCATTTAACTTTCAAGAATATCATCTTGACCTACAGTATTACCATCTTTGGGATCATTTTAATTCTGGAATTTAAATTAGTATTCACTTTATTTTATAATAAGGATGAATCCTTCATTCACCTGAAACTACAATGATTTCATGTATCAATTCCTTCTTAGTATAAAATGGGGGAGGAGGAGGAAAGGGTGCTTTTATTCAGCACAGTGCTAGCCTCTGAGTAAGATACTTTACCACACTGATTTAAGTAAGATTCCATGAGAACCAAGAAAAAAAAAAAATCAGAAACTTTCTGTACTTGAAGCTATAGAGTTAGTCTTCAGTGAAAGGACATGGACTCTCCCAAAAAGATTTTCTGAAAGATGAATTCCTGTTTTGATATAGGATGTAGCCTTTGGTCAGGGGTTGCAAATCCACAGAAACACTTCATTAAAACTTACACAGATTTAATAACCATGAAAGTTTAAAAGAATTATGAATCTTTGAATTATGAATCTATGAATAATTTTTGAAAAATTATTACTTCTGTCATCACTGGGTCCTCATTCAACAAGGTCACAAGGGCTGGACCTGAACAGGTTTTATAACTTATTTGAGTCCTCAGAAATATTTAAATTCACAATCCTTGGACTCTGAAATCTCAAGGTTATCAAATCAAAGTTCATGGCCTTAAAACTGGTCCTATTTCACCCCACTTCACTATTGATCAAGTCTTGGGTAGCTTCAGGGAAGTGAAGTTATATCTTGGTGCTTTGAGAATTTTACACTGTCAAATGGATACAGCTTTGCAATTTACTTTTTTGACTCTATCTTCCTGAAACTGGTCTTCTATTTTTATTAACTTGTTTGTGAAAATTTTGGACTATATTTATGAAGCCAAAGTTCCTATGGGTCATCGATTTCATTAAAAGGGTAGGACAGATAACATGGAGAAAATATTCTTTTGATAGGATACAATGGGGAAGATATTAAGTAAATGATTAATATTAGAAAAAGTAGTACCATATTACAGTAGTACCATGTTACAAGACACCATTTCCCTGAATTCCCTGAGGATGTTTATAAATCATTAAAGATACTTAGACTTCTCTTTGAAAACCAGAAACTACAATGCAGAGTCACACCAGTAATAATCTGTTGATGCCTCTTGCTCACCCCTGAAGTCAGGACACCTACAGTGAACAATCTGAAGACTAATGGGTAAAAGTTATTCTTTAATATGTTTTAAATGCCAAAGAGTAAATTAAGCATACTCCCGCCCAAAATACGTAGAATTACAGTTTAAAAAAAGAATTTTCTTCTCTTGTTTTGTTAAGACTGTTAGCACTGCTCCTTATGTAACTTTTTAATCCATATCTGAATTTTAGTACTTATTATGTTATTCTATAGTTGCTTACAGTTTCTTTTTCTGAAAAGTCTTGAAGACACAAATCAAATTTCCTTTGAATCCCCAGCTTTTAACAGAGTACTTAGGTGTTCAGTAAATAGTTGTCAAATGGATAAATATATCAATTCACTAATTATACAAGAGAAAACTTTTGGGGTAATTACCACGATTACTCAAATGTTCAAATCTTAAAACTTGGGCTCTAAAACAATTAATGATTCGTCCCTTCCTTAGTTTCAAGTGTGTGTGGGTGTGTGTGTGTGTTTGTATGTTTTCCCTATCAACTTCCTTTTATTTGTCATCCTCTAAAGATGTTTCTATGGCTGATGTCATCCTATGGAAAACTCAGGCTTAAGCTTGACAAAATGCCCAGCCAGGCTCATGAAGCTTACAGAAGTTATAGTTCATTGCAATAAGCATGAAAGGTAGATTCTTAGCCAAGAATACCAGGATTTCAGTTTGGTTTCCTAACCCTTACAGTGGGAAATTTTGGTTGATGGCAATAACAATCTGCTTGTCCCAGGGAAGGTCCTACCAGGTGCAGGAAACACTGAGTGGAACCTCTTCTATCCTCCAATAATGTCACTCTGAAACTCCAGTAGAATTACCTTAAATGACTGTGGAAATAAAAAGCCAATTCACCTGGATTTCCCATTCAGATGGCTGACAGTATTTGTTGCTGTGCCACTAGCACCTTCTTGCTACATTGTCCACCTGTTATACAATAGTGACCAGGTATGAAATATGCTAGCTGCACCTGTAACAGTGAACAGTCTGTGGGCATGCCCCCCATAATCAGAATAGTGTTTCTCTTAGCATTCTTCAGAATTACGTGCGGAACTTGCTGGACATATACTCCCAGACTCTACTCCCAGATATTCTAATTTAGTAAATTCAGGATGAAACCAGTTAACCTCCAATTTCAACAAGCACCTCAAGTGATCCTGATGAAGGTGGTTCACAGCTAACACTAAGATATGTTTCATTAGAGATGATATTATGTTTTATTATGCACCTTTTCTTTTCATTTATTTATTTTCTTAACTTAAATTCAATTAACATATAACGTATTATTGATTTCAGAGGTAGAGGTAATTCATCAGTCTTATATAATACCCAGTGCTCCTTACATCATGTGCCATGTGCCCTCCTTAATGTCTACCACCCAGTTACCCCATCCCCCCACCTCCCTCCCCTCCAGCAACTCTCAGTTTGTTTCCTATGATTAAGAGTCTCTTATGGTTTGTCTCCCTTTCTGGTTTGGGCTTGTTTTATTTTTTCCTCTCTTCCCCTATGATCCTGTTTTGTTTCTTATTTTTTAAAATTTTATTATGTTATGTTAATCACCAAATATTACATCATTAGTTTTTGATGTAGTGTTCCATGATTCATTGTTTGCGTATAACACCCAGTGCTCCATTCAGTACGTGCCCTCTTTAATACCCATCACCAGGCTAACCTATCCCCCCACCCCACTCCCCTCTAGAACCCTCAGTTTGTTTCTCAGAGTCCATAGTCTCTCATGGTTTGTCTCCCCCTCCGATTTCCCCTCCTTCATTTGTCCCTTCCTGCTATCTTCTTTTTTTTTTTTAACATATAATGTATTATTTGTTTCAGAGGTACAGATTTGTGATTCAACAGTCTTACACAATTCACAGCACTCACCATAGCACATACCCTCCCCAATGTTTTGTTTTTAAATTCCACATATCAGTGCGATCCTATGATAATTGTCTTTCTCTGATTGACTTATTTCGCTTAGTATAATACCCTCTAGTTCCATCCAAATCATTGCAAATGGCAAGATTTCATTTTTTGATGGCTGAGTAATATTCCATTGTGTGTGTGTGTGTGTGTGTGTGTGTGTGTGTGTATAGGTGTGTGTATATGTACATCTTCTTTATCCATTCATCTGTCGATGGACATCTTGGCTCTTTCCATAGTTTGGCTATTGTGGACATTGCTGCTATAAATATTGGGGTGCACGTGCCCCTTCGGGTCACTACATTTGGATCTTTGAGCTAAATATCCAGTAGTGCAATTGCTAGATCATAGGGTAGCTCTATTTTCAACTTTTTGAGGATCCTCCATACTGTTTTCCAGAGTGGCTGCACCAGCTTGCATTCCCAACAACACTGTAGGAGGGTTCCCCTTTCTCTGCATCCGCGACAACATCTGTCATTTTCTGTCTTGTTAATTTTAGCCATTCTGACTGATGTGAGGTGGTATCTCATGGAGGTTTTAGTTTGTATTTCCCTGATGCTGAATGATATGGAACACTTTTTCATGTGTCTGTTGGCCATTTGGATGTCTTCTTTGGAAAAATGTCTGTTCATGTCTTCTGCCCATTTCTTGATTGGATCATTTGTCCTTTGGGTGTTGAGTTTGATAAGTTCTTTATAGATTTTGGATACTAGCCCTTTATCTAATATGTCATTTGCAAATATCTTTTCCCATTCTGTCAGTTGTCTTTTGGTTTTGTCGACTGTTTCCTTTGCTGTGCAAAAAGCTTTTTATCTTGATGAAATCCCAATAGTTCATTTTTGCCCTTGCTTTCCTTGCCTTTGGAGACGTGTCTAGCAAGAAGTTGCTGCAGCCGAGGTTGAAGAGGTTGCTGCCTGCATTCTCCCCAAGGATTTTGATGGATTCTTGTCTCACATTTAGATCTTTCATCATATTATGCACCTTTTCAATGGCAGCAATCCACTGGCCCTCTTTCACTCCCACTTCCCAGATCTCCATATATTTTTTATGAATCTTTCTCTCATTATAACTCAGTTTTCTATATAAACACAGACATAGCTATTTCCTTACTGTTTTTAATATCTTCTATATGCTTAATTCTAGACCGGTTTTTATGATATGTTCCATGGAAATTCAGGGTTGTATGAAGCTTTTCTAAGGGATTTTAAATTATTCATAGGAAAAGAAATGTTTTCCTCTGATGTATACTTTATTTGGAGACATACAAAATATACTCAATTTCCACTACCTTGGAAAGGACAAACAGAAAGCCACTAGAATAGTTGACAACTTTATGAATGTCTGCTTAGTTTAAAAAAATACTTAAAAACTTGCAATCAGTGTTTCCCATACAAAACTTCGAAGAAAATTCGCAGGTGACAAAACAGTAAGTCAGCTAAGATAATATCCTAGGTTCACTGCACACCAGACAGGCTGCCCATAAATCTTTGATTGCTTTGTAGCTACATGAACAGTCCAATCAGAGACAAATTCTAATCTTTATAGCATTCAGGGTTTAGCCTTCATTTGTAATATTTGAAGTATGGGAATTAAAGGCAGAGTAGAGTTTCCAGGAGCCTATATTTTCATTAAACCAAATTCTTCCATGCTTCTGTGCTTCCTGTTTTCAAATGCTTTTCATTCTTTTGTGAGGGTCTGGTCCATTAAGATGTCTGAAATGTGCATCCTTTGGGTGTGCTTAAGTAAAAGCCCTGCATGGCTGGCCTGCCAGAGTCCAACCCCTGTGAATGAAGTTGAATGCACTTGAATAAGCAATGATGTATGAAGACCTTAAAAAGAACAGCACTGGTGATGGAGTTTCAGCTCCATTCTAAGCAATGAACCCTTCAAGATGCAATGGAGCAATGTCTGCCAAGTCAGATGGGAACACAAATGTAAACCATCCAACTCTATTTAAATATCCAGAGAAGGAAGAGAATAAATCCATGCTTATGATGAGGTTTTAGTGGGTCTTTAAGAACAAGTCATGCTAAATCAGCAAATATTTATTGAGCACATTCCATGTGCAAGACTATTAATGTAAATGTTTACGTTACTTAAAGGTATATATGTAATATATATAAAGTATAATAAATATATATAAATACTAAATATTTATATTGCTGTAAGACCCAGAAAGACATACCCCAACCTCTCGGCTTATCTGCAGAGGACTTGAAAAGAGATTTGTCTGGTCCGATGTGAGATGGGCCCATTGGACCCTGCTCAACCCCAAACCACTTCAAGTCTCCTATGAGAATAATTGGCCAAAGGGACAATAGTGGGTGGGAATCAGGAAGTTTTCTGTGAGGGACAAGGTCCAAAACATCAGATGGTCAAGCTAGATTCATGTTTTTCAAATTGTAGTTTACGAAATAACTAGTAAGTCTTAACCCAACACATTTTTAATACAGAATAGAATAGAGAAGAGGAAAAGAAAGTATCAGCCACACTTTTTTAAAGTTTATTTATTTGTTATTTGAGTGACCTCTACACCCAGTGTGGAGGTCAAGCTCACAATCCCAAGATCAAGAGTCACATGCTCTTCCAACTGACCCAGCCAGATACCTCTCCATCCACTCATAAGTTCTGCCAGTTCTCCCATTTCAGACTCCACTAAAACTCCTTTTCCAGCCGCTCCTACTGGTTGTCCCCTAGCCTATTACAAATAGTAAGTGTAAGCATTGTTTCGTGAAGTATATTAGTTGTGTGGGGGGAGAGGATGAGAGAGAGTGTGTTTGTGCGCGCATACACATGCACCCCTAAGTTTTATGCAAATACATTCTAATTATACCAGACATTTAAAGAAGCATTAATACCTATTCTCAAACTGTTCCAAAAAATAGAAATGGAAGGAAAATTTCCAAATGCCTTCCACAAGGCCAGCATTACCTTGCTTCCAAAACCCAACAAAAAACCCACTAAAAAGGAGAATTATGGGCCAAAATCCCTGATAAACATGGATGCAAAAAACAAGATATTAGCAAATAGAATCCAACAGTACTTTAAAAGAATTATTTATCATAATCAATTGGGATTTAGTCCTGGGTTGCAGGGGTGGTTTAATATTCACAAATTAATCAACATGGTAAACCACATTAATAAAAGAACAGATAAGAACCATATGATCCTCTCAATAGATGCAGAAAAAAGCATTTGACAAAATACAGCATCCATTCTTCATGAAAACCCTCAACAAAGTAGGGATAGAGGGAACATACCTCAACATCATAAGTGCCATATACAAAAGACCCACAGCTAATATCCTCAATGGGGAAAACAGATCTTTTCCTCTGTGGTCAGGAACAAGACAGGGATGTCCACTCTCACCATTGTTATTTGACATAGTACTGAAAGTCCTAGCCTCAGCAATCAGACAACAAAAAGAAATAAAAGGCATCCATATTGGCAAGGAAGACGTCAAACTTTTGCTATTTGCAGACAACATGTTAGCCTTTGTAGAAAATTCTCAAGACTCCACCAAAAAAGTACTGGCACTGATACATGAATTCAGCAGTCACAAGGATATAAAATCAACATACAGAAATCTGTTGCACTTCTATACAACAATGAAGCAGCAGAAAGAGAAATCAAGAAATCAATCCCATTTACAATTGCATCAAAACCGTAAGATACCTAGGAATAAACCTAACCAAAGAGGTAAAAGATCTGTACTCTGAAAACTATAGAACGCTTATTAAAGAAATTGAAGAGAACACAAAGAAATGGAAAAACATTCCATGCTGATGAATTGGAAGAACAGCTATTGTTAAAATGTCCATACTACCCAAAGCAACCTATACATTTAATGCAATCCCTACCAAAATACCACCAGCATTTTTCACAGAGCTAGAACAATCTTAAAATTTGTATAGAACCACAAAAGACCTCGAATATTCATAGATTCTTTTTCATGTCTTTAGTTTCCATATATACCTACCTCTTATTCAAATACAGACTTTCAACAAAACTATAAATACTCTCTCAAAACTGTTAAATGCATCTGGCAAAATGTCAGTTTCGTTACTTCTTAGGGACTTCCTTTTTGGTAACCTCAGCCCTCATGTGCCATGCTGAATCAGTCTTATTATTTTTTTATTATTTTTTTAACTTGCTCATTTGCTGTCATCCTGGATTCTCTCTTTACCACCAGCCTGGGAAATCTCTGCATCTATCTCCTGTGTTGGATCTCTTTGGATATTTGGATCCTATATCATCTTTCTTGGTTTACTCCTTCATTTAGTGGAACACCTCCTCTAGTAGCTTCTTGGGAAAAAAATATGCACATGCATTAAATTTTTTGAGGGTTTGTACCTAACTCTCACAATTCATTAAAAGTTTGAGAATAGAATTCTGGGTTGGTAAGTACTTTCCCTCAGCATTTTAAGGAGACTATTCCACTTTCTTCCAGTCTCCAATTTTACTGTGGAGAAACCTAATGCCATTCTGATTCCTGAACCTTTGTATCTGACCTGCTTATTCTTTCTGGAAGCATTAGCATCTTCACTTTGTTCTCAGAGGTCTCAGACGTCTCAAAATTGATGACTATTGTTTTGTTGTGGGTTTTCTTTTCCCCCATGCCTTATGCTGGGTACTTAATGTGGGAACTCAAATGTTTCCATTCTGGGAATTTTTTGCACTGTTTCTTCATTTCCCCCCCTCTGTTTTCCTATCTCTCTATTTCTGGAACTCCTTTCCTTTGCCTAATTTTCTTTTCTCCTTTCTATCTCTGTTTCTTTTTGCATATTGAAAGCTTTCAACTTTATCTTCTAACTCATCTATTAAATTTTTTATTTCTGCTATCATATACTTAATTTTTAAGATTCTTGCTGTTGTTCTCTGAATGTTTCTTTTCACTTATTATTTTCTCTTATCTCTCAAATTTTAATTACAATTTTCTAGTGTTTTCTGCCCCTTGCCTTGTCTGTGTGCCCTCCAAGTTCCTTTTTATTTTTTCTTCCAAGTTTTTACTTAAATTCCAGTTAACACACAGTGTAATATTAGTTTCAGGTGTACAATATAGTGGTTCAACACTTCCATACATCACCAGGTGCTCATCACAACAAGTGCACTCCTTAATCCCCATCACCTATTTAACCCGTTCCCCACCTACCTCCCCCCGGTAACCATCACCTTGTTCTTTATAGTTAAGAGTCTGTTTCTTGATTTCCCTCTCTTTCTTTCCCCCTCCATGTTCATTTGTTTTGTTTCCTAAGTTCTACATATGCGTGAAATCATATGATATTTGTCCTTCTCTGATTGACTTATTTTGCTTAGCATGATACCCTCTCGCTCTATCCATGATGTTGCAAATGGCAAGATTTCATTTTTTTATGGCTGAATAATGTTCCTCTGTGTGTGTGTGTGTGTGTGTGTATTTCACGTATTCCTTATCCATTCATCAGTCGATGAATATTTGAGCTGTTTCCATAATTTCGTTATTATAGATAATGCTGCTATAAACATCATGGTGCATGTATTCCTTTGAATAGAATTTTTGTATCCTTTAGCTAAATACCTAGTAGTGTAATTGCTGGATAGTAGGGCAGTTCTATTTTTAACTTTTTGAGGAACCTCCATACTGTTTTCCATAGTGGCTGCACTAGTTTGCATTCCCACCAACAATGTAACAGTGTTCCTTTCTCTCTACATTCTCCCCAACACCTGTTGTTTCCTGTGTTAATTTTAGCCATCCTGACTGGTTCCAAGTTCCTTTAATTTTTTTTTCCTTCAGTTCTGTATATTCTATTTCATGTTGGAGTGATTCTTCAGTTTTCTGGTGATCCTTGGATCTTTCATCCTATTTAAAGATGAAGCACTAAAAATTGGATACTGAGTACATGGGGCTTTTAAACCTCTCTTGCACAGAGACAGAGCCATTTGTTGGGAATCCCAAAACAACAATATCAGTTGTTTTTTTCTCTTGGTTGATCAGTCCCCAAAAAGGAATGCTCCAAATTCCTTCCTGGGGTGTGTAAGCCTCTCTGTTAACATCTTCTCTATAGACAGGGCACTTGGAGTGCCTGTTTGTTTGTTTGTTTGTTTGTTTTAAGTAGGCTCCATGCCTAGTATGGGATTTCATCTCAAGGCCCTGAGATCAAGAGTCACATGCTCTACCAACTGAGCCAGCCAGGTACCCTTCTGTCAACATTTTGTTGGAGCTGTGTAGGAGGCAGGAAGAAAGAATTCCATCTTTTTAATGCATAGAATTACCCTGTTTTCAGGACACTCCTCTGCCTACAGGTGTGCCTGCTCTCCCTGAGGCCAGAGTCCTTCTGATTCACAAAGAGTTACCTTCGACCCTCCTCCAGGTTGGGAGAGGAGTAGTTGCCTGGTATTGTGGTATAGGAAAGAGCCCTAGGGGCCTAACACTGATTCTTACTTGGAGTTTCAACTCAATTCACTTTCAGATCCATTTTCTAGATTTTGCTGAGGTACTGCAGCAAAATCTTACCTGCTCTTGGGCATTCTTCGTTGTTAAATTAGTCTTTAGCTTTATGTGGTCTCATCATTTGTTTTTGTACTCCCAAAACTGTGTTGCAGTTGGCTTCCCTTTCATCCACCTTGTCTTTGAGGGGTTTATGCCTTTAAATTTTTATTTTGGTAGAGTTAGCATAGGTTAATAGATGTCATGTTTTCTTAGCTTTTTAAAAGATTATGTGCAATGCCATGGTTTATATATGATTTTCACAAATCAATTTTCAATCATAAATTCCAATGCTATGCAATAAATTTAGGGTGGGTGGGAGATTGAATGGGCCTGAGTCATATTTTTAAATGCAGTTTGGCATTGGATTATCAATATATCATTTTTAACTACAGAATTAGTTTAAGTTAAACTAGACAATTCTGTTTGATCCTCAACAGTGGAAAGCAGCATTACACAGAAGAGTATAGCTTTCATTCCCTCTTTACTCCATCCCCAAGGCACCAAGCCACAGATACTTTGTTTTCAAGCATGATGCAGGACCTAAAGGAGAATGCAGATGACAGCAAAGCAGAAAACAAATTGTCTAGTGTGTTTATTTATCTGGTAATGCCTGCTTTGCCATCAATCTCTATGTACTTTTTGTATTAGAAGAGAATTTTGGTTGCTTTACTGGCTTCCTTTTCTCATTGCACTTATATTTAAGTGGCATCAAAATCCTGCCGTTGGGTGCAGGGTGCTATGCAAGGAGAATGAGCAAGTAAGCAGGGTGGAAAGGATTTTCCTGACTTAGTGTCTAAATGACCTGTTAATTGCAACCTCCTGGAAGCAAAGAAAAGATTGGGGCAAAACATTAGTGACCAGAATAGAAAATAGTTTTCCATAAGGGACGATGAGATGAGAAAACACATCTCTTTTCAAATTGTTCTTTTTCTTTCTTTTCTTCTTTTTAGATTACAGGTGCATTGCCTAGACCGAAAGATTCCTCCTCAGTGCACTCGTGAAAGTCTCTTACCCATATCCTTCATTCACCCCTATAAATACTTCAGAGCACCAAGGAATAATTTCATGATTCCAATTTGCATCAAAAGTTATATAGGTAATTTAAGTAAACTTGATATACTTTACTATTCATTTCTGAGATTCCCTTAAGTTTCTCAACTTAAACTTCTTGTCACAGATAAAGTCTAAAATTTGTATAACCAACCTAGCTATTCTGGGAGGCAGCCTTGCTCCCCAGATTAGATAAACTGTGACCAGCATGAATGCACCCCCTCCCACCCCCCCTGTGAGAGGAGGAGGGGGTCTGGAGTGGTAGAAGGAGCACCAGCTCTGGGAGCAGATACATTCAAATTCTGGCTCTGTCATTTATGAGCTGGTTGATTTTGGTTGAGTGTGAATTTGTGTGTCCTTTCAACAGAAACTGAAAGCTATTTAACTTAACTGCTTCCTTTCTTTGCCTTAGTTTTCAAAAGATTTGGAGCTAAATCCATCACTCCATTGTACCAGATGACTCATTTCAGGCGGCTGGCAGAGTCTCTTCCCTTTGTTTCCTTAAATGATCTTTACTGTGTTTGATTGCCAGTGTCTCATTTTATACTTCAGTCTATTTTAGGCCAAAGTCATCAGGTATAAATCTAAAATAATCCTTCTGCCATTGATGTCTCTATAAACTGTCGCTAATCTAGGCTGACCTTTCTCTAGATGGCTCTTGATGCTTTACTCTCCCTCCGACAATTTTTCCTAGGTGACTGGTATGACGTACTGATTTCATTTAATTTTATATTATACCTTTATAGAAAGGTGGGTTGGTACTGATATTTGGAAGTCTCATTTTCAAAGATGTAAAGCTTTCTGAAAACTAATGCAAAAGGGAGGCACATGGAGCTACATAGCTTTCAATTCCTATCAGAAATTATACAAGCTCATAAACATAAACTTGACTTAAAACTACCACCAAGAATTAATTTCCATTTCTTTTAAGTATGCATGTAATTTATTCAGCAAGCATTAATTAAATATCTATTATGTGCCAGACTTGTACTAGTCTCTCAGAATACAGACATGAAAAGAAAGGCCTTGTTGCTGAAATATCTGGCAATCTAGTGGGAAAAACTAATAAGAAAATAAATAAGTACAATAAAGTGAGATGAATGCTATAATAAAATGCTGTGGAAACATGGAGTTGAAGCCAACTATTTCTAACAGGAATTAGAATTCTGATTCTTGAATGGTTTTGAATACATTTAGCTTTTGTAGATACCAGTTTTCCAAAGGTGAAATTGGAAAAAAAGTTGTAATTGGTTGAGACAATTTATTGTCTTACAGCAACACATTTGTGTTTTAGTAACTTCACATTCTCACCAACCCTTGCTATGGTAAATCTTAATTTAGCCATTCTGGTAGGTATGTCACAGTAACTCATTCTGGTTTTAATTTGCATTTCCCTGATGAGTAGATGTTGGCAGAGGCCACAGGTGGGAAAGGATGGAGTGAAGAAGAGGCTTTGGTTGTTTGTTTCTTGGTCTGTTTCACTGACAGAGAAACCAACATATCCAGGAAGACACAGAGGCTAGAGATAATGGTATGTTTGGCAGGTTCAAAGGATGACAAGAGATAAGACAAAAGAGAAGGAGGAGTATGAAAGGTTTTGCATAACATGCCAAGAAGGTTGAATTTTTCATAAAATCACTGGAAAACTAGCGATCAAGATTTTTAAGTGGAAGATAAATATAACCAGACCTATAGCTAAATGATCCCTCTGACAATGTGGAGGTCAGACTGGAGGAAGCAATACTGGAGGATATAGCCAGGAAAGGAGACAAATAGGGCCTGGAAGAGACAATAACACCAAGGACCATGCAAAGAAGGTCGTTTTAAGAGACATTTAGACAATAGAACCAACAGAACTGGCTGGACAAGGGAGGTAAGGAGTGAGGGGCACAAAAGGGCACATGGGATTCTGGCCTAGGCAACTAGTTAGATGACGATGATATTTACCAGATTTGGAAATAGATACAGGGTAGGATGTGATGGTAGCAAAAAAGGGTAGCAAAATTCATTTGGGATATGTTATATTGGAAGTGGTGGTAGAACATCCAATTAGAAAGATATTTCTCCCTCCACCACCTCAAACACCCAGAAATCCAGCTGTACAACTTGGGGACCTGATAGTGCCTTGCCTTAGAAAAAACTTAAGAGGATTTTGTTCTCAGAGATTAATCTCTAGGAGTGACAGGCCTATACTTCCAAAGGGGAAAACAGCCTTGAGGGTTGAAAGAGGAGATGAACATCAAGTGCCATGACCTTTAAGAGGAGGAAAAGGCAAATTCTGAGGCAAATTCTGAAAAATAGAGAGGAATGCTATGAGGTACTCTGCTGTATTTCTCTCACAGCTGACGGCAGTAGTCAAAAGCAAGACTGCAGAGCAGAAAATTTAGTCTAAGATGCTGGTCTCTGTAGATTACATACGGGTCATCACCATGTGTAAGGTGGTTAAAGCCATGGAAAAGGCTGAGCTTCCTCTAGGTTTACTTATAGGGTGGGAAGAGAAAAGGGCCAACAGAATGGGAAACATCAGTGTTTAAGGAGTTGACAATGGAACAGGAAGAGTCCAAAAAAGAATGAAGAAAAGCAACAAAGAACAATGTCATGGGAGCAAGGAAGAGACAGTTTCAGGAAGGAAATGATCGATATGGCCAAGTGCTGGAAAAGAAGTTAAATAAGGGTAGGATTTTAAAGAGTTAGAAAGTCATTAATAACTTTGCCAGAGCCATTTCACTGGATTGATGGTGGATAAGCCTGATTATGAAGAGCCGTAAAGTGAATGAACAATGAAGAAGTGCAGGGGAATGTTTTATATTCTTTTATGTGGTTTAATAATGAAGTGAAAAAAATATATAGTGTGCTCTCTAAGAGAGATGACAAGTTTTGGGGAGGGAATTTTCCTTTAATATAGTAGAAATTTTAGCATGGTAAAAGGCTATAGAGAAGAAGCTAATAGTGATAGAGAAATTGAAAAAAAATGGGAGTAGAGGCTAAGAAGTAGTAACTGAAGCATTAGAGGGAAAAGCAACAGAGAAGTCTATGGGATGAGGTTGTTGTCAACCAATTGCTTTTAAAAACTGATCAAACTTAAGGGCAGAAAACAGGTTGCTATATTTGTCAACTAAGACATCAGTAATGGCTTTTTTTGAGAAAGTTTGAGTCTTAGAGGCAGAAGCAAGAGTGCAAGGAGCTAAGATCTAAAGGGAATATGGAAAACTGAGAACACAAAGTTTAAGATTATGTTTTCAAGATACGTGACTGTGACTGGAGTAGGTAAATGTACTTAACCTTTTTATTACCTCTCCTGGGCTCACGGTCTCTATGAGTGGCCAGTATATTAACAACCTTGCCTTACTCATGGGACTGGGGTGGGCACTAGTCAAGGGATGTGAACTTTATAGGCACAGATATCAATCAAAGTGGAACACTTAAAGTAATACATGTTTGCTTTGTCTTGTTGAACCCCTTTCTGAGGGAAATTAAGACTACTCATGGTTCAATGACAGATGCACAGCAACACTACTAGAAGAGATTCTTGTATTTTTGGAGAAACACTCCCCTTTTTCTTGAAGCCTAACCGATCTCCAAGATACTTAGCTATCCAAATAATGTTCAGAGACAGTATTTGTTGGGTTGCCCTTCAGAGATCACCTCTGTCCTTTTCCATATTTCCCATTATTTTAAGCCATGAATAAGAAAGCAAAGGGCCTATAAAGGAACCTATAAACCAAATATTTTTATTTACATTATCATGATCTCAGAATTATCTAAGTAATCAGTCAATCCAAAAAAAAAAAAAAAAAAAGCCAAGCTAACAATCACTGATGAAGTCTGACTGGTTTTTGTACCAACTTACTCATTCTGTAAGCATGGGTACTTATAATTATGTCCTTAAAGCTAACCAGGATTTTCAAAAGTCAAGTATAACCATGGGCTGTGGCTTTTATTAGTCACGGCCTCCAGAAGTGTTGATTCAGCTGAGCAGGAAGAAGCAATAGGAGGATTCAGTCTGACTTAGTTAGCAGTTATGTGTGGGGGAAGGGTACAGGGCTGGGTAGAAGATGAAAAAAAAACATAAGCAAATGTTCTTAAAAATTACATTTTAAAAAACACCTTTACTAGGATTCAGAAAGTAGCATTTTTTATACTGTAATGTCTTCAGCTTCATAATGGGTTATGAAGTTTGCTATATTATTTTAATGGTATCTGAGCAGAGCAAGAGCAGGGAGGAAATTACCAAGCATGACAGTAGGCAATTGGTGATAAACACTTTTGCACCATTAAAAATATTTAACACCCTCTGCCTTTATTGTGCAAGTGTATACTATCATTTCATTATCATTTTTTAAAGGTTACAACTCAAGTAGTTGAGTTACCATGTCTAATCTATTAGAGATAAAGAAAACAAAACCATCATTACTGAAAAATCCCCAACAAATTAATGTTCATCAGTTTAGAGACACACTGCCTTTCTGAGTACTTGAGATCACTCTTTAAAAATGTTACCACACACAAAAAAATGCAAGGCTAACTCAAGATAAACATTTCATTTCAAGAATCCTTTGGGTATGGATAGATTTAATCTTTCTGAGAGAAAAGGTCTTTTTGACCCACTTTTAATTTTTTAATTTTTTGATTTTTTAATTTAAATTCAATTAATTAATATATAGTGTATTATTAGTTTCAGAGGTGGATTTCAGTGATTCAACAGTCTTATATAACACCCAGTGCTCATTACATCACATGCCCTCCTTAATGCCCATTCCCCAGTTACCCCATCCTTCACACCCCTCCCTTTCAGCAACCCTCAGTTTGTTTCCTGTGATTAAGAGTCTCTTATGGTTTGTCTCCCTTTCTGATTTTTTCTTATTTTATTTTTCCTGGGTTTGTTTCTTTTAGTAACAAGAATCATGCTGTATGTATTGTTCTTTGATGTGCTTGTTGGAGATGTTCTCAGCCCAGCCCATTCCTTTTATCCAGTATATATCCCACAAAATTAGTGTCACTATTTGGGTTGCTTCATTCTGCTGTTATAATTGTGCCCACTTTTGTGCACAAACTTGAGCACAGGTGCTGAAATTTGAGGGGAAGAGTGTCAGTTTGAGTCCTTGTCAATCTGAAGTGAAGGCATGTTCACTTGGCATTGAGCAGGTGGCAGGCAGTGCATGCTGACTTGGGCAGGAGGGTAGCTGGACTGTGGATTTGGGACCCATAGGCTGATAGCATCATATGTGATGGGGATGTGGATGATTTTGCTTCTGGTCATGAACTCCTTTAACTTGGTTTTTCTAGGAAATTCTATCTCTCCTTCTATTCTGAATTAAAGACTCATGCCACTCTCTTCTGGCCTGCTAAGTTTCTGCTAAAAAACCCACTGATAGCCTTATGGGGTTTCCCTTGTATGTAACTGCTTTCCTTTCTCTTGCTGCTTTTAAAATTCTCTTTAGAGTGGCTGGGTGTCTCAGTCAGTTAAGCATCTGCCTTCAGCTCAGGTCATGATCCCAGGGTCCTGGGATTAACTTCTCCATCGAGATCCTTGCTCAGCTGGGAGCTTGCTTCTCCCTCAGCCTCTGCCTCTGCCTCTCTCTCTGTCTCTCATGAATAAAATTAAAATCTTTTAAAAAATTAAAATAAATTTAAAAAAATAAAATTCTCTCTTTATCACTACTTTTGGCCATATTATTTATTTTGTGTCTTGGTGCAAACCTCTCTGGGTTGGTTTGGTTGGGGACTCTCTGTGCCTACTGGATCTGGATTTCTCCTTCCATCCCTAGGTTCAGGAAGTTTTCAACTATTATTTCTTCAAATAAATCTTCTGCCCCCTTTTCTCACTCTTCTCCTTCTGGGATCCCTATCATGCAACTATTATGCTCAACAGTGTCACTAAGTTCCCTGGGTCTATTCTTATTTTGCGTATTTTTTTCTTCTCTCATCTTCTTAGCTTGATTACTTTCTATTACCCTGTCCTCCAGGTTGCTGATCCATTCTCCTACACCCTCCTGTTTTCTGTTTTTTCCAGGTGTCTATTTTTATTTTCATTTAGTGAGTTCATTATCTCTAACAGGTTCTTTTTTAGGTCTCCTATCTCTTTGTGGAGAGTCTCATGGAGGTCCTGAACTCCTTTCTCAATTCTAACAAGTATCTTTAAGAGTACTACTTTAAATTCGCTATCAGCGGGGAGGAGCAAGATGGCGGAGGAGTAGGAGACATAAATTTCATCTGGTCCCAGGAATTCAGCTAGATAGGGATCACACCATTATGAACACCAACAAACTCAACAGGAGATCGAAGAAAAGAATACCACCAACTCTCTGAACAGAAAAGCGACCACTTTCTGGAAGGTAGGACATGCGGAGAAGTGAATCCGAGGTGATATTCGGAAAGATAGACAGCGGGGGAGAGGGCCTCTGTTGGCTGCTTCTGGCAAGTGATAGAGCCGCGGAGCACAAAATCGGAACTTTTAGAAGTCGGCTCCGCTGAGGGACGTCACTCCAGTGGCTAAGCAGGGGGGGTGGAACACTCGCGGGACAGTGTGGTCTCAGGACCCTCGGGGTCACAGAAAGACCAGGGGTGCCTGAGTGCAGCAGAGCTCCCAGGTATCGGAGCAGGGAAGCCAGCTGCAGAGACGGAGCTGAGGTGTGGGCTCTCAGCGCGGGGTTGCCATAAAATGTGATCAGTGACACAGTCGGGCCACTGCTCCTCCAGCAGGGACCCAACAAGCGGCAGATCTGGGGACACTCCCCTTTCTCCCCCCGGGAGGAGTGGCGCGGGAACGCACCACAGGGATCTGCTGGGTTTGGAGACTCCACATGGGGCCATGTGCCAGAGATAGAAATGCTCAGTCACAGGCCAGATGACCATGGAGTGTGGCCGGAGACCGGGGAGACGGGAGTGACTGACTGCTTTTCTCTGGGGGCTCACTGAGGAGTGGAGCCCCGAGTTCTCAGCTCCTCCGGGGCGGAGATTGGGAGGCCACCATTTTCACTCTCATCCTCCAAAGCTATACAGAAAGCTTGCAGGGAACAAAAGCTCCCGAGAGCAAACTGAGCGGATTACTTAGCCCGGACCGACAAGGGCGGGGCAATTCCACCTCCTGCAAAGACATTTGGGAACCATGGCAACAGGCCCCTCCCCCAGAAGATCAGCAAGAACCACCAGCCAAGACCAAGTTTACCGATCAATGAGAATGGCAGAACTCCAGAGCTAGAGGAATACAGCAGACAGATTTCATGGCTTTTTTACCATGATTCTTTAATCTTTCAAAGTTAATTTTTTTTAATTTTCTTTATCTTTCTTTTCTTAATTTTTCTTTTTCCTTTTTTCAACCAACATCTTATCAATCTCTTTTCTAAAAAATCTTTTTTATTTTTCATTTTTAGAGTCATATTCTATCCCTTCATAGTAGTTAGCCTTATTTTTGGTATATATGTATATAAGTTGTTCTCTCTTTAAAATTTTGGGATACAGTTTCCTCTAACAGAACAAAATATACCCTAATATCTCTAGTGTACTAGTCTCCTCCCTGATCACGTTCTCTCCCTTTTTTTTTTAAATCCTCTTCTTTCTTTTTTCAACCAACTTCCTATCTTATCAATTCCTTTTATAAAATCTTTTATAACTTACATCTTTACAGTCATATTCCATCCCTTCATCATATTTACCCTTATTTTTGTACATATATAAGTTTTTCTTTCTTTAAAATTTTGGGAGGCACTTTCTTCCAACAGACCAAAGTACACCCAAAATCTAGTGTGTGGCACTTATCTATGCAAGAGTCTGATCATATTTGATCATATTCTGTTTTTTTTTAATCTTTTTCTTTTTTTTTTTTGTGGGAGGTATCATCTGTTCTTTTTTTTTTATGTTTGTTATGTTAGTCACCGTACATTACATGATTAGTTTTTGATGTAGTATTCCATGATTTCTTTCCCTTTCTTTTACCCCAGTTTCAGGTCTCTTCTGATTTGTTCAATGTATATTTTTGGGAGGTCGTTGTTACCCTGTTAGCATTTTGTTATCTGATTCATCTATTCTCCTCTGGATAAAATGACAAGACAGAAAAAAATCACCTCAAAAAAAATAACAAGAGGCAGTACCGACTGCCAGGGCCCTAATCAATACGGAAATTAGTAAGATGTCAGAACTAGAGTTCAGAATGACGATTTTAAAGCTACTAGCTGGGCTTGAAAAAAGCATGGAAGATATTAGAGAAACGCTTTCTGGAGAAATAAAAAAACTAAAATATAACCAAGTCAAAATCAAAAAGGCTATTCATGACGTGCAATAAAAAATGGAGGCTCTAACTGCAGGATAAAAGAGGCAGAAGAGAGAACTAGTGATATAGAAGACCAAACGATGGCAAATAAAGAAGCTGAGAAAAAGAGAGATAAACAATTACAGGATCATGAGGGCAGAATTCGAGAGATAAGTAATACCATAAGATGAAACAATATTAAAATAATTGGGATCCCAGAAGAGGAAGAAAGAGAGAGAGGGGCAGAAGGTATATTGGAGCAAATTATAGCAGAGAACTTCCCTAATTTGGGGACAGAAACAGGCATCAAAATCCAGGAGGCACAGAGAATCCCCCTCAAAACCAATAAAAATAGGTCAACACCCCGACATCTAATAGTATAACTTACGAGACTCAGAGACAAAGAGAAAATCCTGAAAGCAGCTCGGGAGAAGAGAGCTGTAACCTACAATGGTAGAAACATTAGATTGGCAACAGACCTATCCACAGGAACCTGGCAGGCCAGAAAGGACTGCCATATCTTCAGAGCACTAAATGAGAAAAATATGCAGCCAAGAATACTATACCCAGCTAGGCTGTCATTGAGAATAGAAAGAGAGAAAAAGCTTCCAGGACAAACAAAAACTAAAGGAACTTGCAAACACGAAAGCAGCCCTACAAGAAATATTGAAAGCAGTCCTCTAAGCAAAGAGAGAGCCTAAAAGTAACATAGACCAGAAAGGAACACAAACAATATACAGTAACAGTCACCTTACAGACAATACAATGGCACTAAATTCATATCTTTCAATAGTTACCCTGAATGTAAATGGGCTAAATACCCCAATCAAAAGACACAGGCTATCTAGACTGGATTAAAAAACAAGACCCATCAATATGCTGTCTGCAAGAGACTCCTTTTAGACCCAAAGACACCCCCAGATTGAAAGTGAGGGGGTGGAAAACCATTTACCATGCTAATGGACACCAAAAGAAAGCTGGGGTGGCAATCCTTATATCAGACAAACTAGATTTTAAACCAAAGACTATAATAAGAGATGAGGAAGGACACTATATCCTACTTAACGTGTCTATCCAACAAGAAGATCTAACAATTGTAAATATTTATGCCCTAACATGGGAGCAGCAATTATATAAGCCAATTAATAACAAAATCAAAGACACATTGACAATAATACAATAATAGTGGGGGACTTTAACACCGCCCTCACTGAAATGGACAGGTCATCTAAGCAAAAGATCAACAAGGAAATGAAGACTTTAAATGACACACTGGACCAAATGGACTTCACAGATATATTCAGAACATTCCATCCCAAAGCAACAGAATACACATTCTTCTCTAGTGCCCTTGGAACATTCTCCAGACTAGATCACATCCTCGGTCACAAATCAGGTCTCAATCAGTACCAAAAGATTGGGATCATTCCCTACATATTTTCAGACCACAATGCTTTGAAACTAGAACTCAATCACAAGAGGAAAGTCGGAAAGAACTCAAATACATGGAGGCTAAAAGCATCCTACTAAAGAATGAGTGGGTCAACCAGGAAATTAAAGAAGAATTTAAAAAATTCATGGAAACAAATGAAAACGAAAACACAACTGTTCAAACTCTTTGGGATGCAGCAAAGGCAGTCCTAAGAGGAAAGTATATAGCAATACAAGCCTTTCTCAAGAAACGAGAAAGGTCTCAAATACACAACCTAACCCTACACCTAAAGGAGCTGGAGAAAGAACAGCAAATAAAGCCTAAACCCAGCGGGAGAACAGAAATAATAAAGGTCAGAGCAGAAATCAATGAAATAGAAACCAAAAGAAAAGTAGAACTGATCAACGAAACTAGGAGCTGGTTCTTTGAAAGAATTAACGAGATTGATAAACCCCTGGCCAGACTTATCAAAAACAAAAGAGAAAGGACCCAAATAAATAAAATCATGAATGAAAGAGCAGAGATCACAACCAACACCAAAGAAATACAAACAATTATAAGAACATATTATGAGCAACTCTATGCCAGCAAATTAGATAACCTGGAAGAAATGGATGCATTCCTAGAGCTGTATCAACTACCAAAATTGAACCAGGAAAAAATAGAAAACCTGAGCAGACCTATAACCACTAAGGAAGTTGAAGCCATCATCAAAAATCTCCCAACAAAAGCCCAGGGCCAGATGGCTTCCCAGGGGAATTCTACCAAACATTTAAAGAAGAATACATACCTGTTCTCCTGAAACTGTTCCAAAAAAATAGAAATGGAAGGAAAACTTCCAAACTCATTTTATGAGGCCACCATTACCTTGATCCCAAAACCAGACATAGACCCCATCAAAAAGGAGAATTATAGACCAATATCCTTGATGAACATGGATGCAAAAATTCTCACCAAAATACTAGCCAACAGGATCCAACAGTACATTAAAAGGATTATTTACTATGACCAAGTGGGATTTATCCCTGGGCTGCAAGTTTGGTTCAGCATCCGCAAACAATCAATGTGATACAATACATTAATAAAAGAAAGAACAAGAACCATATGATCCTCTCAATAGATGCAGAAAAAGCATTTGACAAAGTACAGCATCCTTTCTTGATCAAAACTCTTCAGAGTATAGGGATAGAGGGTACATACCTCAATATCATAAAAGCCATCTATGAAAAACCCACAGCAAATATCATTCCTCAGTGGGGAAAACCTGAGAACTTTCCCTCTAAGGTCAGGAACACAGCAGGGATGTCCACCATCACCACTGCTATTCAACGTAGTATTAGAAGTCCTAGCCACAGCAATCAGACAACAAAAAGAAATCAAAGGCACCTGAATTGGCAAAGAAGTCAAACTCTCACTCTTTGCAGATGATATGATACTTTATATGGAAAACCCAAAAGACTCCACCCAAAAACTGCTAGAACTCATACAGGAATTCAGTAAAGTGACAGGATATAAAATCAATGCACAGAAATCAGTGGCATTCCTATACACCAACAACAAGACAGAAGAAAGAGAAATTAAGGAGTCGATCCCATTTACAATTGCACCCAAAACCATAAGATATCTAGGAATAAATCTAACCAAAGAGGCAAAGGATCTGTACTCAGAAAACTATAAAATACTCATGAAAGAAATTGAGGAAGACACAAAGAAATGGAAAAACGTTCCATGCCCATGGATTGGAAGAACAAACATTGTGAAGATGTCAATGCTACCTAGAGCAATCTACACATTCAATGCAATCCCCATCAAAATACCATCCACTTTTTTCCATGAAATGGAACAAATAATCCTAAAATTTGTATGGAACCAGAAAAGACCCCGAATAGCCAGAGGAATCTTGAAAAAGAAAAACAAAGCTGGTGGCATCACAATTCCGGACTTCCAGCTCTATGACAAAGCTGTCATCATCAAGACAGTATGGTACTGGCACAAAAACAGACACATAGATCAATGGAACAGAATCGAGAGCCCAGAAATTGACCTTCAACTCTATGGTCAACTCATCTTCGACAAAGCAGGAAAGAATGTACAATGGAAAAAGACAGTCTCTACAACAAATGGTGTTGGGAAAATTGGACAGCCACATGCAGAAGAATGAAACTGGACCATTTCCTTACACCACACACAAAAATAGACTCCAAATGGTTGAAAGACCTAAATGTGAGACAGGAGTCCATCAAAATCCTAAAGGAGAACACAGGCAGCAACCTCTTCGACCTCAGACGCAGCAACTTCTTCCTAGAAACATCACCAAAGGCAAGGGAAGCAAGGGCAAAAATGAACTATTGGGACTTCATCAAGATAAAAAGCTTTTGCACAGCAAAAGAAACAGTCCACAAAACTAAAAGACAACCAACAGAGTGGGAGAAGATATTTGCAAATGACATATCAGATAAAGGGTTAGTATCCAAAATCTATAAAGAACTTATCAGACTCAACACCCAAAGAACAAATGATCCAATCAAGAAATGGGCAGAAGACATGAACAGACATTTTTCCAAAGAAGACAACCAAATGGCCAACAGAAACATGAAAAAGTGCTCCACATCGCTCGGCATTAGGGAAACCCAAATCAAAACCTCAATGAGATACCACCTCACACCAGTCAGAATGGCTAAAATTAACAAATGAGGAAACAGCAGATGTTGGCAGAAATGAAGAAAAAGGGGAACCCTCCTACAGTGTTGTTGGGAATGCAAGCTGGTGCAGCCACTCTGGAAAACAGTATGGAGTTTCCTCAAAAAGTTGAAAATAGAACTACCATATGATCCAGAAGTTGCACTACTGTGTATTTACCCCAAAGATACAAATGTAGGGATCCGAAGGGGTACGTGCACCCCGATGTTTATAGCAGCAATGTCCACAATAGCCAAACTAT